>NW_026889758.1:8630000-9230000 GCF_033153115.1 Saccostrea echinata | reverse complement strand
GGAAAATTTGAAATCACAAGATTTTACCAAAATTAACAGCTTAAAAACTTACAACTTTTCAACTTTATACACAACCATCCCCCACGATAAATTAAAGTCCAGACTTTTTTATATCATTGACAGCTGCTTTTTCAATAAAAATGGAACTCGTAAATTTCCTTACCTTGTCATTGGTCATTTGCAAAAATTATTTTGTTAAAAAACATTCTGATTGTACACACAAGTACTCTGAAGCTGACATTAAAAAGATGCTAGAGTTTCTGATTGACAATATCTATGTGGTTTTTGGAGATCAGGTCTTCCAACAATCTATTGGAATTGGAATTCCCATGGGTACCAATTGCGCCCCGGTATTAGCAGACGTTTTTGGTATTCATATGAAGCAGAATTAGTCAAAAATCTTATATGTGAAAGAAAGCACTTGCTGTGGCCTTCAACTCGATATTTAGATATATCAACGAAGTATTGTCAATTAACAATGGCTATTTTCATTCTTATGTCGATACCATATATCCCGGTGAACTTGAGATAAAAGATACCACAGAGTCTGACACATCCCTTTCATATTTAGATATTTTACTTGAAAAAGACGTTATTGCCTTATTGGTAATCTAACAACCAAGCTTTATGAAAAACGTGATGACTTTAACTTTTCAATCGTCAACTTCCCTTACTTATGCAGCAATATATCTTCATCACCTGCATACAGGGTATATATCTCTCAGTTGATTCGATACGTAAGAGCATGCTCTACGTATGTACAATTTTTAAAACAAGGTAAATTATTGACAAACAAGTTGATGAAACAAGAATATCAGCAGTCTCGTTTAAAGTCATCATTTCGTAAATTCTATGGTCAATACAATGACCTTGTCAGCAAATACAATTTATCATTGAGTCAAATGCTGACTGACGTTTTTCATACTAATTGTTAGGCCATTATTTTACACACTGAATTGTCGACGGATTTATCCCTTTTTTCCCGATCATGACAAGGACCACACGGCGGGTGTGACTGGTCGGCAGGGGATGCTCACTCCTCCATGGCACTTGATCACACCTCTGATGTTTGGGGGTCCGTGTTTACTCTGCTCCTATTTTGTATTGTTTAATGGACTTTTGAGCTTGAATACTGTTCGTTATCTCCGTATATATCATTGATACCCTTGTATCATCAATCAATTCGTCAGTAGCTTGCCCTGTTTTAGATGTTTTCCGTAATTAGTCAACTGGGAGACATCAGCCAAATATTCAAGTCATAATGGTATATTGCTATATAGATAAAGAAAATTGACGATTATCGTAACGTTTAGTTGTAAATTTGCCATCAACATCTTTCTTTAGTAAAACACCTAAAAAAATAATAAAATAAAAATAAAACACCTATAAAACCAAAAAATGTGTTAAACTCTGTGGTGTCTTTTATTTCGAATTCATTGGGATAAATTGATTCTTGTTAATAGATAGAACGTTATCGGTATATATGAATATCGAATTGATGGCCAAAGCAAGAGACTTCTTCTTTTAATGTATTAAGTTTTCGAATAAAATATGCTTCATAAATATATATGGGGCAAAATTACCATCCATGGAATTCCAACAGATTGTTGGAAGACCTGGTCTCCAAAGATGACAGAAAATATTTTCAATAACGAACTCAAGTATCTTTTAAATCAAAGTTGAAGCACTTTTGTGAAGAATGATTTTAATAAATTAAATTTATATAGTAGATCAATGATAAGATCTGAAAATCTGCGAGTTCAATATTTTTTAAGAAAAAGCTGCCTATGATATCTATGAATGCATATCACATGTTTCTATTTGCGAGGTCATTACATGTGTGTAGACAATAAAGATCCGATAAAGATTAGATTGCATTCCTTTGTTTGCAATAACATAACATATATTTAGTACGTAATAATTAAGAATGTGTTCAGATGTTTTACAGAATACATACAGTTCAGTCGTTTTGTTGGGGATATCCTGTGGTATAGAGGAAAAACCTCGATTTTCACACATCACCACTGTCCCATTACAGGAACATCTCTCAGGACAGGCATACACATTGACAATGAGAACACAGAAAGCAACAATGTTGCCTCTCTGTAGCATATTGCCTTTTGAGATTTATAACTGTGTTGGAAGCTTATATAGCGTTGGCATATAAATAGAATAGGAATAAGGAAGACATTAGAGTCATGATTTCACCAAGGAAATTTTCGCAGAATTTGATACTTAATTTCTCCTTTACACACGTAATTCTTTTTCATATTTGAAGTACTACAGTAATTTTTTTTCCTTTATATTTCAAGAACAAAACACAAATCTCAAGAACACATTTTTATTATAAAATGTCATGTTTTTTTTTTTTGTTTTTTGTTTTTTGTTTTTGTTTTTTTTTTTTTTTTTTTTTTTTTTTTTTTTTTTTTTTTTTTTTTGCATAAAACAGAATTAAGTCAACTATATTATATTTCTTAACTTTAAAAAAAAGTATTTCAATAACGTACAAATCTACGATTGCACCCCCTTTTCACGATAGAAGACAGCAAAAAATTTAAAGACATAAACTGTACATGAAATACACGAGCTTTGGAAGAAAAGATCTACGTAAACACTGTATACAGTATTGTCTCATATACACGTTACATTTTCAGTTATATCTGCATCAGAACTTGCAATGTTTTGTTCATGATGATAATTTTCATTTATTTAAAAGTATTGAAAACAATACGAAAAATTAGTTTTTAGAAAATATGAAAAAAAATCTAAGTGAAATAGAAGTACTTAAGGACATACGCAACGTACCTAACCAACTGATAATTTTTCAAGATATTCTATATTTAAAGTTATAATACCATTAGATGTTTGCAGACAAAAATAAGCATGCATTACCAGGGTTTTGAATAGATATCAAATGATGAAAATTCTTGTATTATCCAAAGAAAAATATACAAAAAATTCTGAAAATATTCTTGAAAATATTCTTGTTGTTTTTTCATCCAAATGGTATGCAGCACCATATATAGACATAAAAAGAGTAGCACACAGGTCCTTCAAGTATTGGAACTCTTCAACTCCAGGGAAAAAGACAATAAAGTTCAAACTACGTTGCGTATGTCCTTAAAAGAATATATATGTTCCTTATACTTCAACTTGCCAATAGGGAATTGACGCGCAGGTGAGTTAAGGGTAGGTATAGGTCATTTCTATGCAAATAAACAAATTAAAATGCCTAAGAACTATATCGATTATACAGAGAAAGTTAAAGCTTATTGTCTAATACAAACTTGCTACCCAAGACATGAGATAGCCAGTACACATTATGATGTCAATTATGACGTCATTATCTATATAGAGGAAATGAAAAACAGTAATATTTATATTTAAAATTTATTGTTTGGCGTTGTTGGTCGGGGCATAATATACATGTAGAAGCAACAAAGGGTCGCCAAGCAGGGCAGACCCAAAATTCAAGCAACAACACAATACAAAGCAAATCAATTATTTGGCTGTTCCAGGTTTACGGCAAAGAGTCATTTACCTTTACGTTTATTAATGTTTTTTTTAATTATAAAAAAAAAGTTTTGAATAAATTCAAATATAGCAACAACAAGCATAAAATAAGCAGCACAAAATCAAGCAGCATTTGCTTGTTCCGGGTTGACCGCGAACAATGAAATAAATTGTTGTTAATGTATTTACATTATAAAATATCAAGCCAATGCAGTTCAATATCTTCAAAATATCATACACAGTCAGATGCACAAGGTTGAAACATCAGTTGAATGGATGGGTGCAAATGCCACATGACCTAAAACTTAAAAGTTTAAGGTCACCCCACACATGGGGAGCCCCATTCAACTGACCCACGACCAAATGTAATGGTAACCACCCATCTTAACAGTGGGTGTCAGGAAATACTGACCCACACCCATTGTAAAAATATTCAAGACCCCCCCCCCCCCCTCCCGTATATTGTTCAAGAATACAGAATTGCCTAACGGATTTAGGTGCACCTTATCACTAGCCAAAAACACCCTATGTTCCTAATGAGATTTGGGTGCTTGATATAAGCCCCTCCTAGATGAAGAACCTGACAAGCAGCTGCCCTATTCAATCGCACACGGACCCGTTCCATGGCAGAATTGTCTAACGAGTGTCTGTATGTAAGACGTGGCACAATTTGGGACCAAAGAAGTCTTGTATTGTGAAGGAGCTGTGATAATCTTTCTATATCTTCTTTCATTATTGTACTAAGCTTAAACAAAGGTAAATCTGGTTCCCCCCAAATCGTTCCCCTACAGTGAATTAGTAAGAAGTCGGGATAATCTTCATATTTGGCTAATAACAGTAATTTTTTCTTTAAATTAATTAGCTTTAAACCTGAGTAGCCTTGCCACCAGATATCCATCCCTAACCTTTCCAATCCTAAGTGAACCCCTCCTGTCCTAAGCAAGGCGGCCTGAAAGGCATGTTTAACTATGAATGACCCAACACACCAAACAGGAGAATGATCTGTAAAGCATAAATTTTACAAACATAATTTCTTAATAGGGCAGTGAATATAAGACTTGTAAACTTGTGACTTCCATCTACCTGCCTCCCTAATATAATCTGGATCACACCCTTGTTGGTAAGCAGTAGTAGCAGCCCCGATTCTAAAAGAATGGGCTTTATAACTACAGCTCTGAAACCCAAGAAGATTTATTGCTTTATGTAAAACTGCTGTAAATTGATATCTGGTTAGAGGACAATGGTCAAGATGGCAGAATAATGGTCCATTGACTGCAGGTCTTATAAACAGAAACTCTAGCATGTACCTAACTGGGCACTGGAGAGTACCAGTTTTTTTTCAAAGCAAATGGTAACCCCTTCTCCATACTGGTCATACTGGTACTGAATGTCTTATGATCAAATACATTTTAAAATTGTCACAATCAAATTTAATGTCAGACCTATGAATGATAGTATCAGAACTATTTCCCTTTGACAGTGTTAATTCCCCAACTCTCAAAAACCCCAAAAATGCTAACATGTAAGCCGCTTGAAAGAGACGAGACTCATACAAATTTGTGCAGACTGATGGTAAGATGTGAATTATTTTACACAGTACAGAAGGGGTAATTGGGAGTCTTGGATCTTTCTTAACTGATAATCTCTTCATGCCTTCTAAAGTCTTATAAACCAAAACATTCTTTGTGATATCATCTAGACCTCTGGACTTGCACTCAAAACTTATTGCTTATAGATACAATCTAGCAGTTGATGAAGTAAACTTTTTTAGAGATAAATATGCTATAAATTAAACAACATGCTCTTGGGGTGGAGGCCAAATATTTG
Source organism: Saccostrea echinata (assembly GCF_033153115.1). Classification (NCBI taxonomy): domain Eukaryota; kingdom Metazoa; phylum Mollusca; class Bivalvia; order Ostreida; family Ostreidae; genus Saccostrea; species Saccostrea echinata. Next base: position 9,224,660 of record NW_026889758.1, on the reverse strand, counting down.
AAAAGCTAAATTCATCCCTAAATTTTTGAAATGCAGTTATTCCAGTATCATATGCTAGCTTTGTATTCTTTGATAAGGAGGCATCCAATAGTTTTTCTACTTGCAGCTGCAAATCAACTGAAGAAAATTGGTTGGAATGGGTTCTGGACTTTCCTTTGCTTCTGGAGCCAATCCCTGAACCGCCATCACTGCTTGCGAGAAATAGAATCAGCAATACTATTCGTACTACTAACAATATGTTTAGCTTTAAAAATACAATTACATTCCATAAGCATCAATACCAATTGCCTAACTAGCTTCATTACTCTCTTTGACTTTGAAGTTTGTTTGTTTACTATACTGACTAAAGCAAGATTGTCGATGTGAAACAAAACCTTTTTGCACTTGAGGTCATGATCCCATAAACTAATTGCTAATACTAGGGGAACTAGCTCTAGAAATGTCATATCTCTAAGAATATCAGTCCTTTGCCATGCTAATGGCACTGAAAAACACCCATTTACCCTGAAAATATGCTCCACATCCAAGCTCTGCACTTCCTGCACTATCTGTATATAATTTTAGTACATCTGAACTTATCCACTCTTTATCTGGAAAATAGGAAATCCCATTGAACTCCTCTAAAACTTAGACCACATATATAAATCCTCCTTCAACTCAACTGATAACCTTACATGATGATGAGCTTCTGAGGCACCACTCATAGCATCGTAAAACCTACGATTGAATGCCCTACTTGACCTTATTGCTTTTCCAAAGAAATTTAACATTCCTACTAATGATTCTAGTTCTTTCAATAAAACTGATTTTCTTGCCAAAAAGTCATGTATAATTTGTTTTAGAATATCAACTTTTGCCTGAGGGATCCTAATCAACATATTAATGGTATCAATCTCCAATCCTAAAAATGCAAGTACAGAAACAGGGCCAATGATCTTCTCCTCTGCTAATGGAATACCGAGCTCAGTACACATATTTATAAACTCTTACATTAGTTTTTGACAATTGTTTGTTCCTAACCTTCCAGAAAAAATAAAATCATCCAGATAGTGATCCAATGAATCTAACCCTGACCGAACTCTTGTTAACCAATGCAAAAATGTGGCAAAAGTTTCCCAAATTTTTGCAACTTATTGAGCACCCCATAGGTAAACACTTATCTATGTAAAATAAAGAATCAATTGAAAAGCCCATTAAATAAAAATCACTTGGGTTTACAGGAATAAGTCTAAAAGCACTTTTGATGTCTACTTTACCAAGCAAGGCCCCTTTCCCAAGATAAGCTATCATTTCAACCACATTGTCAAATGATGAGTAATGGACAGAACATAAATCTGGGTCTATGAAGTGATTTATGCTTTTGAACTTTGGATATGAAAGGTGCATGATCATACGCTACCCCCCATCTGACTTTGGTACTATTCCTACAGGTGAAATATGGAGATTAGCTATTGGAATATCAAGAAAAGGACCCATAATCCTACCCATCTCTACCTCTTTCCTAACTTTATTCAACAATTCCTCATGATGATCAGAGGCTGATGTTAAATTTTTTGACATACAATGGATCCTTGGATCATTGTAATGTAATCTAAATCCCTCATAAAATCCCTGTTTTAATTCAAGTGCTGCAATTTTATTTGGGTATGTTTCAAGACTTTCAATTAACCTGTCCATATTAATTGGTGTTTTTCCCAATTCCCATAGGTCTGGTGGAATATGAGTAATGATAGTTAGCGCTAAGCAAGTTATACCTTGGAAGCTTTGCTCTGGGGATTTGTGCCTGTGGTCCACGGGGGCGAAAACGAATAGGAGTAACTGATCATAAGGAAGGAATTTTGGTATTTACCTGACCATAGTTATTCCCATAATTGCCTAATTGAATTTGAGCTTGAGGGTAAGATGATGCCCGAGGGCACTGTGAAACTGGATGGTAACCTCGACATTTGATGCAATCATGGCTATAGGAACATATTGGGCGCACACAAATCCCTTTATAATTGTAATCAAAACATGTGTATGATGACAGAGAGGGGGCTGTGCATGGGGTTTGAAATGCATGTGTTGGGCACATGTAAATAAGCCACAATTCATTGTCTACATTTCCCCATGGGATTGTTGGATTAAGGCTACGACAAAGACGAAATTGCTCGTCATGTTTTTTGAAACCAAGACCCCTAACCCTTGATGCTCCCAACCTAACATCATGCATGTATTTGAATAACCCTTGAACTGAATCAAGGTGAACCGCTGAGTAGATGCTGCTATATATGATAAAGGCATCCGTCCATTTTTCAATGTTATCCATTTTGACAGATAGATTTTCTGAGGGTACAGCATTAGTATTGTGAAGCAGCAAAGCAAGATCTACGTAAGCTTAACTTATTATTTTTGATTTAATATTTTGTGACACATTAACTGCCAGCTGATGTGTAATACTTTGTAGCATTTGAGGTGTACCTTGTGATTCATCCATGGCATTCTGAATAACTGACTCTGAAATACAGGGGGGAGATGTCGCAAAAGATTGCACACATGCAACTGTCGTTGTAGGGCTTTGAAAACCAACAGTCTCGCTATTTTTGTTGAGTTGTTCAAGGACTGGAACCATCTCAGACTCTTTTTCAACCTCTGCTGGCACGTCTTTGGGTTGTTTAGGTCTTGGCTTGGTTGCTTGCCTTCGCAATGTCGTATCCTTGGCCCTCTTGGATTTGACCCGTGGCATTGTGATATCACAAACAAAATAACAATAGCAAAAATTACATATTTAAATTTACATTAAAATCTTCTGCAAAATATATTAAAGTATACAAGCCGCGTGTATTCGAATTTTCTTAACGATTTCAATACCGCGAAAATCACCCATTAAATACAACTAAACTATTAAAGCCATCGATGTAAACAACTTATTGTCTAATACAAACTTGGTACCCACGACATGAGATAGCCAGTACACATTATGATGTCATATTATGACGTCATTGTTCTTTACTACATAAAATTTAAATGGAAATCAACAAAAATGCTTCGGCGCAAGGGTATGCTCTATTTTACTTAACTGAAACAAGGTATATTTAGAAGCAAAATATTCCAACGTTTGCTGGTATTGCTGCACAAATATCAACAACTCAGTTGTATAATTTGTAAAGTTTAAGTTGAATCAGGGTAAAAATGTACAGTCCGGTATAAGTTTCCTCAAATTCCGATCAAATGAGAAAATGTGTGGGATTTGTGCAGCAGTTTTATTAATCTATAGAATATTCTTCTTAATATTATATAATTTTTATGTAAAAATAAATAGGGTAATCTCTTGCGCCGAAGCTGTTTTGTTGATGTGTTTTATTGCCTCTTGTAGGTAAGATCAATGAAGTCATAATATGTACTGGCTATAACATATCGTGGGTACTAAGCATGCATAAGAAAATAAATCAAACTATTCTTTGAATAATAAATATACCTCTTACATGTTTTATTAGCTCATTTGCGTAGAAACGCCTATACCTATCCTTAACTCATATACGCGTAGTAAGTATTAGTGATATTCTTCATCACAAAAGAGTTCCAGACTTGTATTCCACCCCATTTCAAGTTGAAGTCCACACCTTGTATTTCTTATAAATAGACATCAATTATTCCTTCCAAACTTTTTAATTCCAGAAAATTCTACAGTACCGAGATATCGAACATCTAAGAGACAATCTTCGTACGTGTTCATGTCCTTCTTCACCATACAACTATAGTCCTGCTAGACATGTCATTACTGGTGACACAAAGATAGTAAATAATGAGGAACTTAAATCAATGGCCAAAATTTAGAGAACCCCGATCTTTCAACTGACGTCAAAATTTCATAAATATCATGAATTCTATGGAAGATTTCGCCAGGTGATAAGCCAAACATGAAAAAGAAGACCTTGTCACTTTGTCGTATTAGATAGCTGTTGAAATCTCGAATTAGGCGACTGAGAGGCAAATATGAAAACCATCTATTCTTCTGTCTTCAATAATTCAGACGAGAAAAAAAGAACTGGAAAGATTACACGATAACATACTGATCAAAACTGGTCACAATATTGTCTTTCTAAGGCTCATTATTTTATTTGTACGAAAAATGTAATGATTATAAACAATGATAAGTCTCATAAAAACTTCAAAGTATACAAATCTGTGAACAGGGCATAAACATGGACCCCTGGAAATTCAAGAGGTGGGATAAGGTGCCTGGGAGGAGTAAGCATCCCCTGTTGACCGGTCACACCCGCCGTGAGCCTATGTGTTGATCCAGTAGACGAAACATTCCGTAGTCAAATTTAGTACAAAAACAAGGTGTAACAATTGATAGGAAACATGTCAACCAAAATACGACCAAGTGATAGATTACACTTACTTACAAGGTCTTCAAAACGACCATAGAATTTGCGGAATGTTGACTTGCGTATTTGTTGAAATCCCTGTAACATCAACTTATGTATTAGTAGCCTGCCTCGGTTTAAAACTAGTCGCATTCAGAGCATGCTCTTGAGAAGCGAATACGACGGGAGACATAAACATCAAATGCAGGTGATAGCGGAATATTGCTATATAAATAAGGAAAGTTGATGATGGAAAAGCTGAATTCATCTCGTTTGTTATACAATTTATTTGTTAGTTGGCCTTTGTCGTCTATAGTCGGTAAAACATCCAAATGTGAAGCAGATGTGACATACTCTGTGGTGTCTTTTATTTCGATTTCAATGGGATAAATCGAGTCAACATATAAATGGAAATAACTTTTTTTAATTAAAAAAAAAAACATCCTCGATTTATTTGAATGTCGAGTTGAAGGTCACGGCAAAGGTTTTCTTCATCTCTTGTAGAAGTTTTTGAATAAATTCTGCTTCACACGAATACAAAATTAGATCAGCAAATAGAGGAGCATAATTAGTGTCCATAAAAATTCCAACAGTTTGTTTGAAGATTTGGTCTCCGAAGACTACATAAATTTCGTCAATGAGGAACTCAAGCAAGTTTTTAATATCAACTTCAGAGTACTTGTGTGTAGAATCAAAGTGATTTTTAACAAAGTAATTTTGTTGATGACCAATCACAAGATGTGAACATTTCCGAGTTCCGTTTTTATTGAATAAGTAGTTGTTTATAATATCAAAAGGCCTAGTTTTCAATTTATCGTTAGGTTTTGTTGTATAAAATATAGAAAGTCGTACGTTCCGATGTTGTAGACTTTTGGAAAAAAAATTGATTTCAAATTTTCTTATTGCTTTTCAAAGTTTTTGAGGATCCTCATCTGTTTTACACCACTTCTAGAGTATGCTGTAGCACAGTACGTCTGAAGTTTCTCCTGAACAGCAGTTAATATTTTGGTAAGGAGTAAAGATAGGGGTTTGGTAGAGCATTTGCTGGACCCGGCAATATATTTTTGTTTGTAAGGATTTTTATGAAGTTTAGGAATCCAGTATAGGTAAAGTAGATCGAATCTTTAGAGGAACTTGGGTGTAATTTTGCAAGTGGTAATCCAGCTTTTAGTGCCCTTTCTAAGGAGGAAATGCTTCAAAATCATATGTCAGTTTTAAATATTTTTTATATTCCCCCGACAATCAAATGTATTCGAGAGTTAGTGTTAATCAGATGAGGATAGTTACAATGTAAAAACTTCAAGGAAGTTTTAGAAAATTTGAAGTCACTAAATTTCATAAAAATCAATAACATAAAAACGTGCGGTTTTTCAACACGTTATACATTACTTTACTTAACATTTTATTCACGATAAACTAAGTCCAGGATTTTGGACATCACAGACAGCTGCTTTTTGCAATAAACTGGAATTCGTTAATTTGTTTTCTTGCATTGGTCATTTGCGAAATTATTTTGTTCTGATTGTACACACAAGTACTCCGAAGTTCATATTAAAAAGAGGCTTGAGTTTCTGATTGACAGTATCTATGTAGGTTTTGGATATCAAGTCTTCTAACAATCTGTTGGAATTCCCATGGGTCCTAATTGCGCCTCGTTATTAGCAGACCTATTTTTGTATTAAGGTGAAGAAGAATTTATTAAAAAAAACTTCTACATGAAAAGAAGAAGTATCTTACTGTGACCTTCGACATTAAGATATAACGTCGTCGTTTTGTCAATTAACAATATTCATCTTCATTGCTACGTTGATTCAATATCTCCATTAGAACTCGAAATAAATAAAAGGAAAAAAGACGTTAATGGTAATATGTATGTCTTAACGCTTCTTCAATTAATCTGTGTTCTACTTTATCAATTTATTTACTATAGATCACCAAATATTCGCGACACCTTATTTTTGCGAGATAGGTATTTGGCATTTATAAGCAAGACAAAATTTTCACGAATTCTGACTACTGTCCTACATAATCTCTGCTAATAAAAATTTACGCGAGAAGAAAAATTTCGCGAGGAGACAATTTCGCGTAATTACGCGAAAATAAAGTTCTCGCGAATAAAAAGTGATTTACAGTATTCAGTCGTTAAATACATTTTAAGTTGTACATGATTAATCATAAGTATGGAATTAATATTCCTTCTACAATATGAATACTATCAAAAGGATGTTCAATTTACACTATCAATTAATATTTCTAACTTGAACGTATCTTTTATAAAGCATTCATTTGCAAAGGATTGAGTTAGGAGTTGTTTGAGCAACCAGTTGTTAAATTGCACCTGCAAATATAGCGTAAAGTAATTTAGTGTGTAATTTTATGATCTACTTTTATTCAATTATTGTCGTTTGTTGTTAGACTGCTCGGAGTGCGAAGCATCCGGAAATCTGTGGATATTTTAGGCAAGATACAATGATGCGCATTAAAGTGCTAAAATTTTTCGATTGAATGAAATGTTTGGGTCTTATAGAACGTCAATTGTTACAAAATGACACACCCATTTCTTTAGACACGAGGAAGCAATATTGTCGCAATGTTTTAAAACACCCCATTCTCTCCGACTAGCAACATGAGTTTTGCTTATATAACGAGATTTTATGAAGTTATAAGAGAGAGTTAGAAACTCTATGCTTCTTTAAAACTCACGTATTGTAACGAAATGTTCATAACTTAGAATTTATCATGTTTATTGAAGTTATCACAACACATGTATCGATCGAAAACGTGTTTACTTGGTGTTTATTAGATTGTCAGTCTGATTGGCTATTGTATTTATTGAATACCCGTTCTTCAGATGTTTGAGTGAACCATTTCAAGAAATGAGGGTTTCATTTTGTGACAATCATCGTTCGAAAAAAGCTCAAAACGTTCCAATCAAATGGAAAATTATACCATTTCAATGTGCATGATTGTGCTGGAAAGTGTAGAATAACTGCTTTGTTTTATAAAAGTTTTCATGTATAATTAGCTCTGTCGTGTTTACTGCAAAGTTTACCCTGTCTGTCTTCCGTCCGTACATTCTATTTTGAGTATGTCACAGTTTTTAAGTCAATTTCAAAGACATGGCCTAGATTATTTTCCAGAAACTTCAATGAAAACATATACAAACAATTGATTAAAAAATATGCAAATTATTGAGTTAAGATGTACCATCTCTTCCAATACAGGAGGTTTAACTGATGTAAGGGCTTTGTTTCATAGGCCTTGGACAAAAGTTAGTTTTGGGCCAATGACTAACATGTAAAAGGAAAGAGTGGCTGGAGTTGGCATTAAGTCTGGGTTTTTTGGGAACGAAAGGATGAGATTGATTACTGTGGTAAGTGTCTACAGTACTGAACTGGTTGAGAATTGTTTCATTGATATAGCTGTGCTGATATGAGCAGTAGAGTCTTAAACAAGCCCCTTTGTAGTTCAAGTTAGAGCATTTAGGGGTTTTGAGCAGGGATTGTTTGGGTTTGTTGATGCAGGGATTCGTACAGAAGCCAAAGCTCAGCATCTATCAATCTCAAGGAAGAAGTAGGTTGAAGGAGCGCTTAGGTCAAAATTAAATGTTTAGATCCAACCAGCTAGTGCTGGAAGATCTAAGGGCTGCTGTATAAACAATGTTTGGTAATCTTAGCTTTCGTAGTTTTAGGTTTAATTACTATTCTGTCATTAACAGAGCCCAGCTGCTGTTGTGGTTCTCCATTAGCCTTGACAGGCAAGAGCTTGTGCAAATGACCAAATTCATTTTTAAATAAAACTTATGGTACTGAATAAATGTTCATCTAAAGCGCCAGTGACGATACACGGTGGTGAGGGATTCGAAGGAGATGCACCCGTGGCTTGAACTGGGAGCGATGGCTGTGGTAGGGTGGCTGGAGCATTGCACTGGTTGAGGAGAGGTGCCCGTGAAAGAGTGAACGAGGCAGTTGCTGGTTGATCAATGTCGACAATGGCACTAGTGGTTGGGCTTACCTGGCCTTGCTGGCTCTGGTTTTAGAAGCTCTCAGCATTGTGCCATGATAATGTTAAGGGTTCGCTTGAAATTGCCAGAGGATTTCAAAGTTGTGCTTCCTCACTGTTGTCTTGATAAAAAAGAGTTATCTCTCTTGCAACACTTTGTGCAGTCTTCTTCGATAAATGGAACATACCAAAGAAGGTGATAAGTTCACGCTTTTGTGAGACTGAGGCCACATTAGATTTACGTAGCAAAATATAGTGAAGTTATTCGTCCGAAGAACAATGGGTAATCCTAGAAGTATGCAAGTACCCCCCCCCCCCAAAAAAAAACCAAGTCATTGCTTGTTCAAGTCATGGAATCGAAAAAGAAGATGGACGTTATATATAAGGAGGTCGAAGTTTTTAACACAGTTTTGAAAAAAAAAATCTTTTTATATTTTTCTCCAAGAGCACAAGAGCCATGGTACATCAGATCAGTGGATAAGCGTCCTTATGAAATGTTGAGCCATGTTGTTTCAAACTCTCTTAAAATCTTTTCGCAAACAGCAGGACAAGAGTTATTCATATTAAAATGCAAGCATCACCTTGCAGTACGGATTAGTTTTTTAATCATGATCCATTGATCTGGTAAGGTGCCAAAATAGGAGTTTGATTTGGAATTATATGCATTTCTGAAAGATGGAAAGGCTATACTTTGGAAATCTAATATTAAAGCCTCAATGCACTGTTACAAAATTTTTAACTGTTTAAAATACGGATATAAATGTGTTGACCACAGAAGTTCCATTTTTAAATACCATTTGTATTTTTCTGTCTCAGTGATCTGTGTTGTTTATAGTTCTCATGTGATGATTTTTTTTTTTTTTTTTTTGCTATTGTTGTTGAAAAGAAACGCCCCTCTTAATTTGTAATTTTTTTCTACGTAAGCGAACGTGGGAAATGAAAATTCTTTTCAAATATGACTTAAATGATCATACGGTGGCTGGTATAGGACATAGTATGAGATTTTTTTTTTATTAATTCGTGGCCACGAAATAAAAATTCGAAATAAAATTCATGGAAACGAAATAAAATTTGTGGCCACGAAATAAAATTCGTAGGAACCAAATAAAATTCGTGGGATTGAAATAAAATTCGTGGGAATTATATGTACACAATTATATGTACATATAGTGTTAAAATGATAATTTGCTATGGACCCAGTGAGGGTCCGTCCCATGACACACAGACACAGATTATTGTAACTGGCCCGCACTGATGAACATCATTATAAATACCCATATATTTAATTTGCATATATATTAGAAGCAGCTGAGAATTGGTACATGCATTATGAACATAGTCTAGATGTGTAAAAAAAAAAAAAAAAAAAAAAAAAAAAAAAAAAAAAAACTCTCTCTTTTGTTCTGTGCCCAAAATTAAAGCAAAACATTCAAGCCGATTCAATTGACTGTTCTGGAGTTTAAGGTAGTTCAATGATACTTCATCCAAAACGATATCCTAACCAAATAATAAAATGAAAGTGTTCTCTTCAGCTTGTTATCATGCTTCATGACACAGCATGAAGTCCCACCTCATGATTTTTTAGATGATATAATACACAGGGACAATTTATATAGTCAAGTTATGTATTTTTCTTAACTATAATAACTCTGGTAAGTTTTGCTCCTGATATTTGACAAGGTAACCCGAACATTAATGACTTTAGGGGCTTATTAGCTGTTTTCTAACATTTCCTATTGAATCCTATCACATAGTTGTAATGAAATAAAGACACAAAATCTTAGCATGTTAGGAGTATAACTTCTCATGTGAAACATGTTCTACGTATCAGCATCAAATCCCATTGCTCATTACACAAATATCCCATTGGCTCATTCCAATTGAATGATAATAATATATAAGTTCGTTCATCTTGAATGACAAAAAACAGAAGAAGCAAAAAATTGCATTATATAGCACAACTTTATTTCGTGGCCACGAATTAATAAAAAAAAAAATTCATACCATAACCTATAGCAGCCACCGTATGATCATGAGAGAAAACAAAAAATAAAAAAAGTAATACAGTGTTTAATTTGTTCCATTTGTCTTTTATCTCAATATATCTACAACATAAGATTTAATGTTTTGTATTTTACACGATGAGTCTAAAGGTCATTTAATGTGCTTACTTTGAGTACATAGAAGTAAAGATTTCCGGGAACATTTTGGATGTTTTTTTTTTTTATTATTTGAGGGGGTTGTTAGACATTGACCCCGGAGATTTAGGAAAATATAAAATCACAAAAATAAACTTTGTTTATATTTACCCTTTGTATCAAATTCATAACCTTTCGAGTTATTACTTTAAACAAAGTTGTTGTGAAACTCATGTGTCAATTGCAACACTTCTTAGCCCTCTTGAGTTGGAGAGAGCATTATTGACACATACAATTTGAACAACCTGAAAATAAATTCGAGAAGATAAGTTCTTTTACAATAAAGAATATGTGAACATGCGATAGTAATCTAGAATATCGGTTTTATATATTTCATAAAAAAAAGTTTCCCATTCATCTTATGTTTCCTTTGAGAGTTTGAAGTTAGAACAATCATATTCAGGATATGAGCAATTCAACTTTTATAATTCGTTTAAGATCGCAATACAAGTGCACACATTATCTATACAATGTATATAACTACAGTATTTTCCACGAGAAAACACTGAAAATATCACCATTTCCTGAGATTTCTAAGTAAGATGATCATCTAACTTTCACACAGTACAGTATTTTTTTTTTAAATCCCTGTTTTAGTGGGCATGTTCTTTGGAGCTACTTTTCATTCACTTATATCAAAATATATTTGAACATATGCAAATTTTTAAACCGCAAACAACATGTAAATTTCGAAAATAAGACATTCATATCCTCAGTATACTTACCAGAGGACATTGTTAAAATAGAGTTTTAAGTCATCCGCAACATGAAGAGCACTTTCCTCTGCTCTGAAAATGACTTGGAAAATTAGAAAATTATACCCTAAAAATATTTATATAATTTGATAAAATGATAGACTTAACATATATTTCATTGCATATAGCATTTAAGGGAAAATGATAATCTTTAAATCTAGGTAGACACTCACTACAATATAACCCCCACCCCATTCCCAATACAACCTTCACAGGAAGAAAATGTTCAAAACACGAAACGAACAAAATTAACAGAGATATCAGTGAAAGTATCCTTAAATCATTAAAAATGTGTGGGTCTATATATATATATATATATATATATATATAGAAAGCACAAAGAAATTCACTTTTACAAGGATACCCACTTCCGCCCCAGCCCGAGGTTGAACTCTCGACCTACGGAATCTGTCTCCTAGCAGTACAGGAACAGCGCGCTAGACCGCTCGGCTATCTAGGCAAGTTTATAAACTTGCTTTCGATGCCGATATATATATATATATATATATATATATATATATATATATATATATATATATATATATATATATATATATATATATATATATAGTTCACTAGAGCCGAAGGCATATTTTGTCTGATGTCCGTCCGTCTGTCTGTCTGTAATTACACTTTCCACATTTTCGACTTCTTCTCAAGAGCTACTGGGCCAATTTCAACCAAATTTGCCCAAAGTATGCTTAGGTAAAGGAAATACATTTTTGTTCAAATGAAGGGCCACGCCTTCTTCCAAGGGGAAGATTACAGATTAGTGAAAAATAAATTGCATCATTTAAAAATCTTCTCAAGAACCACTGAGCCAGAAAAGTTGAAACATATAATTACAGATTAACGAAAAATAAATGGCTTTATTTAAAAATATTCTCAAGAACCACTGAGCCAGAAAAGTTGAAACATATATGGAAAAATCCTCAGGTAGTGTAGATTCAAGTTTATTCAAATTATGACCCCTTAGGGTTGGTTGGGACACAATGGGCAATCAAAGTTTTACACGGACGTACATAGGAAAATGTTTTTAAAAAAATCTTCTCAAGAACAGCAAAGCCACGATCGGTCATATTTAAATGGAAGCATCCTCATGTAGTTTAGATTCAAGTTTGTTCAAATAATTACAGTCAGGGGTAGGGTGGGCACAATTGAAGATTAAACTTATTGGGAAAAATCTTTTAAGATCTTCTAAAACCATAATTAGTCAAAGAAAAATTGAAGCATCTTCAGTGTAGATTCAAGTTTTTCCAAATCTTGCCCCCTTCCCCGGGGGCACTTTTATATTTAAACTTTTCAATACTGAACTGATTTCTGCTTTTGGAGGCCAAAATATTTAACCCTTTCCACGCCGAATATAGTTGCGTCTATAACGTCATGGATGCCATACTATGACGTCAACTGAGACGTAAAATAATTTGCTTAAGGATATGTGAACCTGACGAAAACACGTCAACTGCGCAACGCGAACTGCCGTAATTTGATCTATGTTGTTGTTAAAATGTAGATGGCCAAGTCCTCTTTAAAAAATACTGCTTTAACTTAATGTTTGTCAATTTGTAAACTCGTCATTAAATATACATCATGAGTCGTAATTTTATTTATTTATTTGGCGTTTTGTAATTCGCGCTAATTTTCGGTAGATGTAATTTGACAGACGACAGGGAAAAATTGCAATTAATGTAAACAATGCAATGACACGGTACCGAAAACACGGGTTTAAAACAACTAAAGTAGTAAGAAAATACGAGCGGGTATCTGAGAGTCAGAAAGCAAGATGGGCTAGACAGTCTGAAGTTCAACACCTTGATCACAATTATTTCAGTGGTAAGTATTAATCAGTTCATAACACACTAGTGAGAATATACTTTACGTCAAAAACGTGTATCTATACAGATGTGTATTGGGTACATGCTACACGAAGCCACAAGAATTTGATTATCCCTCTAAAGAGAAAGATCCCACATCAAATGTTGACACAAAATTATCCTACATACACTTCTCCAATGCTCTAAAAATTCCTCGAACATCGAGGCGACCGTAGAGGACGTCTTTGAAAATTCTGACAACTTTATTTTGTTTTGATGTTATTAATATAACTGAAATGATTATTTTTTTAATATACATATGGTGTAAATTTTGTAATTCAAAACAAAAACAGAGACTAAATATTAAGCAATTATTATTATGAAAGTAAGAAAGTATTTAAAAAATTCTTAAAATATGAAGTTATAGTTAAACTTTTCTCAAAGTTTTTAAATGAAAGGGAAACCACTCTTCGTCCAATTCTCAAACTGGGGCGCCATAAAGGGTTCTAAATTGTTATCAAACTGATTCTTCAAAAACATTCCAAAAGAACAAATGAACTTGAAGTATAGTCAACAAATGGTTTGAACAATTTTATTGTAAGGAGATAAAGCATGCATATATCAAGCAACTATTTTTTTTTTTTGGTTCAGTAAAATAAAAATTAAATACATGTGTAAATAATAATAAATAAATAAATAAAATAAAAAAATAAAATAATTAGGTGACATTGAATGAATGAAAATAGAATTTGGCAGTCCTGGGCCTACACTGAATATGAAATGTCAGGGTATAGAAAAAAAAAATCAGATTTAATTTGATTCATTTTTTGAAGATAATTGTGATAATAATAACAGGGGCTTATATACAGTACTAAAAATGATGAAAATAATAATAAAAAAATATTTATACTTCATTATTGCAAGGCATGATTATTTCCCTGTGCCCTCTCATGCCTGACTGGGAGTGTTGAATTACATTACAGCAATAAAGGACTTACAGTTACTGTTAAACATTGAAATAGTACTTTCATCAATACATTTTTGGTCATTTCTGAATGATAAAGTATAACATATTTTGACTGTATATATAAAAAAATTTAGGTTCAATTTTGATTATTGTATGCAGATCATAAAGAATTAATACAACTTTAAACATGTCGCATACAGGTCCAGATTTATCAAATGTAGAAAGAGAGGAAGAAATAATTGATCAAGAGTATAATGAAGATGATTCTAAAAAATGCGAAGACTGGAGGCAAGGGCGGCGTATTGTTGAATTAGATGTGCTGGCCAAGGGACTGAGTGCTTGTGGGAAGTGTGGCTTGCCCCTCCATTTGAACCACACCAAAGAAATCCAGACTTATGGTCTTGGATCACTTTTAAAAGTGAGTATATTAAGTAATAGATGCATGCATGTATATCCACTTGAGTTACATGTGCAGACATGTATATCCTTTTGAAGTTTAAATAAGCATTGGGTTTTTCCCATTGTATACATATACATGTTTCAGAAAAGACATATAAGCATAGAATTGTAAATGTTGGACATTCAGTTGGTCATAACAAGGACATGCACCTGTGCAAATGAATGTCAGCCTGTTATGAAAATTTGCCTGCACAGCTGTCCAGATATGACATGATTGACCTCCACAATTTACAGTTTAATTGTTTTAATTAACATTTTAAATTCAATGATAGATTGATGACTTAATGTTTCATTGAATACAAGTATATAATGCCTGTTTAAATGATACACATCACACTTGTACAGGTAGATTGAAGGAGCAGCTGTTAAATGTATATTGTGTATTGTGAGATAGAATAGTGATTTTTCACTTATGAAGTTGCAATTACATGATGTTCAATGGTTGAGACCTAAGATGTTATAGTGTTTTTGAATGCTAAACCTTTCCAACACTTTGCTAAAAAAAAAAAAAAAGCTGTGGAAATGGAATGTAAATATATTTTGTAGGTACAATGTTTTAATACAAAATGTATGCACATCAATCATATCCCCACTGGAAAAAGGCATGACAGAATATGGGATGTGAACACAAAACTAGCTACGGGTATAAAACATTTATTTCCAATGTTGTATGGGCCAATAGATGTGTGAATTTGTAAATCATCAGAACAAAAAAATAATGTAATGTTAATAAAAACATTTTCATTTTGCACTATTTTTAGCTACAAAACATTGTTGACATTGAAATGCAATTTTTATTTTTTTTTTTGTAACAGGTTTAGTTCACTCCGGGATTGGAGTAAGGCAGCTAAATAGTTTGCTTTCTGAGATAAATATACCAACTGTTTACTACAAGACTGTAGGTGCAAGACTGAGAGAGACAGGAGAGATTGTTGAAAGAGTTGCAAAGCAGTCAACAGATGAGGCTCTACAAAAGGAAGTAAAAGCAGTAGAAGAGTATGTTTCATACATTGTAATCTCTCTTGATTAGGGTACTTCTTTAGTTACATGTTCAAGAACAAGTTAGCTTTTCTGATCTATTATATTGAGTATATCAATGTATCTTCACAAATGTACCCGATTATTAAATTTTTCAGTACAAATGGGAGACTTGCTGTTGCTGTCGATGCAGGCTGGCAAAAAAGGGGAAGTGGAAAATCTTATGATAGCCTATCAGGCAAGTAATTCTATTTTGTAGAATTCTTTTTTTCTGTCTGCATGTTAACTGTCAGTCTCTACAGCTGTTAGCCTTTTTGTGTCCAGATCATGACTGAAACACTATTACGGCTTCAATCGTCAAAATTGGAAAAATTATAATATGCATCTAAAGAGGAAGGTGTCAATGTGACCTTTAATTAGGTGACATATTTAAATTAAAACTATGTTTAAAAAATTTTCTGCTAGCTTTTGATGTCTGGCTCATAACTTATATAGTAAGAGGTCTAGAATTATCAAACTTTGTCAGCTTGTGTATCTTGGATAGAAGGTTTTTATGCCCCACCATGAATATGGCCGGGGCATATAGTGTTTGTCATGTCCGTCTTCTGTCCTTCCATCCTTCCGTCTGTCTTTCCGTCACACTTTGGGTTTAGCTCTGTTCAAAGCTCAGTTTCAAAGAAACTATCCAAGATATTTTTATCAAACTTCATATGCTGATAGATATTGATGAGAGCTAAGCAACTGCATCAACATTTTTTGACCTTGACCTTTCATCTGACCTTGACCTCACTTTTCTTAAATTAGTGTTTAGCTTAGTTTTAAAGATACCATTCAAGATAGTGTAATCAAACTTCATATGTTGATACATACTGATGTAAGCTATTCAACTGCATCAACATGTTTTGACCTCGACCATTCCTTTGACCTTGACCTCACTTTTCTTAAATTAGTGTTTAGCTCAGTTTTAATGAAATCATTCAAGATATTTTTATCAAACTTCATATGCTGATACTTACTGTTGAGAGCTT
Source organism: Saccostrea echinata (assembly GCF_033153115.1). Classification (NCBI taxonomy): domain Eukaryota; kingdom Metazoa; phylum Mollusca; class Bivalvia; order Ostreida; family Ostreidae; genus Saccostrea; species Saccostrea echinata. The sequence continues at coordinate 9,208,107 of NW_026889758.1, read as the reverse complement.
TTCAGCTGCATCAATATTTTTTTTGACCTTGACATTTCCTTTGACCTTGACATCATTTTTCTTAAATTAGTGTTTAGTTCAATTTTAAAGATACCATTCAATACAGTGTTATCAAACTTCATATGTTAATACATACTGATGAGAGCTATTCAACTGCATCAACATTTTTTGACCTTGACCATTCCTTTGACCTTGACCTTACTTTTCTTGAATTAGTGTCAAACTTCATATGCTGATACATACTTATGTAAGCTATTCAACTGCATCAATATTTTTTGACCTTGACCTTTCCTTTGACCTTGACCTCACTTTTCTCAATTTGTGTTTAACTCAGTTTTAAAGAAAACATTCATAATATTTTTATCAAACTTCATATGCTAATACATACTGATGTAACCTTTTCAAATGCATCAACATTTTTTGACCATGACCTTTCCTTTGACCTTAACTTCATTTATTTTAAATTAGTGTTTAGCTCAGTTTTAAATAAACCATTCAAAATATATTTATCAAAATTAAATATGCTGATACGTATTTGTGAGAAGTATTCAACTGCATCAAAAACATTTGACCTTGAACTCTCCTGTGACCTTGACCTCACTTTTCTTAGATTTGCATTTTGCTTTATTTTAAAGAAACTATAAATTTAAGATATATTTATGTAAGTTTATGTACTTATACATTATTTGGTGAGAATTTATCATCTATATCCAACTTTTAAGATTTCAATTTTAAAGAAACTATTCAAGATATTCTCATCAAATTCCATATACTAATACAAATTTTCATGTTGCATTACTAATATACCCTCGGCGGGGCATTCATGTCCTATGGACATATTCCTAGTTGCATTAAAAATTAGGTAACTGGGACTTGTAATAAAGATGGTATGGACAAATATGGCATACATATTATTATGTTTGAACAGTAATTGAGATGAATTTATGATTGAATTCTTTAAGCTCATCTTTGAAAGCTTAAGTGAGCTTTTCTGATCACATTTTGTCTGGCATCCTTCTGTCTGTCCGTCTGTTAACATATTTTTTGACGTATTTTCAAGAACCACTGGACCAATTCCACATGCAACCTTGGATGTAGGAGATTCAAATTTGTTCAATGAAGGACCACACCCTTTTTGAAGGGTAGATAATTATGAGTTAGTGAAAATTAAATGGCATACATTTAAAAGTCTTCTTCCCAAGATTCACTGTTTCAGAAAAGATGAAACTTATATGAAAGTTTCATTCAGATTTGCTTAAATCATATCCCTGGTGGTAGGATGGGACCACAATGTTTTTAAATAAAGGACTATTTTGGGAAAAATTCTTTAAAATCTACCTCTCAAGAACAGCAAGGCCAATTATAGTCATATATGTATCGATATGCAAGCAAGTTTATATTCAAGTTTGTGCAGATCAGGGCCCCCAGAAATATGTCAAGGCTTCAATAAATCTGGAATCTTTTTTTAATGAAATTTAAGAAGGAATTTTTAGCTTACCGAAGCTTAAGGTAGTCCGATCGTCAGGTTCTGAAAATCAGCTTTAAAGTAATTGAAAATGCTCACAAAAATGTCTCTGATTTCACAGAGTAACGTGAATTTACCCATGGTATTTCCTCAAAGTTCTTCATTATAGTTAATCATATTATATAGGGAAAATTATCAAATCTCAAATATATTTTCAGGAAATCCGAATAAAAACACCAACTATGCATTTTCTGATTGAAAATTGATCAACAAATATATTTTAGGATTAAAAAGTTTAGGTATCCAGGCATTTGGAGAAAATTGCATCTTTTTTATGCTTATACAGTATTTTAGTTCTTCTATTTACTTCAATTGTTATATAATACGTAGTGTAAAATGCTTGTGCTATCATTGCTAGACATCACAGATCACATTTAATTTCACAACATGGTAATAAGCATCGATATCTAATGCTAGATTAAAGGAAATTCGATTTTACTAATAATGAATTTATTTTTTCTTTTATGTGGTACAAATGTCAACTTTTTACAAAACAATTGCTAAGACTTCAAAAAATCTTAAATCATATTGAGATGAATAAAATGAAAATTGTTGCACGAAAAGATCTCGATTTCAAGCTTCATTTTGAGACTTTTTAAATAAAATAATAAATTTATGAGTTATCCTTCCTGGCTGAGGATGGGATATCCTTAAAGCTCAAATAAATTTTTCTAATCACAATTAAAAAATGTCTGTCTATCTGAAAACTTTTCACATTTCTAAATTTTTCTCAAGAACAAGCTTGCCATCCAGGAATCCTTTGGTATAGGAGATTCAAGTTTGTTCTAATGAATGGTCACACCTTCTTTCATGGGGAAAGATACATGTAAGACTGTCCAAAGTTAATTCTACATTTAACGTCACCTCTAAAATGCAAAACCTACGAGGAGGGAGGAAAAAAATAAAAAAACAAAAATTTTAAACAACTGTGAATTTATTCAAATCAACCTATTCAGTGCATAAAAAACACTACTGGGCAATAAGGTTTTTGATTTGACATCTAAGTCTAATTTCCCAAACAGAGAGTTTTTCCTTAGTATGCATATTGGTTTGAATTCTTTTGTGAGCAAGCAGTGTAGACTGAATGTGCAGAAATGTGGCTTGTAACTAGGTCTTTAACTCACCAGTTTTCTTCAGACACCAACTGCGGTAACAAAGCACATTTTCATTCACTAAAGGATACAGAATTGAGTCGCTAAATGTAGAACCAAACTGGGATGGATATATGAAATTCGGAATTGTTTGTTTTTTTTCAAAGACGGATTTCTTTTAAACCCACGCATGCGGGTGACGTTAAAGGTAGAATTAACTTTAAGTGGCCTAATTTAGAATTAATGAAAATTTTATGGCATCTTTTCAAAAGCTTCTTCTCAAGAACCACTGGACCAAAAAAGAGAAAACTTAGAGAAAAGCTTAATAACACATTGTGGATTCAATTTTGTTTAATTATGATCCTAATCATGGGGGGGGGGGGGTAGGGGGGGGGTCACACAGATGAGCAATGTGGGCTAACTTGTGGCCCATGGGCCTCTTCTTTTCTAGGTCACTGCTCTATGGTAGGTCCGGAGACTGGACAAATCCTGAATTACTCAGTGCGCTCCAAAGACTGCAGAGTCTGCACTACAGCTGCTTCAAAAAATGAAACAGTTCGACAACATGAATGCTCTAGAAATTGGGATGGGAGTGCTAAAGCCATGGAGGCCGACATGGTAATCCAAATGGTGAAAGAGGTTAAGGATAAAGGATACAAAGTAGATGCTATTGTTGGAGACGAAGACTCGACCACGATAGGCCGTTTAAGAGCCAATGTCAGTGATGAAATTGTTAAGATTTCAGATAAAAATCATATTCGTAAGCTTCTTGGGAACTCCCTATATGGACTGAAGAAACAGCATCCCATGCTTTCAGTTAAAATCATAAAATATTTGCAGAGATGCTTTGATTACATTATTGCCCAAGGAAAAGGGAATCCATCACAGATTGCATCTGATCTCGAGGCTCTCTCACTGCATCCATTTGGTGACCACCATACCTGCTCCTCACGATGGTGTAGATTTATTAATAATCCTAACTGCCTTTACAGATCGTTTCCTTATGGTAAACCACTTTCAAACCCACACCTTCAGTCATCTTTGAAGAGGATTTTTTCCACATATTCGGAACACAGTGTTAAACTTTCTTCACTTGGGAGTACTCAAGCTAATGAAAGCTTTAATCGTATGGTGGCAGCAAAAGCACCAAAGAATGTCCATTACAGTGCAACGAGAAACCTTGCCTACAGAGTTGCAGCATGTGTGGCACAGAAAAACACTGGCCATAAGTACCTTGTAAATGTGTGTATATTTTGTTAATCTTATAGTAATCTGAGAAAATATTTACAATATTACAAAAATATGGTCATTTAATGTAGAAAAAAGTAAACCAAAGAACAGAAAAATGTGTGAAAAATATGTATTCAAACTATGCTGAGTGCTCCTCATAAAAAAAAAAGATTATTCTTTTTGCAGGTAAATCGCTCATTAGGACTTTCTCCTGGCCATTTTACTGAGCGTCTTGCCAAATTGAGGGACTCGCAGAGGCTTAAACAAAGAGCTATTGTCAACTCCCACAAATTTAAGAGGAAAAGGCTTGCAAAGAAATCCAAAGAGTACTTATGATTTTATTATTATATAATTTATGATTCACAATTTCTAAATGCCTAGGCAGACTTTTATAAGAGTCAATTGATAAAGAAACTTATATACATTATTACCGCTGTTAAAATCATTTTCTCTTCAAGTCCCTGACAAAAGTCCAACATGCTAAGAAGAATGCATTCATTATTAATATTTTCAGTACTGTGTTCAATCTTCATTTTCACATATTCAAAAAAAGCTTTTTGTTCTTTAATAACTATGTATCAAATGCTTCTTTAAAAACTTGTAATATAAATAGTTTAATTCTGGCATAAACAGGTATAGAAAGAATGCATGTTTGGAGATTAGAGAAGGAACATCTTACCAGCCAGGCTGTACCCTGATGTCTCACATCTCTAGTGATATTCAGAGAATACCACCACCTCTTGTACAACCTGAATACATATCCATTGATATAAATCAACTGAATGAATGCCAGTTTGCCTTCTTTGATATAGAAACAACTGGACTTGGTATGATTCTTTCACTTTCAAAATTTGATATATATTTAATAATAATCATAATATGATATGAATCAACTTGTGATATACCTGCAAAAATTATTACATACCAAAGAAATGTATGGTTCATTACTCTTAAAAAATATGTAGTGTTAATGTTTATTATTGCTATCTGTTTGTGTCCTCTTTATGTTCTGTCAGAGTATTTTTGCTATCTCTTTGTGTCCTCTTTATGTTTAGTCCTTTATTTTTGCCAGTTGCATTAATTATACCCAACTCCGAAGGAGAGGGGGGTATGCTGTTTTACCAGTGTGCGTCCGTCTGTCTCTAAGCTGTGTGTCTGTCTGTGACAAATTTTCGTTGAAGTTTAGTCAGCAACTACTCATCGCAGATGCTTGAAATTTTAGCACACTCTTTGTCTAGGCATGCCGTATGGTGGGAATCATTTCTGCACAAATCCAATGTCAACTTCCTGTTTATCAGTGTGTTTGTCCATACTAAATTTTCGTCGCAGTTTTCTCTGCAAATATTCATTGCAGATGCTTGAAATTTTAGCACACTCTTCGGTTTGTCTAGGCATATGACCTGCCATATGGTGGGATTCATTTTTGTATGAATACGATCTCAACTTCCTGTATATCCATGCGTCTGTCCATACCAAATTTCTGTCACAGTTTTCTCAGCAAATACTCAAGACAGGTGCTTGAAATTTTACCACACTCTTTGTATAGGCATGCCATATGGTGGGGTTCATGAGAGCATATATTCACATCAAAGCAGTAATATTATTAGTGAGCATTGGCTCACAGACTTTCTTGTTTTTTAACATTTTCAGTTTCTTCTCCTGACAGATAGTTCAGAGATATTCACAGCAAGTGAAATTGTTGATACTCAGGTTGTTGTCAAGACCAATTGTAAGTACATTATTTTCTTTTTGTCTTTTTTAGGCAGAGACTCGAATATCATACAGTTGTCTGCTGTACACACTGATGGGGATTTTTTTAACTGTTATGTTAAACCTGAAAAGAAGATTTCTCCTGCAGCCTCGAAAGTGACAGGTTTAGAGTTTGAAAATGGAAAAATGTTTCACAACAACAGACAAGTTGAATACCTTGGAATCCAAGAAGCATTACAGAAACTCTTTGCATTTTTGGAAAAGTTTGATAAAGTCATATTAGTTGGACATAACTGTAAGGCTTTTGACATTCCAATTTTGCTGTCAGCATTGGAAAATAATAATTTGTTAGAAAGCTTCATGTCAATTGGAGTTGTTGGTGTTATTGATACCCTTCCTCTCTTTAAGGTGTGTCTTCCAAGCCTGTCATCTTACTCCCAGCCTAAAGTGTATGAAACAGTTTTTGGTGATCAGTACAATGCACATGATTCTTTAGAAGATGTTTTAGCCTTATGCCGTCTTTTAGAAAAGACTAATCCAAGCATGGAGTTCAAATCCAAATTTTCATTGTCACTACCATCTGTTGTTGCTATGTACAAGTTCAAAATGCAAGCAAAATCATTGTGTGAATCCCTGAATCCCTTAGTACAAGCAAAGGTAATTTCAAAATGTATTGCTTCCAAAATAGCCAATAGTGGACTGGCTCTTTCCCACCTGCTTTTAGCCTTTAAGAGGGATGGTCAACAGGGCTTAGAAAATCTTTTGTCAGAAATTTGTGAACACTCATTAAAAGTGCGAGTGACCAAGTCAAAAAGAATAATTCAGTCCATATTGCAGTACTTTAATTGTTTAGAGGAGTAGTGAGGTTGAATTGTTCATACATATTCAATTCATATGTAGAACCATGAATAATACAATCTATATGGAAATAATTTTCCTTGAAAATCAATTTATTTGTATGATTCAACAAGTGAGTGTTTATCAGACGCAGAAGTTGGTGGCTCCTTATGTAAATAGTTTGTTGTTGTTTTTTTTTAAATTTTCATGTATGATTTACCATGTGAGTGTTTATCGGGTGCGGTAACTGGCCGCTCCATTAATTTTGTAAATATTTTTTTGAAAAATTTTCATGTATAATTGAACATATGAGTGTTTATCGGGTGCGGAAACTGGCTGCTCCATATATAAATATTTCTTTTTTAATTTTCATGTATAATTTCTTATGTGAGTGTTTATCGGATGCGGAAACTGGCCGCTCCCTCTGTAAATATTTCTTCTTAAATTTTCATGTATAATAAACTATGTGAGTGTTTATCGGGTGCGGAAACTGGCCGCTCCATATGTAGTTTTTTTTAAATTTTCATGTATGATTTACCATGTGATTTTTCATCGGGTGTGGAAACTGGCTGCTCCCTCTGTAAAAATTTCTTCTTAAATTTTCATATATAATAAACTATGTGAGTGTTTATCGGGTGTGGTAACAGGCCGCTCCATACGTCAATATTTTTTTTTTAAAAATTTCATGTATAATAAACTATGTGAGTGTTTATCGGGTGCGGAAACTGGCCGCTCCATATGTAATCTTTTTAAAATTTTCATGTATGATTTACCATGTGATTTTTTATCGGGTATGGAAACTGGCCGCTCCCTCTGTAAATATTTCTTCTTAAATTTTCATGTATAATCAACTATGTGAGTGTTTATCGGGTGCGGAAACTGGCCGCTCCATATGTAATTTTTTTTTAAATTTTCATGTATGATTTACCATGTGAGTGTTTATCGGGTGCGGAAACTGGCCGCTCCCTCTGTAAATATTTCTTCTTAAATTTTCATGTATAATAAACTATGTGAGTGTTTATTGGGTGCGGAAACTGGTCGCTCCATACGTAATTTTTTTTTTTTAAATTTTCATGTATGATTTACTATATGAGTGTTTATTGGGTGCGGAAACTGGCCGCTCCATATGTAATTTTTTTAAAATTTTCATGTATGATTTACCATGTGATTTTTTATCAGGTGTGGAAACTGGCCGCTCCCTCTGTAAAAATTTCTTCTTAAATTTTCATGTATAATAAACTATGTGAGTGTTTATCGGGTGTGGTAACAGGCCGCTCCATACGTCAATATTTTTTTAAAAAAAATTTATGTATAATAAACTATGTGAGTGTTTATCAGGTGTGGTAACTGGCTGCTCCATACATCAAATTTTTTTTTTTAAAAAATTTATGTATAATAAACTATGTGAGTGTTTATCGGGTGTGGTAACTGGCCGCTCCATACGTCAATATTTTTTAAAAAAAAAATTCATGTATAATAAACTATGTGAGTGTTTATCGGGTGCGGAAACTGGCCGCTCCATATGTAAATATTAGTTTTTGAATTTTCATGTATAATTAACTATGTGAGTGTTTATCGGGTGCAGAAACTGGCTGCTCCATATGTAATTTTTTTTTTCAATTGTCATGTATAATTTACTATGTGAGTGTTTATCGGGTGCGGAAACTGGCCGCTCCATATGTAAATATTAGTTTTTGAATTTTCATGTATAATTTACTATGTGAGTGTTTATCGGGTGCAGAAACTGGCCGCTCCATATGTAATTTTTTTTTTTCAATTTTCATGTATAATTTACTATGTGAGTGTTTATCGGGTGCGGAAACTGGCTGCTCCCTCTGTAAATATTTCTCCTTAAATTTTCATATATAATAAACTATGTGAGTGTTTATCAGGTGCGGTAACTGGCCGCTCCATATGTAACTATTTCTTTTTAAATTTTCATGTATAATTTACTATGTGAGTGTTTATCGGGTGCAGAAACTGGCCGCTCCATATGTAGATATTTTTTAAAAAATTTATGTATAATAAACTATGTGAGTGTTTATCGGGTGTGGTAACTGGCCGCTCCATACATCAATATTTTTAAAAAAAATTTCATGTATAATAAACTATGTGAGTGTTTATCGGGTGCGGAAACTGGCCGCTCCATATGTAAATATTAGTTTTTGAATTTTCATATATAATTTACTATGTGAGTGTTTATCGGGTGCAGAAACTGGCAGCTCCATATGTAATTTTTTTTTTTCAATTTTCATGTATAATTTACTATGTGAGTGTTTATCGGGTGCGGAAACAGGCCGCTCCCTCTGTAAATATTTCTCCTTAAATTTTCATGTATAATTTACTATGTGAGGGTTTATCGGGTGCGGAAACTGGCCGCTCCATATGTAAATATTAGTTTTTGAATTTTCATGTATAATTTACTATGCGAGTGTTTATCGGGTGCGGAAACTGGCCGCTCCATATGTAAATATTAGTTTTTGAATTTTCATGTATAATTTACTATGTGAGTGTTTATCGGGTGCAGAAACTGGCTGCTCCATATGAAATTTTTTTTTCAATTGTCATGTATAATTTACTATGTGAGTGTTTATCGGGTGCGGAAACTGGCCGCTCCCTCTGTAAATATTTCTCCTTAAATTTTCATGTATAATAAACTATGTGAGTGTTTATCGGGTGCGTTAACTGGCCACTCCATATGTAACTATTTCTTTTTAAATTTTCATGTATAATTTACTATGTGAGTGTTTATCGGGTGCGGAAACTGGCTACTCCATATGTAAAAATTAGTTTTTAAAAAATTTCATGTGTAATTAAGCATTTGAGTGTTTATCGGGTGCGGAAACTGGCCGCTCTATATGTTAATATATTTTTAAAAAAATTTCATGTATAATTGAGCATATAAGTGTTTGTCGGATGTAGAAATTGGCCGCTCCTTATGTAAATATTTTTTTTTAAATTTTCATGTATAATTTACTATGTGAGTGTTTATCGGGTGTGTTAACTGGCCAATCCATATGTTAATAGTTTATTTATTTTTATGTACCATTTACATGTACCATGTGAGTGTTATATCAGATGTGGTAATTTGCTGCCTCATGTGTAAATAATTTTACTTCATTTTTCTTGTACATTTAACCTTGTGAGTGTTATTTTGGATATGGTAATAGGTTGATCCATCCTGAATTAGTTTTACTTCAATCTTCATGTACATTGTTCAGTAAACTTTGTGAGTGTTATGTCGGATGTGGTAATTATTCTGCATTCTCAACAGTGAATAAAAAAGAATGATTTAAAACACAGATTGTTTTCTCTCCTTTTGAAAGAAATAGATGCTTTGTAGTGTTCGTTTCATGAAGAAGAAAAAAAGAAACAACAAAAGGTGCATATACTAAAAGAGTACTCCTTCTTGTCTGATTGTGGGGGTGAAATGTTACACTTGCATACTAATTCATATGGTTGCTAGAAATAAGAAAAATTTATACGATTCAATTATGTTCTTGTTAACTATTTCTTCGTACATGTACACTTTATTGACTAAAAACAACAACTGAGAGCAATTGAATCCCACTCCTTTCAAAACCAATAACAAAATTAATGTGTTTATGAAAAACTGGAGTCCCCTTATGGGAGCTCATGGCATAGACTAAAGTTTCTCAAATACAAGTCAATCTCCAAGGTCTAGGTCAAGATTTCAAAAATGTTGGTAACCAAAGAAAGATTTTGTCACAAGGAATATATCTGTGTGAAGTATGAATTTAAAGCCCTAGCACCAACTGTTCAAAACTCATGGTCAAGGTTAAAGTTTTTCAAAAGTATATCAAACTAAACGGTCAAGGTCAAAGGTCGAAATTGTTGAAACCCAAGGGAAGGACTTGTCACAAGGAATACACATGTGAAGTATAAATGCCCTTGACTTTGATTGCAAGCTATCTAAATATGATCACTATGAAAAAAAGCTGAGATCAATAAAGGTGTATACAGACCTTTTACCTACCTCTACTTATATTCTGTTTCCATTTTATATCGTTTATTACTGATAATCGTGCATCAGAAGGAATTTTTTTAGAAGAGGTAAGAGAAAATTCGGATTACCATATCTATTTTCCAACTCATGTACACACTAATTGTTTTCCTCTATTACTTAGCTCTATAACTCTGTTTTAAAATGGAATATATAGAAATTAAGTTTTTATTATATCCAGTGTGAATTTATATCCTTTTTTGTAGTCAAGGTCAAGGAAAAATATTCAAATTTTAAGAGGACAGAGGAAATTCAGACTGTGATTGTGAGCTATATAAATATGATAGCTATGAAAAAAAGCTTTGTTCAATAAAAGTGTCCACCAGCCTTTTATATATTCGCAAATAACTACTTTTACTTGTATTTTGTTTCCATTATATAACCTTTATTACTGATAATCGTGCATCAGAAGTAATTTTTTTTAGAAGAGGTCAGAGAAAATTCTGATTACCATATCTTTTTTCCGACTCATGTACATACATGTACTAATTTTTTTCCTCTATTACTTAGCTCTATAACTCTGTTTTAAAATGAAATATAAAAATTAAGTTTTTAATTATAGCCAGTGTGATTTTATATTCTTTTTTGTAGTCAAGGTCAAGGAAAAATATTCAAATTTTAAGAGGACAGAGGAAATTCAGACTGTGATTGTGAGCTATATATATATATATGATAGCTATGAAAAATAACTTTGATCTATAAAGGTGTCCACAGACCTTTTATATATTCGCAAATAACTACTTCCACTTATATGTTGTTCCCATTTTATATCGTTTATTACTGATAATCGTGCATCAGAAGTAATTTTTTAGAAGAGGTCAGAGAAAATTCGGATTACCATATCTTTTTTTCCGACTCATGTACATACTAATTTTTTTCCACTATTACTTAGCTCTATAACTCTGTTTTAAAATGGAATATAGAAATTAAGTTTTTAATTATAGCCAGTGTGATTTTATATCCTTTTTTGTAGTCAAGATCAAGAGAAAATATTCAAATTTTAAGAGGATAGAGGAAATTCAGACTGTGATTGTGAGCTATATATATATGATAGCTATGGAAAATAACTTTGATCAATAAAGGTGTTCACATATCTTTCATATATTTGCAAATAACTACTTCCATTTATATGTTGTTCCCATTTTATATCGTTTATTACTGATAATCATGCATCAGAAGTAATTTTTTTAGAAGAGGTCAGAGAACATTCGGATTACCATATCTTTTTTTCCGACTCATGTACATACTAATTTCTTTCCTCTATTACTTAGCTCTATAACTCTGTTTTAAAATGGAATATAGAAATTAAGTTTTTAATTATAGCCAGTGTGATTTTATATCCTTTTTTGTAGTCAAGATCAAGAGAAAATATTCAAATTTTAAGAGGATAGAGGAAATTCAGACTGTGATTGTGAGCTATATATATATGATAGCTATGGAAAATAACTTTGATCAATAAAGGTGTTCACAGATCTTTTATATATTTGCAAATAACTATTTCCACTTATATGTTGTTCCCATTTTATATCGTTTATTACTGATAATCATGCATCAGAAGTAATTTTTTTAGAAGAGGTCAGAGAAAATTCGGATTACCATATCTTTTTTTCCGACTCATGTACATTCTAATTTTTTTCCACTATTACTTAGCTCTATAACTCTGTTTTAAAATGGAATATAGAAATTAAGTTTTTAATTATAGCCAGTGTGATTTTATATCCTTTTTTGTAGTCAAGGTCAAGGGAAAATAGTCAAATTTTAAGAGGATAGAGGAAATTCAGACTGTGATTGCCTGCTTTCTGAAAATGATAGCTATAAAAAAGCTTCACTACATTATGTTTATTCATAAATCTTTAAGATAACTGCAAAAAATTAAATTATAATCATAATCTATAAGATTTTTTTTTACTTTGTTTAATTACAGTAGACTTTTCTTCATAGCTTTATTTTTTTTAAACAAGGGCAAGTTCAGAGGGTGTTGCCATGGAAACCAACTCATGTACATATATCGAAACTTTTGTTTTTTGAACAAGGGACTTGTCCTCTATGTAATGGTACCCATTTTTTAAATTTCCAATTACTTTCATTTCAGGTTCACATATCCTTAAGAAAAAAAGCGTCAAATTGATAATGAAACAAGCACCTGTTTAAGCAAGGTAATAGGATGTTCATAGTTTTCAAGGAAAATGCGCATAATATAGTCATATTCATTCCAATAATTTTTAATCACCATAAAGTAAACCTTTAGCAAATATTTATCCTGTAGCTAGAATACACAAGGAAATTCTTTAAATATAACAAAAGAGACGTTAAATCTCTTTCAAGTAATATTTCTACTAAATGTATGACTGCCGTCATGAGAAAAGGGGCCCTTAAATAGCCTGATCCTTTTTGAATGCATATATATATATATATATATATATATATATATATATATATATATATATATATATATATATATATATATATATATATATATATATATATATATATATATATAAAACTTTTAAAAATATCTGCTTTTTCAGTATTTTATAAGCATTTTAGAAAGGCACTTCAAAACAACGTTGACGTTACTCACAGTAAACGTACTGATGTCGCGTTCAGCAATTTCAATTTATAAACATTCTTAAAATTATTTAATAATCCTAATCGTTTTGACACATAAAAACTTGAGAAAATATTTGATTTCTTTTTCTAAGCTACTAGTAAGTAATTATTCCTAACTAAGAAAAGGTGCCTTAGTTCATACTTCTGTAGAAGCAGATCCAATAATTAAGGAGGAGGGGGATCTAGACGTTTAGGATCTGGGTACGGTTTATATTCAGTAAAGATATTACAATTTCACACAAAGTATTCTTTTTATATTTAGTAATCTAGCTCTATTAAAAATGGATATAAAGCACTTAAAACATTACACCCCCCCCCCCTAAAAAAAATCGCAGATGCCCCATAGAGAAAAAAAGAAATCCAGTCCAAACAAGGGGACAGCGCGTAAAGCAGGCCATCCCCTCGCAAAAAAAAACAAATCGATCTCGATATAAAAAAATACTTTCAGTTAAAAGCACGCATTCACTCCATAACCCACCCACCCACAAGCGTGTTACTCCCCCCCCCCCCCCTTTAACTTTGTTTAAAAGAGAAGTACTCCAAGTATTTTCTGTATCACCGATGAATTCTAACGGGAAATTGATTCAGATGCATGATGTGTAAAATAAGGTAGCTGTTTGTTTGTTTGTTTTGTTTGTTTGTTTGTTTGTTTGTTTGTTTTTTTTTTGGTTAAGTTTGTTCCGTTCATAAAAAGTCATAAAAAGTCTGGTTTTCTACATGTACTTTCAAGCGGATTTTTTTAATTTGATATTTTTTTTTAAAAAAATACGTTGATAAAATAATTTGAATAAGTTTTTATTATTCAGGGCTGTAGGAAGCAATTTCATTTTGGGGGGGGGGGGCATACATTTTCAATTGGGGCACTATAATATTGGCAAAATTATTGGGGGTTCCTACGGCCATGTTGTTCATACAAAACCAATTTCTTCCAATTAAAGAATGGAATACAAACATAAAAAAGAGGCACATAATGATGTCAAAAGATTGTTTTGTGAAAGTTTATTTCATACATGAAAATTGAAACTATTAGTCTTTTTTTTTTTAGTTTTTCCCAAGTAAATCAGGTTATATCAAAAGCTGTCTTCTTTTTTTTTACCTGTGCTATCGACGCTTATCACTTGGACACAACAATCGTACATCATTTCTTTAAAGTGTCGAAACTGTAATCTCAAATGAAACACTGCGGAAATTGGTTTCTTTAAAATAGATGTCTGAGACCGTGCGACATTAACTGGCAAGACTGGAAATATACAGCTTACATGTACGTCATTTCCATCTGTTCGATTAAAATATTTGATTATCGAGACAACCCTGATATGGGCTGTCCAAACTCAAAACTTTCTGCTTATTTCTAAGAACTACCCCCCCCCCCCCCCTTTTGAAACAATTGTTCGTCCTCTTATTATTTCTTTTAAACAAAAACATTGGACAGAAATCTCTGATTTAATATATATAAGTGTCAAACTATTCTGAAATTGACATTAATTGTCTTCGGACGATCATCAAATATTTTAACTGTAACAGATGGAAATGACTACCGTAGAGGAGTGGCTGAGGTGAATTTAAAATGAATTTCGAACCAGAATTTTAATCCATGTATTCTCAGACGCCCGCGCCGAATTATTATAAATACCCGCTCAAATGTTTTGACTCTAATAGATGAAAATGACGTAAGCTGCATATTTCCAAACCTTGACAGTTAATGTTCCGCGGTCTTAATGTCGGAATTAATTGGAAATTCGCGATCATATTGCCAGATACTTACTATCACCTGCTGGACATAGAAATATAGCTATCAGTCACGTGTCATGTTTATAAGCTTACTAAAGTTCGAAATTTCAATCCTAGGAAAAATAGAATTCCTTGTAGCATTGCGCTTGATCTGAAATATTGAACTTTCTGGAATTAAAAAAATCTCGCGAGAGATTTTATTGTCTGGTTTCCAACTCAGATAAGGAAAGTTCTAAAATTAATTTTTTTTTAAGTAGAGTTTGATCAAAGAGATGGTTGTACTGCTCTTGGCTCTTTTTTATATATGCATACTGTGAAAAGTGAAATACAGCTGGATTACAATTTTTGCAAGACTTGAATATATTTTACGCAGTCATCTTCCTCCTTGACATCAGCTAATCTGACATCTTGAAGCTTTTCATACTTCGATGCAATGAAATGAATATACAATTATGCCTCAAGCAATAATTAAATAATACGTCCAACACATGTTTATAATTTTTTAGCTCACCTGAGCTGAAAGCTGAAGTGAGCTTTTCTGATCACATTTTGTCCGGCGTCCGTCTGTCTGTCCGTCTGTCTGTCTGTAAACTTTTCACTTTTTTGACTTCTTCTCAAGAACCACTGGGCCAATTTCAACCAAACTTGCCACAAAGTATCCTTGGGTAAAGGGGATTCAAGTTTGTTCAAATGAAGGGCCACGCCCTCTTTCAAGGGGAGACAATTAGGAATTAGTGAAAAAATAATGGCATCATTTAAAAATCTTCTTCTCAAGAACCATAGGGCCAGGAAAGATGAAACTCATGTGGAAGCATCCTCAGGTAGTGTAGATTCACATTTGTTCAAATCATGACCCCCGGGGGTAGGGCTGGGCCACAATGGAGGATCAAAGTTTTACATAGAAATACATGGGAGAAATCTTTAAAAATCTTCTTCTCAAGAGCAGCAAAGCCATGATGAGTCATATTTATATGGAAGCATCCTCAGGTAGTGTAGATTCAGGTTTGTTCAAATCATGACCCCCGGGGTTAGGGTGGGGCCACAATAGGCAATCAAAGCTTAACTTAGTATTACATATGAAAAATCTTTTAAAATCTTCTTCTCAAGAACAGCAAAGCCATGATGAGTCATATTTATATGGAAGCATCCTCAGGTAGTGTAGATTCAAGTTTGTTCAAATCATGACCCTCGGGGGTAGGGCGGGGCCACAATGGAGGATCAAAGTTTGACATAGAAATATAAAGGAAAATATCTTCTTTTAAAGAACTGCAAACCATGATTAGTCATTTTGATATGGAAGCATCCTCAGGTAGTGTAGATTCAATTTTGTTCAAATGATGTCCCCCAGGGGTAAGGTGGGGCCCAATGGGGGATGGAAAGTTTTACATAAGAACATATAGAAAAAAATATTTCTTCTCAAGAACAGAAAAGCCATGTTTAGTCATATTGATATGGAAGCATCCTCAGGTAGTGTAGATTCAAATTTGTTCAAATGATGACCCCTTCTCAAGTACAACAAAGCCATTTGTTATATTGACATGGAAGCATCATCAGGTAGTTTAAAATTCAAGCCCCCCCCCCCCAGTAATCTTTTCAATACTGAACTGATTTGTGCTTTTGCCTAGCCAATGTGCTCAGGTGAGCGATGTGGCCCATGGGCCTCTTGATGTATAAGGCAAGCAGGTAATTTAATGTTTGAAACTCTACCGCTCTACTCGTCTCTCTTCATAGGCTAAGTGGAATCTTGAAATTACAGAACATGACTGGTATTTTTGCCTGTTACCACAGGACAAGATTAAAAACTTTTTTTCTTCAAAGTCGTGTACAATTCAACGGAACTTTCAGAAAATGTCAAGATATCCGGGGTGTCGAGTTGTTTTGTTTTTTTTTTTTTTTTTGGTTTTTATTTGTTGTATTTGTTTTTTGTTTTTGCTAAAACATCACTGTTGTTTTTATTTTTATCTTTCCCATAATGTACAGATTCCATCCAAGTGTTTGATTCATGATTTTGAATTTTTTAATATCATCTGAATGACATCCATAACCACTTGTCATATGTAATAGCACATTTTACTTCTTTCACTGATTTATTCTCAATAGGTGTTGCCAAATAAACATTTATCAGAAGTTCAATAATAATTTCTTTACAGCCTAATCTACTATTTAATCTACTGTTGTTCTGTTTTCTGTTTCTGTTTCTCTCTCTCTCTCTCTCTCTGAAAAACATTTATGCATGTAAATGTATATATCACCGGGGCAAATAAGTGTAAAACTTTCCGGCAACAATGAACCATAAATATGCTAACATAAAGTGCGCCATACTTTATTTACAATGCTAGCGTACTCCTAAACTGACGTCATAATTTAACTTCAACGTAAGAAATATGACGTCATATTTAGACCAGTACATGTGTAAAAATAGTGACCTATATTTGTGTCAAAATACATATATTATTGTGTTAAATTACACGTAAGGTATATGGTTAATAAAAGAAAAAGTAAAACAACGACATTTTTGTCGGTTTGGCGTTGACACAGTAAACGACATTTATGTCTCTTTGGCGTCGAAAGGGTTAAGTCTCCGGAGCGATATCGCCTACGGGTCTCTTGTTTATAAAGAATTATTTTTGTATAATTCTCCTTTGGACAGTACTGTTTGATTTATAGTTTTGGCTGATTAACGCTCCTATTTTGCTGTTTTTCTTTTTAAAAAAATACAAAATAAAGCTTTTGAAAATCCATTTCAATATATATTTAAACATTTAAAATAAATAATTTATAAAGATCTGACAATAAAAAATAGACCAAAAAAATGATTTGTTATAGTTTCTTGAACCAATATCAGTATTAGATCAGGAAGGAGATGTAGAAACATTCTTCATAACAAAATGTACTTTTAAACGTAAGTAATTATGCATAACATGTATATCACACAGCTTACATTTTTGTCAGTGTTGTGGAATGAAATGAAAGACGTCTTGATCGTATAGTGGTTTATTTGAGACTTGTTATTATCTATAGAAACAAACGAAAGTATTATGACGTCACAACAAAGTTTACGTTACATGAATTCGCGGATAATCCATGACACTCTGAGCACCAAAATGAATAGTAAAATTTGAAAAAGCTCATATTAAATTAACAGTTCCAGTGAAATAAAAAGCAAGTTCATAATCACTAAATTAAGAGGTCCATTCAAGGATTCTTTCTTTGGCTTTTGGTTTTGATACTCGATCATCTTCTTTTCAGACACTTTATATTTCAGCTTTTGTATCAGAGTCTCAGTTTCCGAGTGCTTGTGACGTAGTTCTGTGTTAGCTCTCTCCAGCTCCATGTTCCGAGTCTGTAGGTTGTTGTTTTGTTTCTTTATCTCTGCCATGTCCCTGAAATTCTTTTTCGGTGACTTATCTTTTTCCTTCTCCTCGGCCACTTTAAATTTTTCTATCAGCTGAGTTTTCTCCCTTAGTTCCTCATCACGAGTCTTTACGGCGAACCTATAATCTCTCTCCCTGCTATCTACGGAGTCCTGTAAAGTTTGCAGCTGATTTTCCAATCTCTGTACATCTATCTTCAGATCGCTTATTTCCTTTTGAGCGTAATCATATCGTGACTGAAGACTGCTGGTTTTAGTCTTGACGTGCTCCGAGTCAGAGCTGGCGTTTTTGAGTATGTCAACTTGGCCCCTTAATTCCTGAATCTCCTTATGCAGACGTCCGTTTTCGTACGCCAGTTTATTTTTCTGTTCCATCATTTCCTTCATCACATTCTCTATACGAGTCTGAAAATCCTTTTGTTGGTCGAATTGTGACACTCTCTCTAGTAGGGTGGCATTCTCCTGCTCCAACACGTTCCTCCTTTGTGTCTGTGTCTTCAGCTTTGATTTTAATTTTTGCATCTCGTTAGTCAACGTGTTACGTTCTTGCATGGAGTCCACGGTCCGACTTATCGGAGAGATAGGCCTAGCTGTATTCAGTAAAACACTTGTAGGTCGATGTTCAACGTTCAGTACTGTGGTTTCTGACTTCTTGCTCGTTTCTACAATGTTGACACTTGTTGATTTGGTGGGCTCGTCTATGTCCCTCGTTAGTTTCATGTCGCATATACTTGTGTGGTGTTTTTTCTGACACTTTTTACACCTGTTGCGGGATTTACAATCTGAGGCGCGGTGGTTTCCCAAGCAGTTGAAACATAATTTCTTCCGTTTTAAGATGTCAAATCTTGCACTTACCTCTGTAACTTTCTTACAATCCCCTGGAAAATGATTCTCTGTGCAACAATAAATGCATGGGCGGCTCTTCATCTCTGTTGTTTCAACATGAGGAGTTGACTCTCTCGTTTTCTGGTTATGTGAATAATGAACGTTGCGTTGTTTCTTTGAGGCTCCGGTAAGAAACATTGCTGTTGCGTGAAATCCATCGCTGTTTTCAATCTGGCCTGATTCAAGGATTTTGACTTCTTTGCTGATAGCTTTACGAAGATTTTGTAGTGAAATGTTGTCACCATCGTACTCACGTGCAATGTTTTTCCTAATTTCAGTTGGTAGCTTGTTGATTATGACTGGAATAAGTAATGCTCCAAACATCTCTTGTCTTTGTCCTAGACACTCTAAACTCCTGACATGAGATTCCAAGAAGTCTCCATAATTTCTTAAACTAATGACATCATTTCTGGGGGCAGGAAGTTCGATGAGTGCTCTCATATGAGCGTTAATAATTTTCTGTGGCTGACCAAATCGTTCTTTGAGCAAGTCTATTGCCGTTTCGTAATTAGCATTTGTAAGCGCAAATCCTGCTATTGTTTGTGCTGCTGTGTCGCGTAATTGAGCTTTGAGATAGCTAAACTTTTGAATTGGCGTCAAAGTATGATTGCAATGAATCGTTGATTCGTAAGAATCCCAAAATGTATTCCATTCTAATACATCTCCGTAAAAATGCGGAAGATCTAACTTTGGTAATCGGTGATTATTCGTGGCGTGTTGGGATGTTGATGACAAAACATTTTCCTGGCTACTTTGTGCATTGAGATCAGAGGCAGGAACATTGTTCAAAATATTCTCACAAGCCGTTTCACTTGAGTTAATTGTAGCTGACGTGTTAACGTTATTATCATAAATTTCTGTGGCGGATGTAAAACACTCAGCATTGGCATTCAAAGTTTTACATGGAATTTTTTCTGTGAATTTTTCAGTTTGCCTAATTTTACAGTCTAATTCATACATGTACTCATCTGTATTTGCGATTTCTGTTTCGATGTCCTCTTCAGATAGGATATCCAATATGCGGTCATTCAATTCTTGTAGGGTCTGCCTTTTCAGCGCGAGAGACTTTCTAATTATGTTGATTTCCTCGGTAATTTCTTCACTGGCTGGATTTTCCTTCAAGTCCAAAAACCGTCCGAATAGCTTTGTAACTGCTGATCTGTTGCCTGCTCGTATAGCTTTTAGTCTTCCTTCCATTGTAAGTACTACGTAGAATTCCGTCGGTCACGGCACCAAAATGTTGTGGAATGAAATGAAAGACGTCTTGATCGTATAGTGGTTTATTTGAGACTTGTTATTATCTATAGAAACAAACGAAAGTATTATGACGTCACAACAAAGTTTACGTTACATGAATTCGCGGATAATCCATGACAGTCAGATTTGATCGATAGATTCATACTGGACAGTCATAAGGCAGCTGTTGTTAAGCTTTAGTTACACTTATCTTAAACAGGTGTGTGACACGTGTCTACTTACAGAGTCACCAGATATTGCTAGCCAAGGAAAAGCCATGACACGTATCTACTTACAGAGTCACCAGATATTGCTAGCGAAGGAAAAACCATGTAATAATTTACTACATGTGTATCAATTATGTAAAATAAACATTAAAAGGAATAATTTACAGTACAAATAGGGCAGTTATACCCAACACAGTAAACAGTCAACACTTATTATGTCGTATAATGTTTGAAATTAAACAAATCATCTTCACGATAGATTTTATTAGATTGATTCATTGTATACAAAATCTGAGTTTATTTGTAGCTACAAAGGGGAGACGGAATTTAATTTATAAGGGAAATATTAAAGCTAATGACATCACACAAAATTATCAACTCTTTAAGGAGGTTCGATTCTGAGCTTTTGAGCAGATTTTTGTCTGGATCCTTATTTCTAAAATTCTGCATCATATTTAAGTTCTTACATTCTACAATGCAAATTACTGTATATTCAAATGAAAACTCACGAATAAATTCCATACAAAAAGCATTAATTGAGGAACAATATTTTGTAGCGGAAGGTTTTAGAAGAAATTGATCAATTTTTGTCTTTCAAAGTATCAACAGTATTGTTAAGTTTGTATACCTATTTTTTCCATGCAAGCTGAACAAAGAGTTATTTTGTGCAGTGAAATGTTTTATGCTGTTCCTGAAATATGTATTAATTTAAATTAACTTTTATGAATTCTATCATCAAATTGTGACAAATAAAGCAAATATATTCTGATGGTCCGAGAAAAAGTGCCAATTTTAACTTAAAATTAACACTTTGTCAGTAATAAGGTAAAAAATTACATCATTAGATCCTCACTTTTGATTTTCCTTTCTGAATATAAAAGATAACTTTGATCATTCTTCTGAAATTCAGCAAAAGTTTAGGACTTAAAGATAATTTTCTTGGTTGTTAAATTTTTAATGCCAGAAAAATGACAGTTTGTGAGTGCAGAAAAGGCAAATCATTGATTATGCAAAGTAATTTGAAACTTTTCCTTAGTCAAAATTTTCATGTGTCTTTTTAAGACAAGGAAAAATGTATTTTATAATTATATTGAATATTATTTGCAGATATTTAAGAGGCCATAAAGATTTAAATGCGATGACTTTTTTATGATTTTATTCAAATGTTTTCCATGCATTTCTCAATTAACTGATACTGCCGTATATTTGTATGCAGGTAATGTGGAGTGTAACGTAGGGGTCTTTATAAATCGATATAATGTGAAGGCATGCTCTCAATGAATCATGTAAGAATTTACACATAAACTCTACACGTATCAAGCTATTTGAAAAGAGCTGAGATAATAACGAATTTTTGAAAATGAATCAATTATTTCTAAATGTAATGCAGTTGACCAGCAAGAAAAAAAATGAGCATGTTAATACTCGAATCTACATAGGATAACAGCACTTTTCACAAACTACAACGAATATTGAAAATACACGTATCTTTAAACTTAATATCGGATGTGAAATTCACAGGTGACATGAATTGCTAAAATCACGTGACTTCCACATCCCGTGACAAATCTTAATTGAAAATCTTTACATGAATAACTTTTGTCCGATTTTAGTAAAGTAATAAAAAGAATCCTTGTCTACATATTATGTACAGGTCACCTTATCTAGTCAATTCAAATTTCTCCAGCAGTTTTTTCTTGATTTCACCTTGAATTTGTTCAAGTTTTAATCCTTTTTCACCATGTTCTGTCTGGGAAACTTTTGATTTGTCTGAAAACAAAATTAAATACTTTAAGTATGAGACAAATGATGAGCAAATATTTAAAATGAAATAGCTTCAAATGAACATTGAATCTACTCGTGTGCTGGGCTGAAGTGTCCTTTTGTTTGATTGCTTCATGTATATCTGGTAATTCTTGCAATGTTGATGGATTTGATTTCTGTTGAGCCTGGTCTTTTTCTTTTGACTCTTCCTTGGAATGATTCTGAGGAGATTCTACCTCCTTTTGGAGTAATGTGTATGAACTCGTATTTTCTATTTTGATTTCATCTGGTTCGTGCATTATAAGGGTTTCGTCGATGTCGTGATAGATTTGAGTTCTTCTTATGGTTGGGCGTCTGGTCACTTGGCTAATCTTTGAGGACAAGCGTTTGACTCTGAAACTATATGCAAAGATTTGTATAAAATTCACAAAGTTAAAAAGATACCATGGGTAAGCATGATATTCAAAGAATATGTAAAGACGAATAATGACCCCCTTAGAATAAAGACCGAGGGTCAATTTTTAGACGTTGAAAAATGACTCCTGGTCATTATTCTACGTCGACAAAGGACCCCGGTCATTATTCGACGTCGACAATTGACCCCGGTCATTATTTGATGTCGAAAATGACTCTTTTTGCCTGTAGAAAAAGTGGCATCACCCTTAAAATCTGCATACCCTACGTGAAGAAAAAAGACCCCCGTAGAATAGAGAGGTTTAGCAAGCTCACTTGTACGTGTACATGTATGTGTAAACTACAAGTTAGAATTACACTTACACGTTTACATTATTTTTCTTGTTTAGCAAAGCATAATCTGTACATTTACTTGTAAGTGTTTTAGATGCAAAGGTAATTAACATTTAAAAAAAAAATAGAAAAAAACATTAAAGGACAAGGTACAGATTCAATACAAATCTTGTCAAGTATTTTTCAAAAATATGAAAGTGATGTGAGAAATTAAAACTCATGCTTTCTGAGTTGTTGAAATTCCAGGCAGTAAGAATATAGAAATCGTTTTTCTCATATGACTTCCTAATGGCTAATTGTGACGTCATAAACTTGTGCATTTTCCCGTATTTTCTTTAACAATTGCAGAAGACATCAATTTTCAGTGAATTTTTCTCGCCCACAAAGATTTTCAGAAATATGATTTTTCAAAGGATTTTACACTGCATGTACATATCCAAAAATTGCAGTGCGTGATGGCTGCTGTTGTTAAGCTTTAGTTACAGTGGGTGATGGTGGACACTATTTTCTTAAGGAAAATAACCCCAGAAATGAGTCATTTTGAGGCTTTTTCTGTTAAAAACTTTGAAATGTACCAAATTAATGACGTCATATTTCCAGAATGGTCCTCCTTCATGCCGTATTCTTTCATGATCTATCACATTCAAATACTCAACTCATATTTAAGCCAATTCCATAACTTTTTGAAAACATTAAATTTTTTAGGGCACAATAAAGCAAAAACTGTACCTTCTTCTTTGTTATGCATATCACTGTTTTAAATCAATATATGCATATATTTATAAGAAAAAATGAAAAGAGCTCTTATAATTCTAATCCGCCAAAGCCTGTTTTGAAAGTTTAGATGTTGTGTTTTTAACACTCTGTAAAATTATTTTTTAATTATAGACGATTAGTTCTTTATATCAGTATTTGCATTAAATCATCAGGTTTTAGAAAAACGCACACTCTTAAATAAACAGCAGCTACAAGTTTAGACTTACATGTACATGTAAGTAGATACGTGTAGAAATTCGACAATAGCAAAACTAATGACGCAATGCACGTATTTCTGTGGGGAATCCCCTGCTACACGTACAAGAACGCGTACATATTGGTTTGCTAAACCTCGCTAATAATGACCCCTTGTAGGTTTCATTAAAAATATATATCTTTTTTAAAGAATTAACAAATCAAGGGCTTGTGGATCAAAATGCTCATCTTAAGTAAATAAATATACAACGATGATCCGTTTTCCTCATTTATCTTTCAAATGTCATTTATGAAAAATTGACAACTTTAATCGGCATCAATGTACACTACATGGAACTGCGTCCACACTGATTTGACTAATGTATCAAGACAGCACAATAGATACAATAAAAGAAACACATGTAATGTAAACAAATCTTAATTGCGTGTTCGTCTAGTGTTAATCGGGAAAGCACAAGACACTTACCAGTTTGTATCACTCTGTTGGGATGGGGTTTATTTTTTAATGGGGGTTAATTTCTTATAGGTTGCACATGTAGAAATCTAACCCCTAGGGTTCTTTTTCTAGAAAAAATTAACATTTTTCTACGACAAGGGGGTTATTTTTCCATAACCCTCGGTAATTTTTCTACGGGGGTTATTACTCGTCTTTACAGAATAGGTTTACATTCCTATATGTACAAATCTTTGATTGATAAATATACCGATTTCATTCCTTAGCAGTTTTTGAACTATTATATACATGTATCTACTTCTACTATCATAACATCAATAATCAATATATATTATTATAACAGTAACTTGATCCGAAGAGCCGTATCACGTCGAGTTGACAGGCGCGGATCATCAGATCAAACGAGACGCGAAGCGTCGAGTTTGATCTGATGATCCGCGCCTGTCAACGAGACGTGATACGGCTCTTCGGATCAAGTTACTGTTGTAATGATAAATTTATTATATACCCCTTTACAACTAGCAAAGTAAAATAAAAGGAAACTTTTTGGATCAATATTACATAACTTTTATCCATTAAACAAACCATTTTGTCAAGGAACTTTTTGATGCGCGAGAATAAAAACGTCATTTATATGTGTATTACGTCATCAGTTTCAGAGAGGTTATGATATGGATTCAGAAAACCACAGTTTTCCGGATCACACCGTCACGTGATTGGTGAATTCAACAGTAAAACTGAGTGACAAACAGTTGGGTATATAATAAATAGCTATACTACACTCTGTTGGTTTTTGGTGATCTTCATGTATCGAAATTCAATATTGCTCAAAGATGTTGAAGTTATGCATTACTTAATGTTCTTTTGATTCTTTTGATTAAAGTATCGTCTCTATATTTTTGTAACTGACATGCTTTTATGAGATCATTCATTCATTCATAGCAAAATCACAGAGAGATGAAATTATAGCCCCAGTATTGATTTGATATTTATGATGACATATTTCTGCACTCTCCATGCAAGATGAATTATGTTAACATGCACCATAATTTTGTAGACATGCGACCTATTTATTTCAACGTGCAAAATTATTATGTTGACATCTCTTTATAGAATCTTATTTTAATATTAATAAACTTACTTACTGATGCCATTATATGACATCATACAATTAAGCAAGATTCAATAGGATTATGTTGAAATGCGACATTATACATATATCACATGGCTTCGAGGGTGACATACCAGAATGTTTGCCCCAAGGTGACAGGAAAGTCCAGTAGCCCTTTCCACAAAAAATCTAAAGATTTTAACTTAAGAATCTCTTACGACAAATCTTAAGTGCGTTTCCCGAACGCATTCGTAGCAGATTGAACTTAAGATTTTACTTACGACAGACTTCATCCCTAGCAACGACTTCAATATGCTTTATAATCCTCAAATAAGTGGATGAAAATAAAAATAAAACATAGTTTTCAACATTTGTCAGCATAACAAACATTATTGACAACAAATATCGAATGCAATCGTTTGTGAAGCAAGAAAGTTTAAAATCTGACGTCACAATCACAAGTCTGACGTAAATGTAGGTCATACGAAAATCTTAAGTGAAACTTATATCGTAAATATTTTGTAGTGTATTTCATTTAATTTTTCGACAATGATTGTGAAAAAATTTAAAATGTTATTGGAAATTGCTTTAAAAAGTTTAATGTAACGTGTATTTTGTTTTTTGCAGTTATATTTTTACAATAAAATCGATTTTAAAATACTTAAGAGAGGGTTGGGGCTCTCGTAAAGTTACGACAGATTTTGCACTTAAGACTTTCTTAAGAATTTTTGTGAAAACGATTTTTATCATAAGTTTTCACTTAAGATGAAAATATGTCGTAATATTTTTTGTGAAAATGTCCACTGGAGTGTTATGTTACCCGATGCCGAAGGCAGAGGGTGACATAACACTCCAGAACTTTCCTGTCACCGAGGGGCAAACATTCTGGTATAGTCACCCGAGAAGCCATGTGGTATATGTTATATAACATTTTTAAAATTAAAAAATCGTCTAAAATTGTTTAAGTTTAGACAAATAATCCAAAATGCTTTCATGACGTTAGAATTACGCTCCGTTGTTTACATTTGCTTAGCAACCGACGTCATTACATCTCGAACCCGAGCTACAAATGCGTAACATAAAAACACGTGAAAGTGATCGAGAGGGTGTTATAACTGTTTCCGTCGGGTGACATAACTGTTTCCAGCGTGTGACATAACTGTTTCCGGTGTAATTCAGCATTTTCAAGGTTTATAGTGAAACTTATTACATTCGTGATATAATAGGAAAACTTATTCAAAAATGTTATATAAATAAGTCACATGTTGACATAAATAAGTTGCATGTTAACATAATTATCTTGCATGTTGACATAATTATGCTGCATGTTAACAAAGATAAGTCGCCTGTTGCCATAAATATCGTACATGTTAACATAATGATCTTACATGTTAACATGACTAAGTCGCATGTCAACGAAATTCTGTTGCAGCTTGCTTATATGATGTCGTATGCTGGCGTTAGTTAGTAAGATTACCAACATTAAATTACATTCTCAAAAAAAGATTGGTATCTTGCATGTCGACATAATCATTGAGCATTTTGACATAATTATCTTAGATGTTGACATATTTTTCTGGCATGTTAACATAATTTATCTCGCATGTAGGGGGCAGAAATTTTCTGATTAAAATTACCTTTTCAACCGACGACAAATCACAATGAAGAGGCCAACTAAGACAAGGAGACCGACTATTGCGATGATACCTAGAAAGAAGAGCAAAATATCACTCAAAGGTCCAGAAGATAATGTATTAACAACAGATTGTTTGTATAAATTCTTATATTTACCAAAATGAAGATTTGTGAGAATGAATCTCTTTATTTTCTTTTGTACGTCGTCGATGGCTTAAAAATATAGAAAATTGCAATCATTACAAAATGTGTGCGAGACGTGGGATTTTTATCAGCTTATATTCCCTTAATTTTTTTATCAAAAAGACACATTGATCATAATAATAAATTCATAAATTAAAATTTTTAAAAATTATGAGTATAAAATTGTTTAGCAAGGTAAGAGTAAAAAAAGAAAGTTGCTAGAAAAACAAATATGGCATCGTTGTTACATGTGTTACATTAAAGTTTTAGAATTCAGAGAATTTAAAACTATTTCTCATCTGAAGGAAGGATGTCATTCTTTCAATGGTAATAGATGCTTTTGAAGTCCGGACAATTCTGTTGTAACTCTGTAAGTTTGGAGAGATCCGAAAGTTCTGGGTTTTCGAAACTGACTTCTAATTCAGGTTCAAGGGGACAAAGATCAGAAATATCAGAGTAGTAAAGAGTAATTTGATTAAGTCCCGAGAGATCATCTTGTTCAGAAGAGACAGAATTAGATTCTGAAGATGTATCATGTTCAATATGAGAAGGTGAGTCTTGGGAAAGAGGTAGTGGTTCTTTTCCAGTTGTTAAAGATGAAACAACTGCTTCATCTGGATGAGAGTTCTTTGTGTCATATCCCTTCTACTCAAAGCATAGGCCACTTCGTTATTTTTGCCTGGTCTGTGGATTATGTCAAATTGATAACCCTCGATTTCTAAAGCCCAACGAGCAAGTCGTCCTGTTGTTCGCCTCTGATCCATTACATACTTGAGAGCTTTTTGGTTTGTATATATTGTAAATTTCTCAGAAAGATAGATTCGATAGGAACGAATACCCTTAAGAACAGCAAGCATCTCTTGCTCTGAAGTGGACCATTTCTTTTCAGCATCTGGAAGGCTTCTGCCACCATAAGCTATGACACGTTCTTTTCCTGTGTCATCTAATTGACCCAAAACATACCCAATGGTGGATGAAGATGCATCGCATGTAAGAATGTCTGGGTAAGAAAGAATTTTTTAAGACAAAAGACACTCACCTCAGCATAAATTCCAAGTATCAACTGCAGGATATTGTGGAGAATTTGAAAACAACTCATGAAATTGCCTCAGATAACATCCTTAAGAGCCAAGAAAAATCCAAAGAGATATTCGACAACATGCTAAAGTCCCAGACTTCAAGCTCTTCGATAAAGTTCTCATCAAAAGTAACAAAACTACAGTAGGACGTTCTCCAAAGTTAGCTCAAAAATATCAAGGACCCTACTACATATCAGAAATTGGGCCAAATTATACATACAAAATCAGTCGCCCTCGTGGCGCAGTGGTTAGAGCGTCTGCTCTAGAGTCGCCAAGTAAGGAGTTGATCCTTACGTCGCGGGTTCGAATCCCATTGTGGGACGTGGAGACCGGTCCTTCGGATGAGACAGTATAAACCGAGGTCCCGGGTCGCAGTAGGTGCTGGCACGAAAAAGATCCCTCACTGCTCAATGGCCGTAAGTGCCGAGTATAGGACAAAATTTGCAGCTCTCCACCTGCAAGTGGTGGCGTCTCCATATGAGTGAAAAATTCTCGAGAGGGACGTTAAACAACATACAAACAAACAAACAAACATACAAAATCAGACGTTGTTCCAATCGCAAAGAGCTCAAATCCTTCATAAATGCCTCACAAATCAAACAATAATATGACCCTGAAGTGGAAAGAGACAACATAACACAAACTCAAACTGTTCAAAACCAAAATCAACATAACACTGGAGATGACAATGACAATTCAGATATCCAAAATGTACCAACTACCACACAAAGCACTAATGATGAAAATGATCAACCCCAATCCCAACCCCAGAATCAAGCACCTGACACAGACAATAATGCTTAGCAGTATCCTTATGAAATCAGAAAACTTGCCAAGTACAGACATAAAGATCAAGAAGAAGGTCTAACAATTGGTAAACAAATTTTTCAGTCAAATACGATCCAGCGAAAGGTTATATTTGATAACTAGGTCATTATAACGACCACTGAATTTACGAAACGCTGACTTTAAACGAGAATCCTTCTAACATCAACTTATCTGTCAGTACTCTGACTCGGTTTAAAAATTCATCGTACTCAGAGCATGCTCTTAAATATCGGATAAGTTGGAAGACGTAAGCACCATGTTCAGGTGCATATTACAATATAAATAATAAAAGTTGACGATGGAAAAGCTGAAGTGATCTCGTTTGTCATACAATTCAGTTGTTACTTGGCCTTTATCGTCTATAGTATGTAAAACATCCAAATATGAAACAGATGTGGTAGACTCTTGTGGGGGGGGGGGGGGGGTACTTTGAGTCTACTGGAATATATCGAGTCGACATATGAATAGAAGTAGCTATTGTTTATTGATTCAATGATGCGCATTGAAATGGTTTGAATGAAATGTTTTGAAGGTTTATTATGTTATTACACGCACATTTCTTAATAAAGGAAAAGATTTTCTCACATCCTTCATTCGAATACGTGTAGAAAAGTTACTATAAATAATTTTGAATCAAATAGCCAATCAGATTGGCAATCTATAAATAAACACCGGGTAAAACTCGATCTATACACGTGTTGTGATAACTTCATTAAACATGATAAATATTTCATTATGTACATAATTTTTACAGTTTAACAGACGCTGGATAGTCTCTAATTTTCTCTTCTAACTTCATATAATCCCATTTTCAGCAAACTTTGCATTGCTTTCCGAAGAGAATTTGAATGTCTTAAAATGTTGCAACGAATATTGCTTTCTCGTTTCTAAAGAAATATGCATGTCATTATGAGACAATAGATGTTCTATAAGAAATACCAAAACGATCCATTCAAACAAGAAATAAACCACTTCTAATATGTCATCGATATATCTGAATGGCAAGTTGAAGGCCGCATTAAGTTTTTTCTTCTCATATAGAAGTCTTTAAATAAATTCTGCTTCATAGGAATATAAAACAGCTCTGTTAATAAAGGAGCACAATAAGTACCCATCCATTTCCAACAGTTTCCACTGACTACATACATTATGTAAATGTGATTCAAGCATGCATCCTTTTAATATCAACTTCGCAGTACTTATGTGTAGAATTAGATTATGAATAATAAGTAATCCGTGTACAAACATAAAAATCAGTTTAGAATTCTACATTAAAAGTTTTCATTTTATTGCAAGATTAGAATAATTATAATTCAAATGTAAATGAAATTACAGGTCATTTTGCAATGTAATTAATTAGATTCTAAGTAGTATTGAAAAAAAATGCTCAATTTTTTTTGGAAAATTTATAATCAATTACACTTAATTCTATTAATTTATTCAATTACTTCATCCCTTATTTGGACGCTTACTCTTAATAGAAACCCTTTTTGAATATATTTGAACTTAATCCCCCCCATTCCTTAATGTAGGACTTTCCATGGACCTGGATATTGTAGACTTTCAAACTGATGACGCAAAAGGAAAGTAGCCAATGTCATTTCAGAAAGTGCGGTGTAAACTACAAATATGTTAATATTTAATGCATAAGTCCTGAGTTTCTGATTGACAACATCTATGTGGTTTTTGGAGACCAGGTCTTCCAACAATCTGTTGGAATTCCCATGGGTACCTATTGCGCCCCGTTATTAGCAGACCTATTTTTGTATTCATATGAAGCAGAATTTTTTCAAAATCTTATACGTGAAAAGAAGAAAACAATTTGTGTGGCGTTCAACTCGACATTTAGATATATCGATGACATATTGTCAATTAAAGTTGCATGATGAGTCAAAACCATGTGTTTCTTTTAAGAAAATTGTATCACAAAACAAAAGATTTCTGTGAAATATGAATATAGCGAAGTTTTGACAACTCAACTGCACTGTAAAGCAAGAAAAAAAACTGCTAAATATAAGTGCCGGAAAAACAAATGTTGTATCTATCACTTTGTTTTTATCGTCAATGTCTACAATGTCAAGGTCACGCGTCCTTTATTTTAAGCGTGAAACTTGTAAACAACATTGAATTGGGGCAAGCAGAGTAAGGAATAAGTTATGATTATCTTTTTTGAAGATTCTATCAAAATTCTCAGTCATCAGACATTTATATCTATGGAATTGAAACCATGGTAAATTCTTCAACTTTTCAGCGCATGCATACAATAAAGAGGAAGAAGTGAAGCAATATTTTTGTGATGGGTTACAAAAAGATTTTTTTTACTTTTATTTTTCTCCATTAAATTAGATTTTTTAGGTATGAAATGTGTAATTTTCTGAAACCTAATATCTTCAAGAACTGAACAAAATTTGCATGTGTCGTGCAGAAATTCTACTGTTGTCAATTTTCCCGTTTGTCCGTCACAGTGTCACTTTAACAATGGTTATTTCCATTCCTATGTCGATACGATATATCCCAGTGAGCATGAAATAAAAGATACCACAGAGTCCGACACATCCCTTTCATATTTGGATATTTTACTAGAAAAGGACGTTATTGGCAATCTAACAAAAAGCTTGATGATAAACGTGATGACTTTAACTTTTCAATCGTCAACTTCCCTTACTTATGTAGCAAATATACCTTCATCACCTGCATACGGGGTTTATATTTCTCAGTTGATTCGATACGCAAGTGAATGATCTATGTATAAACAATATCTTAAACGAGGTACTTATGTAGCAATATACCTTCATCACATGCATAGGGTTTATATTTCTCAGTCGATTCGATACCCAAGTGAATGCTCTACGTATGAACAATTTCTTAAACGAGGTAAGTTATTGACAAACAAGATGATGAAACAAGAATATCAGCAGCCTCATTTAAGGTTGTCATTTCGTAAGTTCTATGGTCGATACAATGATCGTGTCAGCAAACAAGTTGATGAAGCAAGAATATCAGCAGCCTCGTTTAAGGTTGTAATTTGGTAAGTTCTATGGTCGACACAATGACCTTGTCAGCAAATAAAAATGCTGACTAACGTTTTTCATACTAATTGTTAGGCCATTATTT
The DNA here is from genome assembly GCF_033153115.1 of Saccostrea echinata. Taxonomy (NCBI): domain Eukaryota; kingdom Metazoa; phylum Mollusca; class Bivalvia; order Ostreida; family Ostreidae; genus Saccostrea; species Saccostrea echinata. The sequence continues at coordinate 9,175,741 of NW_026889758.1, read as the reverse complement.
AAACACTGAATTGTCGACGAATTTTTCCGTCATTTCCCGATCATGACAGGGAGCACACGGCGGGCGGGGATGATTACTCCTCCAAGGCAGCTGAACCCAACTTTTATGTTTTAGAGGGCCGTGTTTGCTCTGCTATAAAATTTGTATTGTTCAATAGACTTTTGATCTTGAATACTGTTCGTTATCTCCATACATTTCATTCTTAAACACAATTAAAGAAAATTGAATGTTGCTATAGCCTTTGAATGATATTAAGTAAAAAATGATAAAACCCTCTTTATCATTTAATAATCAAATTACTATGATTTGCAAAACATTTCCATCATTAAATTTCATATTATAGAAATGCACAGTTTTGAGTGGTAACTAAAAAAATCTGCACAGAATGAAATTTAAAAAAAAAATGTTTAGAAAAACTACAATGTACGAACAACTGAGTCGTGTGAACAACGATTTTTCGTAAGAACGACACAATATCTCGTACGAATGAGATAATAAATCGTGCGAACGAGAAATTACATCGTACGAACAAGCTATGTCGTGGGAACGACAATATTTCGTTAGAACGACATTATATATCATGCATATGAGATAATCAGTCGTTCGAACGATAAAAAAAGAGTAAGTGGTGTGCACGAGATAATATCTCGTGCGCACGAAATATCTCGTTTGAACGAAATAATAAGTCATGACAACGGGATGTATGTCGTGTGAACGAGATCATAAGTCGTGCGAACGACATAATATTTTTCAACATACAAAGAAAAATCATTTACATGACCCAAATATACCAAATGTACCTGTATGCTGCATATTGAAAAAAAAAATCTTTATAAATAAAAATATAGGTGGAGTAATTAAAACAATTGATATCCCGTGATTTAGTGAATGTTAGTAGTTAATTGATTTTTTTAAAGTTTCAAACATTGCATCGGGACTGAGTCAGATTGGATAACGTGTATATGTATCAAAACTCTTTGATATAAAAAAACAATTTCGAAATTAATTCAAATTAATAAAAAAAAAAAAAAAGAATATATGATAATGGTTTATTTACAATATCATGGAAAATACCTGTGTAATAATATTATTTTTGTGACATTAAAAAGCGAATTTATCTTTTATTACCTTCTTCTTTTTCATGTGTTCTTGACAAAGGACCTGAAAAATTAATCTTCATACTTATTAATAAATATAAACATTCCGTGTTGTTGTGTAGTGGAACTCAATTCACTAAATTTGAAGGTATGGAGAATTAGACAAACTTAACAAAACTTACAATCAAATGCTGAGAACTCTAATTCACCATATTTTTCTCTGAGGTTGTCCTGCATTGCGGAAAGTATCTTTCTCTTATCTATGTCATAACACGTCGATTTGTTTGCTGCTGATACAAATGCAACTTCTTTGTTGATAAGCTGCCTCACAGACCTATTTTAAGAATTTTCATCTGATTTATATCGATATTCGATATCTATTTTACGTCAAGTTTTGATAACATAAGCAAAGTCCTTCAATGACTGAGAAATAAAAAGAAAAGGGATTTTAATTTAGAATGAATTATTCCTAGTTTTGTCTTTAACACTTGTAAATGTAAATTTATTACTTTTAAACCCAGTAGAGTTCATCCGAAGATATCCGAACATGCATTCAATTGTACTGTAAATTGTTTTTAATTCTCCTTATATCTAATGCAAGTACATACCAGCAAAATGCCTCTTTAGAAACAACAGACAATCTACTATTGGAGTATGTTTTCTCTGATCTTAATAAATCTTTAGAGGCACACGGTGAAGAAAAGCCTAAAAAAAATCAGTACTATGTAACATTAAGAATAAATCGAGACTTAAACGTCTGAATTAGGATATAGATTTAGTTGTATAAATTATATACAACACAAATGGCAATGTACGTTTGGCTTTTTAGTTATTAAATTATTATTGAGATAAGCTTCAAAAATAAAGAGCAAAACAACGAACAATCAGAATTCATTTCCTCCGTGATGACTGCTAACTGTATCATTCTAATTGCTACAGCCCTCCTCAACATATGCGATTCTGTGCAACGGATATTATAGGTTGTTTCCATATTTGAAAGATGACAGTCAATCATTTTTGTTATTCCTCTAAAATATATTTTAAAATAAAAAAATCCCACTTTGATATCCTTTTTTTAAAATATATTTTTCTGCCTGAAATGGATATCAAATTCAGTTTCCTGAAAAATTTGAGTTATAAAAAAATATGAGAAGCATATTCTTTTAAACATGGAAATTTTAATGAACATAATCATACAGACTATTTCTTACATATAAGTAATTTAAAAAGTGGCTTATCTAGGAATTATACTTAAAGACATCTGAACAAGATAGTATCTTTCTGATATTGTAAGATAAAAATTTTTACTTGCAGTCGTAGTTGTTTTGTTGACACTTTTCAAGTGATTTCTTCACATCGTAGCATGCATTTTCTAAAAAGATAAAAAAAAAAAAATTCGCTGGTTTATTGCATGTTACATAAATAACATGTAGTTCATTTAATAAACGTTTCAAATATACCGGTATTCCAAATGATACGGTATTTAAATTACGCCCTCTATAATTGGAAGAACTTTGTTTCGCTGAGAAAATGTCCCGAAAATATGGTGTTTTTTAAAGAAAATCTCAAATTCAAGGTTATTTACTGTATTTTATGACTGAAAAGGAAGAAAAGAATCTTCTATATTATATTGAGGGGGGGGGGGGGGAGGGGGGTGATGCATTCAAGACAGATGTGAGGACACACCAGCTATAGATATGCAGTCTACACAATGTCTACCAGATAATGAAATATTTAAAAATAAATTTTGAAAATAACTGAGCTAATTTACTTATGCAAAAATCAATACAAACCACAAACAGGGACGTCGCAGTAGTCCCATTCAACATCGGAATGATTAGTAAAACACCAGGGCTCGTCCCTGTCAAAGTTCCTGCAGTAGTTTTCCTGATCTCGTCCCAAAACTTCATAGTTATGTCTATGAGGAGTTTGTTTTGACCAGGGTTGACAATTTAAACCTCTCTTAGTTTTGTTTTGTGTCCCATTGTACAATTGTCCAGGAATTTGACATTCTGGAATAAATGGTATCAACCATGAATCATGACGTCTAATAGAATATAAAATTGTGATTAAACTTGAAATTCTCCACTTAACTGAATTAAGTACCGCATATAAAACTGTTTAACGGAAGATTGAAAATACGTCTTCCTTTCAGAACATCAGGTTTCTCACAGACAGCTTCCACCTGGGTTCCATTGTTGTCTACCTTTTGAAGGGTGATATCATGAGTTCTCACATATTCAACTAATTGTTTTAGTCCACAGTCACATCGTAACGGACTGCAACCTAAATATCTTAGTGAAATAAATAAAAATAATATTATTTGTATGAGAGATTGGTATTAAAGATTAAATATAAATAAGGAAAAAGTCAGAAGGTTTCAATTATTTACATTTGCTTTAGGTTTCTTAAATTTTCTAAGAAATTTTCATGTATTTCTTTGATGCTGTTTCCACCGAGATGCCTAAAATTAAAAAAAATTACCATACACAAAACATTAAAATGAAATATTCTAATTACAGTGAGATAAATGTTCTAAATGGCGAAAGCTATGGTAAGCAATTGAAAAAAAAGAGGTATGAACTGTCTAGATCTGTAATTAAAAACTCATTTAATTGAAAACATGCAGAGAAATAAACTAATAAGAATCTAACATAAAAATGCCCAGATATTCAGACTACTTCTACATGAGAAGAAGAAACACACACAACAATATTCAGTCTAAACTTTGCTTGCATATATTGTTTAACTCTTAAAAAAACTTGTATATAAACGATTGTAAAAATTACCTTGTAAGTATTAAAAATACACAATAAACAGATATCTTACAAACTATGGATAAGCTTTGCATCATTTTATTTATCATTTCATTTGTGGCAGATTTTTTAAATCTATAAATATACTTTGCATCATTTAATTCATCATTTCATTAGTTGCATATTTTGTGAATAGTTACTTTTGTATGTTACAAGATGCAAAATCTCCAATTTAAAGTACAAGTACATATAAGCCAGCACTCTTGACGTTTGAAATATGCGAAAGTTTATATAAAAAATCTATTCACTGTTTATCAAATTATATCCAATTGAAATTTGTAAAACAAATAGACGAATGTTTTCAAATTTACATATGAGAGAAGAACACTCATTTTTAGAGGGATACAACATCAGGAATAAAATAATGAAAATCGATTTGTTCGGTATCAGTACCTGGCATGGCAACGGCTAGCCATGATCACTTCCCTGCAACGACTGGTAAAACTATTTGTCAAATCAAGAAAGGCATCCTGGAGGTCAGTCCTTAATCAGAGGAATTTCAAGTCCCTGAAGTGTTTTTGGTTGGTTTTATATACATGACATTTATATGTCTGATTTATTTCTCATAGGGTGATTGCTTTAGAAGATTATATTCAAGTATCATGGCTGGCCAATTTATGCTGACCTGATTTCAAACTCTGGCATGGTGGGCTTTTACTTTGTCATTAGTAGAGATGAAATAAGTACATGTAGTTTTAAAAGCATAGGATAAAACCATGCGGCATTCAGTACCCGGATGTTCACTGAAAAAGAGGTAACTGAATGGCAGAGCTTTACCATTTGGTTAACTTTCGGTTATATTTCACTGAAGAGCATATACATTAATCTTGTAAATGCGATTTCTGTGGGTAAGTTAATTCGATTTGTTGGTCTTGTTGGAAAATAGTCCTTTTTGCATGGCCACTTTTAGGTCCTATTTTGATGCCATTGCCATTCTAACACATCCAGTAACAAAACGTCTTTCGTCAAAATGTGCACCAACTTCACGTTATGAGTACTAATAATAGCCCTTGAGGCCCACTCCACAGTCAAATGTCTTCTTCGATGCATTTAATCTCGAATACAGTTTCTAACCACACATAAAAGGCAGTTCCTTATGAGGTTCATTATCTAAAAACATTTTAGACAACACTCTGCAAAACTGTGCTGCGAATGCCAAACGTAATAAAACCAAACCTGTCCCAGGATTATGAAGCAGTATTATGATTATGTTTAAGTTTCAGCTATTCAGTTTATAATAAATGTTTATTATTTATTTTAAATGGTTCTTGAAAATTGAAATTAAAAAGAAAACAAATTTACACACATTTATCTATAAAGAAAATTTTAATCTACGAAATTTGATATGACTAAAACTGTTGTATAATCCTTGGGCCTTAGCTACTTATTTGAATGTAAGTCTAGAACATTAAAAAAAAACAAAAAGTAAATATAACGACAATTTGTCATTTTTCGTTGATAGTTTGGACTTTTTATATTGTGGACAAAGAAATGATGTAAGCTCAATCTATCAATCTTATATAATCACATAGCATTGTTGTACCGACTAGATTCTGAAATTCATAAATTCCAATGAAAACACTCGCTTTTATGCGAATTGTACATACATATACGTAAATATTTGATTGTTTGTTGTGACACTTGTTAAAACATATCATTATTCTACAATTCGTTGTGACGGATTTCCCTCATTGCCTACAGGAAGTCGAAACTCTCGATGAAATGTTATAAAAAAATTAATGTAAAAAATGTTTTCTTGATATGTGGAGGATATTTTACAAGACATATATCTTGAAAAGCATTGCGACTTCATCTGAACACGCCATTTTCTACAAGCTATCAGAATAGATAGATTATAGAATGCTTGGAAAAACTGTTCCTTTTGTACCGTGCACCGGCATGACTTACAAGATCCAGGAAACCTTCATTAAAATTCGGTTTTTGAATTTAAATTTCCGATTAAAGTCAGTTGACATCCTGTTTACGTATTATATTACTTGCTGTCAAATGGAGGAAGACATTTTTATACAATTTCTCCCAGCAATCATTCTATTTACAGAATTCATTTTTGTTTTTGGATACTTTATTCATTTAATAGCTTTTACATTCATTTGTATAATATTTGTTAGTGAGATAAGGAAGTATGAAACGGAAAAAAGTAAATAAAGGACATATTCTTGATTCTATAAGTATATACGTTATTCCAAGTTCAACATTGGTGCTCCAAAAGCACAATTAATTGCAATATAATAAAGAAACGCTAAGTTATTAAATAGATTTAAAATGACAAGATGTCATATAAAACGAATTATTATAAAAAAAAAATTGAGAACACGAATCTATTTCTAAGCATATGCTATGTATTAGATTATTTAGAAAAACAAGTATAAAAGAATTTAAAGATTTCCTGCATACAAAGAAAACTTTTGATCCACTACCCTTTACAGGCTGAAAATTTTGTGGAGGACTTTAAATTGCAGAAATATATAAATTTCTAGGAATATTTACACATTGAATTGTCTACGGATTTTTCCGTTTTCCCGATCATGACAAGGAGCACACGGTGGGTGTGACTTTTCGGCAGGAGAGGCTCACTCCTCCATGACACCTGATCCCAACTCTGATGTTTGCTCTGCTCCCGATCTTTATTGTTCGTTATCTCTATATTTCATTGACATAGTGACATCGTTTTAATCATGTGCTGGAAGATTTACCACAACTTGTCCATCATATATATATATATATATATATATATATATATATATATATATATATATATATATATATATATATATATATATATATATATATATATATATATATAAAACCTTAGAATGATTAAATAAAAAATATTAACATTAAAATGATTATTCTTTAATAGACTTAGGCTTTCAAATAGTTAACCTAAGAAATTCATAATTGAAACAATACAAGGATTCTCTCTCTGTATTCAATAAAATTAAATTATAAAAAAATGTTATTTAAAACGTACAGTACAGTTGTATCCAAGGGAATCTTCTCTGGTACGTAAGTAAGTTTTTCATTGCCACAGCTCACCACCGTCCCGTTACAGGAACATTCCTCTGGACTAGGGGACACTTCACATATTAAAACAACCAGTAAAAATAGAATATGCCTCATACTTAGTTGTATAAGTTATTATCGGTATTATTTTACTAACAAGGAAATTTAAAGGGAAGGGTGTTTTCGATGCATCTCTGATCGGATATTTATTTGTCAGTATTTATAACATGAATATAGGCGCCATATGCTGCATAACTTAAGTCTCTAAATTTTTAAAAACATTTACAGTAAAAAAAAATAAATTTAGGAAAGACATCGCAGAGATCTTAATAAACACCATAGCTGTGCAAAGAATCATTTATCCAGAGAGAATATAGAATTTTGTTAACCAACATTATAAAAACATTCTCAAATAAAGATAAACCATAAAAAAATATTGCAGAGTATTTGATTGAAAACAAGCTCTACAAAGAAAAAATATCAAAACCTCTAGAGGCCTGTAAAACGCCGTAATGATAATTCCTAGTTTCTACAAGCGAAAAAAAATACGAATACGGATAATAAATTTGCCATAAAAGAATAAGTCTATAAGTCTATAACAAGCTTTTGACACCTACAAATTTGCTAACCTCGACTTATTTTTGAAACTTTTTGTATAATCAATAGTGTCTATTACGTTTTGAAGTAGTGTGTAGAAAAAAGAAAATTTCATAAATTGAAATGACCTCTTCTCACAGCTGGTAGATTAAGTTATATCAAAGTATTTCGCATTACATATTACAATCTGAAAAAAAAAATCCTTCTGTAGGATTTTAAGTAATTGCTTGGAAGTGTGAAAAATCGCAATTCACTCTATATATCCTTTAGTAAATATAAGTGAAATATACCCAGACATTAGGTTATTCGAAATGCTACAGTATGGTCAGTGTAGGTTACACATGGCATAGAAATAATGTGTGTTTGAATTGCTTTATTTATTCAATAAAGCCAAAGTCTGTCTGCATGAGACGATTACCCATATGTAGTTATACAAGTGCACACTAATATTGTTTCAATTTCCTATTTACTCAAAATGAGATCCTTAAGCAAAAGTTGTTTCAATCTTATTACTGATGTAATCAGTAATCGTAATGAAATGGCGTTTTATTCCTTTTTTCTCAATATATTCTGCAATTTTAGAAATTTTTCATGGGTTGGTTTACCAAAAAACGATTTTGTCGAACAGCATGGTGTGGGCAACGCGAATCACCTAAAAAAAAACAACATAATTTTATTCTAACTCTTCGTTTTTTATTTTCTAGATGAGTATATTTCATGTACAATGTATTATTTTTATAAAAATTTTCTGATATTCCATATTGCATTTTCTTCTGACTGGTTATTTAAGAGCAACTCTCTGGCTCTGACTACTTAAACTTGTTTGGTACAGTCACTTTTTTTTTTCTTTTTTTTTTACAAAACTTTACTCATTTTTATGGCATGGCACCAGAAAATTACGGAAGCGTAAAGGTCTCTACACTTGTTATGTTAGATTTTTGTTCATTGCCTTACTTTTTATTGTCTTATCAATATATAATCTGTTATTTCTTATTTTCATTTATATGTTGTATTGTATCTGTGTATTTTCAGATAATTTAAAGCGTCTTTTCTGTATGATGGATTTTATTGTTAAAACTTAAATCGACTTAAAAAACATCGATATGAAAAATATTGATTAAAGCATGCGATTTAAAGATATCGATGTAGTTAGGTCGACACACACAATAAAGGTATATGCATTGTGTTTGCTCTACTCCTATTTTGTAATGTTTAATGACTTTTGAGCTCGAATTCTGTTCGTTATCTCCACATATTTCATGCATAATAGTTAAATTAATATAAATATGCTAGTAATTCTAGGGGAAAAGTTTGAAAATATTGTTCTCCAACTAACGTCGAGGGCGCAGGAATTCTAAAGAAACGTCATATATCTCTCAGATTTATTGAACTCACATGCACAATGTCACGGTTTCATATGTAAAGTGTTAAATATTTGTTGTATGGTTATAGAGAAAAACAAATTAAAGAAGAAGGGGGTGAGAGGAAGGTGATCAGTTAGATTGTCCCCATTGAAGCAAATATCAATTATAATCAAATCATTCCAATTAATAAGAAATGAAATTTACTAGTGTATGCAAGTCTAGTAAATAAATGATTTAATATTTTTTCTTATTAATAAATTTTAATCATCAAACTCTCTTCGCTGTGACTAAAATAGTTTATAAGGACAGCTCACCCAACCCCACCCCCTTTTCCCATTGTTGTAATGTTCCATTCATAAATGCATTTAGTACTAGTCCTATTTATTTGTGGATGAAGCGAAATATTCTAAAAATGGCACTGCCTATGTACTCTCTAAATATTTTATGTTTACAACATAGGATCTGCTACACATACGTGAACTGCCACAGTTTTTGTGCCCCCCCCCCCCCCCAACTCAAAAAATATAAGCAGTGAATCATGATATAATATATATTTATCAGATAAAAATTAACTATCAGTACATCAGATCTAATTTCTTATTACTTAGAATGAAGTAAAATAATTTGCGCTTCATTGCAGCCAATCTGCATAAGCTTAGTCACAAAGTTAAAAGGGAAAGGGGTGGGGTGAGCAAAGTAAAATATATGACAAGATAATAGAGAGATTTAATTATCCAACTGTGGGTATTCTTCTTTATTTTTGGGATATATTGGCGGGTTTTGGCTATATTTATTTTTTTTTTTTTAAATTGGAGGAGGGGCACAAGGACACTTTTGCCTCTCCCCCTCTTCAAATGTAATGATGAAGACAATAGCCCCCTATGACTATGCCTATAATCTAGCTGTTGATGTCTCTATTTCCTTTTTTAAAAAAAATATTTTTGAATCTGCATCAGCCTGTAATCGTTTACGATAGCAAATACATGGTACAGGAACTTTTACTGAATCCCGAGTGAAGTGACGATTCATTAGAATTCCCGCCCCCGTTAAATCAATAACAATATTTTCGCATTTCTTTCTCGGAAATATTCATATATTTATTAATTTCGATATAACTATATATTTATTTTTACGTATCGACATTACTATATTGATATGATTAAATATCCTGCTTTGATCAATTTCTTAAAATCAATAATTTTTATTTTAAGTCGATAAAACTTATAGCAATAAAATCAATCAAATAAAAGAAGGTGCCTTTAATTATCAATATGTAAAAACATCTAAATACAATTCAAAATATGTATATGAATAAGGAATTATAACACTTTATATGTTAATGAGACAATAAAATATAAGACAATATACAAGTTATAACATAACAAATGTAGAGACCTTTACGCTTCCGTAGAAAATGCATTTTTTTAAATGATCATTTTTTACAATACGCTAAAACGATTATCATAACGGTTTAAAATATGACGTCATTTGAATGTTGCGTAGTTTTTTTTTTTTTTTTTTTTTTTTTTTTTTTTTTTTTTTTACATCCAGCACCTGTGACATATGCAGTGTGTTCGGCAGTTAGTCCTCGGCCTTTTCAAGATTACCAGTGCGATGTACTTCTAGTAATAATATACCTGCTATTTAAATTGTTTTACATAAATGAAAAATAAAACAATTTGACTTACATGTATCCCATATAACACGTAATCTATGCAATCATTCAATCGACATCCCTTGTCCTCTGCTGATCAACTGAGATGTCAGTAATAAAATGCCTATAGATATAAATAAGTATTAATATATAAATATAAATTTTCAAGTAATGAGAGAGAGAGAGAGTGAGAGAGAGAGATGAATACTAACGACTTTTTATTCAGAAATCGCGCCAAATATTACACATATAATTATATACCCGAATTCGAAATGAAACCTAAATTTATAGTGGAAAAAGTGTAGTCATTTTCTTAAAAATCACTTCAATTTTTAAAAAAGATAATTCAATTCTCTCTCCCCTTTATAAGGTCACACAAGTGCTCTCGCACAGTTGTAGAAAGAATAATTGGGCTGCTAAAAAATGAAGGTTTCACATTTTACACGTGGAAATTCAACAGTCCAGAAAGAGAGAGAGTAAGCAAAATTATGACGCCTACGGAGTTCTCCATAATATTGCAAAATTGCTGAACATCCCTCTTCCACACGAGGACAGAGACGACGTAGTTGATCAGAACTACACTGACTATATCTGCTTTTCAAAATACAGGAACCATATTGTTTCAACTCATTTCACATAAATGTAGGTAATTTTACTTTTTTAAATTATGTAGCACTCATTTAATGATGAAATAAATATCAAAGGATATAGAGATATAGAGAATCTTTTTGAGTACATGAAATACTAGTTATATCGACAAGACGAATACTGGTAGTTTAATGTTACACAACACAATTTAACTACATTTATGAAATTTCTAATTCTATTTTGTAACTTCTTAACGTTTTGTAACGTTAAAAGCTTATTTTGGGGCCTAATATGTTCAACATCATGTTACATTCGCTTTTCTTGTAGTGCACTTTTATAAACATCTCTGGCACGAGATATCGATATCAAACAGTATAGCTAGAAGACCCGTCTCCTGCACTTTCGTACTGCTGTGATCACCACTTTCTTTGGTACATGTGATCATGAAGTCAGTCACCTGTGGACTTAAAATATATAAAAAGATAATAAGCAATTTTTTCATAATATTAAATTGAAGGATAAACGACCGACTAGAAGTTTTTCTTGTATTTACATCCTGGTATCCTGCTGGTTGTCTTGGGTGGGTCAGCATCCAGTAACAGGTACGTTGTGTTTATGGCTCCAGGAATTCCTGAGATACGCACGCAGTCTGTACCAATGAAACTTCTTCGCAAGAGGTGAGATTTGGTTTCCTGCTGGTCCTTCCCCTGTCAATTGCAAATTATCTAATTTCGGTTCCCATCTATTATTGCTTTAAAAAATTATACAGAGTCCCTTGATAAAAAAAAAATGAGCATATATTAAGTGTGTTTGTCGGAAGACTTCAGAAGAGGCACGTAATTTGCACGTTGCATTTTTTTTCAAAAAAGGAGGACAAGTAACAAAATAACTCGTTAAATTAAAAAGAATAATATATAGAAATAATTAAATAATATTTATAAATTTATCAATAAATATATTGAATTTATAATCTGTACACTTATACTTTATTCAATTACCGTGTAATTTAGAATGTTCTGAGTTGAATTTATTGATAATGCGATTGTTCCCCTCCTTTTGGGAGATATGACGTCATTAAGGCAGCAGCTTTTTGTAAACTCTTCAAAACATTGCAGTTTCACTTGTGTACGTTCTCATTTGGCATATTTCTGTTCACAATGTGTTTTCATGTGGTTTTTGAATTGATGTCCATTGAATGACTGTAGATTGTAACACAAATGAAAATATTTCTTTTCAACATCGTACAAGGAGTGCATACATCATTAGATTTTCATTCCACATTTATTTGGCTTAAAATAAAGTGAGTGGAAAGCGACGGCATTCAAAACACCATAACACGGACGGGGGAGGTAAAGGTTAAAGTATGTATTTTATTTTGACGTCACAAACGTTGAACGATGTGCAAGTGTAGCGTCCTAAGCGAAAATTAGAATTCACGATCACATTGAACAGAAGCTGTTGCAATGGATCTTCCATAATTAAATTACTCAAAGATAATACAGGAATTTTGAAATATAAATCACAATTATATTATTTGTTTAATTTTATTTATATTATTTGTAGTCAAGGCAAGGGGTTAAAAATGTAGTTATATAAAGCATTGAATCATGATTTTTTTTAAAGATGTAGTCTCATAACTGCTACGATGTGTGCAAACAAATTTTCATAACTCGCTAACGCGTACAAAATCTTCATGCAATGCTTAAACATGCACGGTAGGGAACAAAGTATGTATACTATAATGTTTGATTCTATCTGCAAAGTGCTTATTACAACTCTGAGTCTTTAGCAAGATGCTTTCAGTACTACATTATGTGCATGATAATGTTTATGCAACCGAGCTATGTGATGAATTGAGTCTGACCCTAATCAAAGGGAGATAACTCAAACTGTGTAAACTTACCCGTTTGTTTAATACTCCGTTGTGCATCAGCTAATTCTGCCTTTCCTTTAATAATAATAATAATAAAACTTTATTTAAAGAAGGTAATCCGGTTAGTGCATGCACTATTCTTCCCCAGGGCCTTCTATATATCAATTACAAAGATATACAAGTTCACATGTAAATATACAATTCAACATATAACAGTAATAGTCTTAAGGAATTACAATCACAAAATTATGAATAGAGTGTTCATGCCTGGTAATATGTACATACAATTAACAACCACATTGCAGATTGGATATCAAAATCTTACTGTGCTCAAATAACTGTACGACAGCTGATAATGTAATTTTCTACATTACACTTAAATGCTCGTAGAGACTGAGAGGGTCTTATGTCGTGGGGAAGTTTATTCCATAGGTGTACACCTGAGTACTGAAAAGAGATCTCTAATAAGTTTGTACGGAATTTTGGTAATCTAAGGTCATAATTAGTATCAGATCGCAGGTTATAAGAACCTGAGGAGTGAAATTCAAATATATCTACCGACCCTAGAAAATCACATAACTTTGTTGTACCGACTAGCCTATGAATTTCACAAATCGCACTTGTTAAAGCATATCATTATTTTACAATACATTGTGACGGAAATACTAGCTGTTCATTGCCTACAGGAAGTAGATACTCTTGTTGAGATGTTATAAAATCTTTTTTTAATGAGAAAAAAATGCCTTATACTTGGTATGTGGAGATATTCTTACCATGAATAAAGCATTTTTTTTTCTCATGAAAATAAAATTAAAAAACTACAGAATAATGTGGAGATATTCTCTACGACATATATCTTGAACGCTATACTACTTGAATTGAATACATCATTTATCTGCAAACTAACAAGAATGTTTGGAAAATTGGTATCCTTGTTTTAATGGTTCCCTTTGTACCGAGCACTGACATGACTTACAAGATCCAGGAAGCCTTGTTTAAAATTCCTGTTTATTTAGTTTAATTTCTCTGAAATGTTCCTATTAAAGTCAGTAAACATCCTATTTATTTTTTGTTACTTGCGGTCAAATGAAGGGAAAAAATACATTTTTTTTCCAGCAATTGATCTATTGACGAAATTCATTTATGTTTTTAAGAATTGAATATGTTGATGGGTTTGAACATGACTACACACATTGTAAGATTAAATAAGTAGATTTTTCTGGTTTTTAAGGATACTTTATTCAACTAACAGTTTTTACATCCAGTTGTTAAATATTTGCAAGTAAAATAAGGAAATATTAAATTTAAAAAAAAAAGCACTAAAAGACACATTCTATAAATACCGGTATATAAGTTGTTCTTAATTCAATATTGGAGATCCAAAAGAAGAATCACTTGAAAAGTAATAAAAATACGCTGTACCATTAAAACGTGACTAATTTAACATATGAAATAGCAAAGTATGTAACATGTAAAACGAAATTATTATAACAAATTTGAAAAATACAAAGAAGTAGGTATAGTTTTGGCTTTTGATATTATCAGAGTTTGCTGAAGGATTTAGATATGTAAATGCAATAGATCATAAAAGAATATGACTTAAAAGAAAATTGTTATGGAAATACAACTCCATTAATTTCGTACATATCTAGGTTTTAACAGAAAAAAGCGGCAAAATGACTCGTTTCAAGGGTTATTTTCCTGAAGAGGATGTTGTCCGCAGCCGTCGTCCATTTCAATTTTTGGATATGTGGTATAAAAGTCTGAGAAAAATAGCATTTCTTAAAATCCTTGTAGGTGATGTTTGTGGTCTACATTTTCTGAAAGGGATATTCCATTGAAAATTTATGTTTTCAGCAACTTTTCAGAAAAATACGGGAAAATGCACCAGCTGACGTCAAATTAACATTTAGGAGGTCATGTGAGGAAAATGATTTGTATGATCTTACTGCATAGAAGTTAAACAATTAGGAAAGTATGAGAGTTAATTTCACACAACTCTTTCAAATTTTAGAAAAATACAGGATCAGATTTGTACTAAAACCCTATCTTCTCCTTTATTTCTAAGTATAGCATTTGTTATATCTTGGTTTATTTAGAAAACAAGTAACAGTCCAAGAGCCTAAGAGAATTTCAATACTTCCTGCATACATACACAAAGAAAATAAATTTTTGTTCCATTATCCTTTACAGGCTGAAAAGTTTGTCGTAGCCTTTTAAATTTCAGAAATATTTCAATTTCTAGAAATATTTAATTGACATCGTGTTGGAAATAACATTTCAATCATGTGGAGGTAGTTTTACCAAAACTTGCCCCTCATAGTTTTTTTTATTAGACATTAACCTTAAAATGATTAATCTTCAATAGACTTTAGCTTTTGAATAGTTTACCTAGAAGAAATTCATGATCGAAATAATACAAGGAATTGAAACTCTTTTTCTCTCTTTTCAATCAAATTAAATTATTAGATACTTGTTTAAAACGTACAGTACAGTTGTATCCAAGGGAATCTTCTCTGGTACATGTACATAGGTAAGTTCTCTACTGTCACATCGCACCACCGTCCGGTTTACCTCTGGACAAGGGGGCTCTTAGGATATTTAAACAACCAGTAGAAATAGAATATGCCTCATATTGAGTTATATTAGTTACTATCAGAATGTGTTACTAACAAGGGAATTTAAAGGGAAGTGTGTTTTCAATGCATCTCTCATCGAGTGATTATTTGTCAGTTTTTATAACATGAATATAGCCATATGCTGTATAACTTAAGTCTAGAGTTTTAAAAAACATTTGCAGTCAAAAATAAATCAAGAAAAGACATCAGAGATATCTTAATAAACACCATAGCTTTGCAAAGAATCATTTATCCAAAAAGAATATATAATTCTTTTTTCCAACAATTATAGATACATTCACAAATATAGATAAAACAAAAGTATTAATACATTAAATTAAGGAATTTAAGCCTTGAAGAGAATTGTGTAAGCTTTAGTAATGACTTCTCGGATATTTATTAACATTAGCAGGTCTGCATTGCATTTAAGAGCCTAACATGTTATCATTGTTGTAATTGAACATGAACATGACCAACATTGTTTTCTAAATGTTTTGTATTCAGTGAATGAGTCTTTGTCTTTAAAATTGCCAGAATACTCAAGGTACGAATTGCTTCTGAACAAATCAAGCACGGTCAGTGTTAATTCGTGGACTGCAGCTTTATTCAGAAGAGTTGGAATTTGTGTTTAATTCGAACATACATTAACAAGATAAAAGGAAAGACCTTATAATGCACACTCTAATCTGCTATTAAGGATGTCATTTATTGTGGTATATTTCTGCCACCACTTGTCAGATGTTTATGTCGACTTGTCAGATGTTTATGTTGACTTGTCAGATATTTATGTCAAATTGTCAGATAATTATGTCGACTTGTCAGATAAAAATCATCACGACCAGGAACTCGGTGTCTTGTTATTACAGCATGTTCAAGCCACTTACTGACGTATACTTGTCTTAATAATATCTGACAAGTCGACATAATTTTCTGAAAAGAAAATATATTTTTCTGATATAAGTCCACATCATTATCTGACAAATCGACATAATTTTCTGACAAGTCGACTTGTAAGATATTATGTCGACTTGTCAGATAATGATGTTGATGTGTAGAACATTATATCGACTTCTGAGCATTTTCCTCAAATAAACGTGAGTTTTTGAATGATTCCTTGTTTTTAACGGTTCCGTCGGTACCTTATACCAACATGATATACAGGATCTAGGAGGTTTGTTCAAATTCCGTTCATTAATAATTTTTTTTAAATATTCTTCCTAAAATCAGTTTATATCCGATTTGCTTTCTGTCCAGGAAAAAAAATCATCCCATGATTTTTTTATATTCTAGTATTTATTTCCTGCAATTTTCCAAAAACTATAGAATTAATTTAATTGAATGGGTTGGTGAATTTGAACATGACTTGTAAGGAATATAACGATAAAGAAATGTTCGATTTCACTATTTCAGATTAAAATACCTTGGCCTTTTTACTTTCAGAAACTTGTGAATACCAAAGGATATTATTATGCAGTCATGATGTAAAATCACTTTGGAAATAACAATTAAATATTTGACAATATATACCAAAAACTTGTGCCACACACTTAAGTTAATCCTTATGAAAATGTTTCCTGTTAATATACATGTATGTCCTTTTTGCTTTGTAATAGTAAACATGTAAGAAATAACATGCAAGAAATTCATGATAAATATAATAGGTGGAATCAGGTACCATGGAGCTTTGAGCATAAGTAGCAACTGTTCCTTCGCCAAGCGCTCGGCACTTTGAAGTGAAAGTTATGGTTCCTTAGGATGAGACCTTAAAAAGTGAGGCCCCGTGTCA
Organism: Saccostrea echinata; assembly: GCF_033153115.1. Taxonomy (NCBI): domain Eukaryota; kingdom Metazoa; phylum Mollusca; class Bivalvia; order Ostreida; family Ostreidae; genus Saccostrea; species Saccostrea echinata. Next base: position 9,158,324 of record NW_026889758.1, on the reverse strand, counting down.
CGGAAGGCGTTGGCACGATAAATATCCCTCACTGCTCAATGGCTCTGAGTGCCGAGTAAAGGTCTGAATTTGAAGCCCTTCAACGGTATATGGTGATGTCTCTGTATGAGTGAAAAATTCTCGAATGGGACGTATAACAACATACAATCAATCATTTTTTTTCTGATAAATATAATAAGTGCCAACTCCGTGCGAACGTTCCCCTAGTGTGACAGGGGCTTACGTAATAACTTTAGATTTACGCCTGCTGAAGTTATAATTACATTCACCATATCAGAAATTTCTCCTGAGACTTTTGGATGACATATAGTCTTTTTCTATCATTTGCGTTGTGTACTTAAAAGTAAGTGTGTCCTGTTACACTCTTTCATATTTTTTCCATTGTTCATAAACACTTTATTAGCTCACCTGAGACAGAGACTCAAGTGACTTTTTTCTGATATTTAAAAAGTGATTGAGTTTCTAATTGACAATATCGTGATGGAGATCAGCTCTTCCAACAATCTATTGGAATTCCATTTGACTTTTCAATCGTCAACTTCCCTTACTTATGCAGCAACATACCCTTATCACCTGCCCTATGGGGCGTATGTCTCTCAGTTGATTCGATACGCAAGAGCATGTTCTACATTTAAACAATTTCTTAAACGTGGTAAGTTATTGACAAACAAGTTGACGAAACAGGAATATCAACAGTTTAAATGTTTAAATTAACTCGTTTAAAGTCATCATTTTGTAAGTTCTATGGTCGATACAATGACCTTATCAGCAAATACAATCTATCATGAAGTCATCTGCTGACTGACGTTTTTCATACTAATTGTTAGGCCATTTTTTACACACTGGATTGTTGACAAATTTTTCTGTTATTTATCGATCATAACAAGGAGCAACCGGCCGATGTGAACGGCCGGCAGGGAATGCTCACTTCTTCATGACACCTGATCCCCCGTCTGATGTTTTTGGATGTTTGTGTTTGCTCTGCTCCTGATTTGTATTGTTTAAATGGACTTTGAGTTTGAATACTGTTCGTTATCTCCATATTTCATCAATATGCATACATCCTACAGTAGTGCAGATTCCGATTTCTTCAAATTACAGTCCCAAGGGTAGGATTGGGCTACAATAAGGGTAGGTACGGGCTACAATAAGGGTTCAGAGGGTGTTCTGAATGGGAATTAAAAAGGGGATCTTTAAGCCCTTATTTAAAAAAAAAAACATGTCCATAATTAGTCATACAAATGCGAGCATCAACAGGTTTTGCAGATTCAATTTTCTTCAAATCGTAATTCTTCTGAATAAAAAGTGGCCATGATTAATCACATTCATATTGATGTATCCTCAGATAGGTTAAATTCTGATCATTGGGGTGGAATTGGGCGACAAAAAGTGAAGAACGTTCTGCCGGGAATATATAAGAAAAAAATCTTCTCAAGATCACCAGAATCAAAACTAGTCATATAAATATGCAAGCATCTTCATGTAGTGCAGATTTAAGTTCAAATCATCAATATTTTACATGGGAATATATAGGAGATTAACATAAAAAATATATATAGAGAAAGGCAAGGCCACACAAAATTATTTTTCTCTTTAAAAGTAGAATTTTATAGGTTCTGAAACCTGTAATTTTCTGAAACTTGATACTTTTAAGAGATGAGCAAAATGCACTGGTCACGCAAAATTCTACTTTTGTAAATCTGCCTGTTTTCACCTCACGGTCCTTTCACTTAAGCCTTACATAATAAAATATTCTTTTAAAATTCTTTCCGAGAACAGCAAGGCCATGGCAGTTATATTATTGTAGATTATAGATATTATCGTACCCATGGTATGAGGATTCAAGTTCGGTTATTTTATTATCATTTAATGTTTAGGTTAAGCCATAATAAGAGGTCAAAATTTTTCATTTGGAAAAGAATTTTAAAAATTTTCTTTAAAAATGTGAGCGTTACAGCCCATGGCCCACTTGTAAGTTAGCTTTCACACCTCAAATCCAGTAAAACTTTAATGGGTTTCAAAAAATTGTGAACTATGTTTCTCTATCTATAGCTGAAGAAGTCCTTTAAATTTTTGTCATGCTGTTAGTTTGTAAACACAAAATATACAAAATAAATCATGTTTTATTTTTTTTTTATTTACTGCCAACCGATAACTCACAATTTACTCATTTTATTTATTTCAACCCTGTAAATAGAAAATTTACAATATGGCACAATTAACGAAACTATTATTTTGTGTAAATTTTTTTCAAATTTGTTATTATCTTCAAAATACATATCAGAATATTCATTGTGATAAAATGTATTCCTATACAATACAGAACTTAATTTCAGTCACAAATTGTAAGTCGTAACAATTTTATCTGAAAATGTACCTGCATATTGCATGAAATTTCAAAAGCCCCATGGAAGAAACTATGTATTCACATCAACCTGGTTACCTCCTCTAAAGCATAACACACACACACACACACACACACACACACACACACTCTCTCTCTCTCTCTCTCTCTGAATACATAATCCATTATCTTTATCAAATTACATCTGTACATTTTCATAAAGAAAATATATCATTCTGTGGTATTATGAAACGTAATTTCGAGAAAACATTTTCGTCTTCTTCATTCAAGATTAACTACTTCAAACTTAGATGTTTTATTTATGTAGGCAATTGTATATCTACTAACGCTAATCATTTAAACGACTCAAAAGTGAGAACATATTTACTAAATGTTAGGAAATTAAGAAATATAAATGTTCAAATGTTAAATGGCATAAAAATCTATTAATTGATATGTTCAAGAGGGATAACGAGAGGCAGGGAAATATATAACGTCAATGAGGAAAAAATTAGCGAAAGCAATGTGTGATAATTACAAGTAATTGTATTAAGTGAGAAAATATTCTAGTTAAAGTATCACAGACAAGGTTAGCCAGGTTCTGGTTACGTGTTGTCTGATCTTTTACATGTACCTAAGGACTGGAGTTTTTTACCAGCTTCTATTAAATGTACTAAAGGAAAGAGTACTTTTAAGAAACAATTTAAGAGTTTTATCTTACAAAATGGCATTTTAGAACATGAAAGTGATATGTTTCAGCATTAACTTATAAAACATATTTTATTATTTTTATTGATCCTATATGTTGTCATACTTAAATTAAATTTAACGTGTAAGCAACATAGAGCTAAAATTATTGTGCAAAAAATTGTTATAGTGCTTTAATGATGGAACATTGTATTTTTATCTTATTTAGGGTGGGACCCCATTGGAAATAAGCTCTCCAGCTTTAATGGGTTATCCTGGTATCAACTAGTCACTATCTAAGAATATGGTTTCCTGAATATTTATTTAAAAATCTATTTAAACTTTATGGATTCCCAAATATTGTCTTTCAAATGACTCTGTATATTTATGTGTATTTGTTTTATGTATGATGACATATGATACCAAATAAATGATGACGATGAAGAGTCCAAAGGCAACAGGTCTGACCAAAAGAAAGCAGAATTCTGCTTACTCACAAAAGTGAGTGATATACTTCAACTGTCATTTTTTTTTACAGATAAACATAGGTCGACTCCGCTCACAATGTTAGTGATACACTGTATTTTGCATTAGGGCCTAACAAATCCCATTCATATTGTAATTAAGTATGATGGACCTCATTTAATTTCAATATGAGTTTGAGTCTTTCCTAGAATATAACCTACAATTCAGATGTTCAGCAAGACATGCAGTGAATGTTTCTTTGTCCATCAAATCGCCAGGATACTCAAGGTACGAATTGTTTCTGAGCAAATCAAGGACGATCAAGGGCATCTTGTGGACTGCAGGTTTGTACAGAAGAACGAGAATAAGTACATTTTGTCCTCCTCGTGAATATATTTAATTCATACATGCACCAATAAGATTGGAGAAAATTTGACGTCATAACGCATACTGTACGTCTGCTGTTTTGGATGGCATTGGAGATATTATCAGCAATGGCTGTTCCTGGGATGAAATCTCTGCTGTGGAAGCAAACCTTTGTGCTTCTTTTCGTTTCTAATTCGTTAATTCGTTACATATCGTTAATTCGTCAAGGACAAATATTTTCATCTGCAAATGAAATAAAAGCGTCATACGTATACGCAGGGGATGACTGGTCAGTTGCATCCTTTGATTTCCGGGAAGTGATGTAATACAAGTAACGTAGGCGCCATCTGTACCGATAACCGATTGATAAAAATGCAAACATAATGAAAATGAAAATAAGTATCGAAAAAAAGGTTACAAGAGAATATGATGCACAGTGTTTATCCAAACTCAACAAAATGCTGCTGTTTAAACTATATATCTTATTTTTCGAAGCCGCATGTTAAGTTTTGAGAATAAAGTAACTCGATATTTTTAGGAGGATTAAGAAGCCACTTAATGTAATCAAAGTCTTCACATCCACAACTTACAGGATTCAAATATATATTGACTTTTATTGAATGAAAAGCAGCAATTTCATCGATGGCATCTCTTGTCATCTTCGGTAAAGCCTTAATCTGGTTGTGGGAAATATCCAAGATGGACAAGTTTGTCATGTGCCTAATCAACACGTCAAATTTTGTAATCTGATTTCTTGAAAGTTGTAAGAGTTTTAAATTCCTAACAGAGTGAAATATTTTGCGTGGTAAAAATGTTATTTTGTTTAAGGAAATCTTAAGAATTTCCAGATTTGTAAGAGATTTAAATGTATGTCCGTTCACATCTTTGGCAAAGCTTTCAGCTAAAATATTTTTAGAAATGTCTAAAAATATCAAATTTGCACTATCAGCGAAAAAATGTTCTTCAACATAGGTGCACAGATTGTTGGAAAGATCTAGATGTTTTACTGAGCCAGAACCGTACAAAGTTCCCGTCCATTTATAGAAAACATTATTTCGGAGAATAATGTGAGATATATTATCTCCAAATATAAAAAAAAAAATTCGAAGAAAATTGGGTGTAGAACCTAATTCTCCTTTGAACGCACAATTGTGAAAATAAAACTTTTCCAGTGCCTTTGGAAAATAAAATGTCTCATTTGTGACTTTATTAAAGCTTAATTTTGATTTGTTTCCCAATAGTTTGTCTTTAAAACAGTCAGTTGTTCTCTCGATTTATACAATCAAACTTTATGCCGGAAAGATGGAACTGGTAACTCAAATATAAGATAAGATAAGATAAGATGAGACATTTCTCTCATCTTATCTCGGAAAGATGGAACTGGTAACTCAAATCTAAGACTTTCAGAGACTCTAAAAGAGCAAACTTCAACATATAATACCCTAATGTTAAGACGTTGTTACTTAAATTTAAAACTGTCAACTACTTTGGAAATGTTGAAAATAAATCATCGTCCATATAAGATATTCGATCTGATGCTATTGACAACGTTTTTAGGCTGCTGTTTTTCAAACAATCAACTTGAAAGGATCTCAAAACAACATTAGGTCCGACTGTACATTGAACATGGTCAATGATCAATGTATCTATTGACTTCTGAAGATCGCATGAAATGTTCTTTAAAACAGATAATGTCAATTCTCCATTTCGAGCAATGTTCAAATACTGCAAATTACTTTCCATGAAAGAATGCATCTCAGTCACTCTTAGACGGCATGACACCATCCGTAATTCAATCAATTTTGGGTTCCCACGAATATAATTTTTCTTCAATATGTAAAAACTATTGAAGGAAACATCGAGGTACATTAATTGCCTCGATAGATGTAGAGGGAAAGTGTTCACAGAGTTATTGGACAAGTCTATGCCAACTATCGGATAAGAGAAGTTCGGTGTGCATAATAAACCCCTGTTAGCACAATCTACATAAACTCCTTCCTCTCTGTAAGAACAAACACATTTTGTAGCAGTGGGACATTGAAACGCTAACAATGTGCAAACCAATGACTGGATTCCGAGGTACACTACCAATATCCTTAGGTACGCCATTACAGTATTTAATTTTCTCAAGTTGAATTGTCCAGTTAATACAATTTGTGTTTTGAATGTCGCCGACAAAGAAATAAAGAAAAAATAATCTATTGATCCTAGAAAACACCGTGTTCACTCTGTGGAATTTTCTTTATCAGTGCAAGACCTTGTAATGCTGCTAAATGTTCGGAATACATCAATCTTTTGCAATTCTTTGTGAAATGAGTATAAGCATATCACTGTGACAATTCGGAGTACAACTGCCTTTAAAACGCCTTTAACTTCGTATAAAAGCCGCCTTAATGTCAAAGGGCATGTGTCTTAAAATTCCATTTGATTTGAACACTTCCCTTGATCTGATCATATCTTTTATCCACAAACTTTCACTCGTTTTCGGATGATCTGGCTTCCTTGTTTTTAATGGTTCCGTCTGTACCTAAAACCTACATGAAGTATAGAGTCTAGGAGGTTTTGCTCAAAATTCCGTTATTAAATAATATTGATTTATCGAAAGTTTTTTTCCTAAAATCAGATTTGATTGCTTCTGTCTGTGTTATTTGAAATCAACGTACGGAATTTTTTCAAAGGTACATATTCTTGAAATCATTTCAAAATTATAGAATTCATTTAACTGATTGGGTTGGTAAATAGGAGAAAGAATTAAATGCAATAAAAAAATCTTCAACTTTAAACATTATTTAGCATGTTTCTAGACAATTTATTAGATCACAACCGGTGAAACGGGAGGGACTAATAGTTTTCTTCTTCATTTGTCCGTCCCCTGTCTCTCCTTCTGCATGTCAATCCAACTAATTTCAGGACTTTTTACCCAAGAAGGAAAGAAAAGAGAGAGAGATAATGTTTTTGTTTGTTTGTTGTTTAACGTCCCTCTCCGAATTTTTTACTCATATGGGACGCCACCATTTGTCGGTGGAGGGCTGTAAATTTATAGCTATGCTCGGCGAGAATAGAACTTTCGAGATAAAGGCGGAAATAGTATCGATGACGTCGGAGACGTCTGCACTCTCCATATAAAAATATTTAGACGTTTCATATTCACTCTCCTCTACATGTAAGAATACGTTGGTTACCTCATTCAGTGTATGAGGGCCATTGAGCAGTGAGGGATCTCTTTCGTGCCAAAACCTACTGCGACATGGGACCTCGGTTTATACGGTCTCATCCGAAGGACCGGCCTCCACGTCCCGCAGTGGATTCGAACCCACGACGAAAGGATCAGCTCCTTACTCTGCGACTCTAGAGCAGACGCTCTAACCACTGCTCCACGCGGGCGGAATAGGTTACGCTATCACAGTTGTCCGTGTAATGATTAAAATATTACAATTAAATGCTAAAATACTAAAGCATGATTTGTTGTTCGACTTCTAAAATAAAATATACATTACTCTAAGTCATACATAATAAGGCGTTCGTTCACTTATTCTGATGCATACTATTTATTTAAGCAGAAATTATACGAAAGAAAAGGGTTTAAAACTTTGCTATTTTCAAACTACAAAAAAGATTTCTTCATCCTAAATCATGGGACGTAAAAAGTATTAGCATGAATGTCTTTAATCTTGCTGCTAAACCTGCCTTTTTATGGATCTGAAATATAGGGAATACACGTTAATGGTAATCTAAGAACAAAGCTTTATGATAAACGTGATGACTTTTACTTTTCAATCGTCAACTTTCCTTACTTATGTAGCAATATACTCTTATCACCTGCATATGGGGTGTATATCTTTCATCATTTGATTCGATACGCAAGAGCATGCTCTACGTATGAACAATTTCTAAAACGAGGTAAGTTATGGACAAACAAATTGATGAAACAAGAACATAGTCTCGCTAAAAGTCATCATTTCTTAAGTTCCATGGTCGATACAATGACCTTGTCAGCAAGTACAATCTATCAATGTCATATGCTGACTTGCGCTTTTCATACTAATTGTTCGGCCATTATTTACACACCGAATTGTCGACGGATTTTTCCGTTATAGCCCGATCATGACAAAGAGCACAAGGGATCCTCACTCCTCCATGGCACCTGAATCTCACCTTTGATGTTTTTGGAGGTCCTTGTTTGCTCTGCTACCGATTAGTATTGTTTAAATGGACTTGGAGCTTGAATACTTCTCGACATCTCCATATTTCATAATGTTTATGTCAATTAATGTTAATTATTCATATCTCAATAAATCTGATAATGTATAGATAAAACATTGCTACAAACACCAAATATGTGAGATTTTACACCTCAGATTTTATTAAACTTTATTAGATTTCAACAAAAGTGAAAAACCATATTTCTTTGTCTGAATTCTTGCAAATCTTTTAAACTTTGATACACTTTTGTTATAAGTTAAATCAAATATTGCGACAGACTAAAAAAAAATAACAACAGAATTTTCATGCTCACAGAATGCCAACATATACAATACGAAACTGTTGCGGACAGTCGCAATTTCAAGAATTTATCTAAAAATTTAAGGAATTGATTTTAATTATGTATAATCTAGAATGTTCTTAATGTCACTTGAATGAATTATCAAGAATTCTCCAGAATATGTCAGAATGTGATGATAAGTTTCAGTACGTTTAATATATGTTTGAATACAGATTTACACAAAAGTTTGAATAAATAAAACACCAGATGAAAGTTATATTGCTTATACAATAGACTAATCAAAGTTATTTAAGTGATTTTCCTTGTATTTAGTTATGATAAAGAAAAGTGCAAATCTGCCGATTAAAATTTTAGCTGATCCCTACAAAACCGCTAAAATAAGCCAAAGTTAGCACCCCGCTAAAAATACCCGCTTTACGGTATGACATTGATAGACTGTATTTGCTGACAAGGTCCTTATATCGACAACACAACTTACGAAATGATGACTTTGAACGAGACTGTTGATATTCTTTTTTCAACTTGTTTGTCAATAACTTACCTCGTTTTAGAAATTGTTCTTACGTAGAGCATGCTCTTGCCTATCGAATCAACTGAGAGATATACACCCCATATGCAAGTGATAAGGGTATATTCTGCATAAGTAAGGAAAGTTGACGATTGAAAAGTTAAAGTCATCACGTTTATCATAAAACTTTGTTGTTAGATTACCATTACCATGCTGATAAAAAAGTATAGTGCAAATCGATCCCCGGGCCTGAATCTTGTGGAAATAAATTGATTGGATAAATTTTGTAAATCAAGAGTAACGGTTACCTTTTGTGCAAAACTTCATCAACCGACCAAGTATCAAAATGCAATGGTCCAAAGAACATTTAATTTCTCAGTCTCTGAACATGATTATATGCATGGCATAGAATCATAACATAGCGTTTGGCCCCATGTTTGCCAGGCATGACAATGATAACGTGTATACATGCTTACTTCGACCTCCAGATAACCTTTCAATAAAACGTTTTGTCTTTTAATTTTTTTTTTACAATTCTCTGATTTTTCATCTGGAAATAATGATCTTGATCTTATTAGTTCACCTGAGCTGAAGTGAGCTTTTCTGATCGAAATTTGTCAATTGTCGGTCGTCGTTGTTGTAAACTTTTTACATTTTCATCTTATTCTCCAGAACCACTTGGCCAACTTAAACAGAACGTGGCATGGAGTATTCTTGGGAAGAGGGGATTCAAGTTTTTTTTAGTTGAATGGTCATACCCGACACCCTCTTCCAAGAGGAGATAATTAAGAAATAGTGAATATTAGGTTTAGTTATTAAAAATCTTCTCGAGAACTACAGGGTCAGAAAAGATGAAACCTATGTAAAAGTTCTTGACATAGTGTAGATTCAAGTTCGTTCAAACTATCAACCCTGGGTTGGGGGGGGGGGGATGTTACTATGGGCGATCAGAGTTATTCATGGCATTACTAATATATAGGAAAATCTTTTAAAATCTTCATCTCATGAAGAGCAGAGGCTTGATCAATAATATTTATATGGAAGCATCCTCAGGTAGTGTACATTCCAGTTTGTTTAAATCATGACCCCTCGTGCTAAGGTAGAAATAATGAACAATGAAACATAGGAATATCTCAAGAACAGCAATATCATGATGTCATATTTATTTTTGTTTGTTTCTTTGTTTAACGTCTCTCTCGAGAATTTTCCACGCCACCACTTGCCGGTGGAGAGCTGCAAATTATGACCTATACTCGGCACTTAGGGCCATTGAACAGTATGGGATCTTTTTCTTGCCAGCACCTACTGCGACACGGGACCTCAGTTAATACGGTGTCATCCGAAGGACCGGTCTCCACGCCCCACAGTGGAATTCGAACCTGCGACGTAAGTATCAAATCCTAACTCCGCAACTCTAGAGCAAACGTTCTAACCACTGCGCCACGCAGGCGACGTCATATTCATGTAGAAGCATCCTGATGTAGTGTTAATTCATGTTTATTCAAAACATGACGCTCTTGGAGTTGGGAGTGGCTACAAGAGGAGATCAAAATCTTACATAGGAATATATAGGGAAAATCTTTTAAAATATTCTCAAGAACAACAATGTATTAATTAGTCATATTCATATGGAAGCATCCTCAGGTAGAGTGGATTCAGATTTATTCATATCATGACCCCTGGGTGTAGGGGCACAACGCAAGATCTACGTTTTACAAAGGAATATAAGGGAAAACTTTTTTTCAAAACTCTTCTTACCCCACCCCCACCCCAAAGGAACAGCTAAAACATGATTGGAAAAAAAATCTTCTACCCTCCAGGAATCAAATTTATTTCAATACTGACCCCCTGGGGTTGGGAGGGGCCATATATGTGATTTAAGTTTTACATTGAAATATCTAGGGGGAAAACTGCTGATGAAGAACAGAAGGACCATAGAGACTCAGGTGAGGAATTGTGACCCATGGGCCTCTTGTCTTAATGACAGTTGATCAGGGGCATATCATATCCAATAATCATAATCAACCAAAGTTAAAATGTTATATTTGAATTCTACAAAGGTTTTAAAAATATGAGGTAGCTTGAGATGGTCATGTCGGGAAAATTATGTTCACAGACAGCCCGACAGACCGCGGGACATGCTGATTCAAGTACACCTCAAAAACTTTGGTGGGTGTCAAAGAGTTCATGATCTTTAACAGAGGACTATTTTTAATTTTATAAACCTGGTCTATATCATTCTTAAGTTATGAAACTAAAACTCGAAAATAAACACTTATGTTCACGTTATTCAATTTAAACCACTTCAAACTTCGATGTTTTAATAATAATAGGCAATTATCAGGTACTTGCGCCGAGTATTCAAAACGAAACAAAAGGTCAACAGGTTTGATTTTTTTTTTTTTTTAAAAATCCGATTTTCATTTTTTTAGGTTATATGGCTCTAACAATAAAATGAATATGTGCAAGAGAGAGAGAAAGAGAGAGAGAGAGAGAGAAATTAAATACCGAGTGATATAGGTAGAGCCACGATGACCTAACACAATTTATGATTAATTACATGTATTGTGCAAAAGTTTGAAAAGGCCTTTATTATAGACCTAACAAGATTCTGATTACTCGAAGTCTATATTTCTGAGGTGAAACCTAAGGAAAACGGTCTTATCTAGGGGAACAAGAATCTTGTTTACTCTCAAACTGATTTACTTTAATGATCTTGTCATACCAAATCAAAAGTAAAACTTTGGTCGAAATTCTGGCCTCACCATCACTGATTTGCTTGTGAAGGTAATGTTTACTATTTCTTCTGGAAGCCAATGTGAGAGTTCAGGTGTGTCTTCGTAAGCTAAGACAACAACGTCTCCAACAGGATGACATCACAAGTAGAATGAAATATATGGAGATAAGGAACAGCATTTAAGCTCAAAAGTCTATTAAGCAATACAAAATAGGAGCAGAGCAAACACGGGCCTCCAGAATATCAGAGGTGGGATCAGGTGCCATGGAGGAGTTGGCATCCCCTACCGACAGGTCACACCCGCCGTGTGCTCCTTGTCATGATCGGGAAATAACGGAAAAATCCGTCGACAATTCAGTGTGCAATTAATTAACAGTTAGTTAACTAACAATTAGTATGAAAAACGTCAGTCAGCATTTGACTCAATGATAAATTGTATTTGCAGACAAGGTCATTGTATCGACCATAGAACTTACAAAATGATGACTTTGAACGAGACTGCTGATATTCATGTTTCATCAACTTGTTTGTCAATAATTTACCTCGTTTTAGAAATTGTACATACGTAGAGCATGCTCTTGCGTATCGAATCAACTGAGAGATATAAACTCGTATGCAGGTGATGAAGGTATATTGCTGCATAAGAGAAGTTGACGATTGAAAAGTTAAAGTCATCACGTTTATCATAAAGCTTGGTTGTTAGAGTATCATTAACGTTTTTTTCAAGTAAAATATCTAAATATAAAATAGATGTTTCAGACTATATGCAAAGAAAAGTAAATTTATCTAAATTTTAAAAATAAAGCAACTGTTAATGAATTTTTCTTACATATAAGCAGTGGGAAATGAGTAGATAATATGAAAAAAAAAAAGACTGCCATAATGAAAACACGTCAATAGAATTTTACAAAATATATGTTTTATATTCTATAAACACTGAAAAAGCCAAGAAATAAAAGAATGTAAAACAAGAAGTACTCTACTGGCATTTAAGCCTTGATTAGAACTTTGTATCTAAATTAACCGATCTTACTCAGCCGATAATAAAATTTCTCGATTAGCAATGATTGTAGGATGTTCAATCCATGTTTGTTATAAAACATGATCAACAGTATGTATTTCTTAGGACTTATCCAACAGATGTTCTGCAAGACATGCAGTAAATGATTCTTTATCTTTAAAATCGCCAGGATACTCAAGGTACGAATTGTTTCTGAGCAAATCAAGCACGATCAGGGGCATCTCATGGACTGCAGGTTTGCACAGAAGAACGAGAATAAGTACATTTTGTCCTCCTCGTGAATAAAAGGAAACCATACGTGCCATATTTAATTCATACATGCACCAATAAGATTGGAGAAAATGTGACGTCATAACGCATACTGTACGTCTGCTGTTTTGGATGGCATTGGAGATATTATCAGCAATGGCTGTTCCTGGAATAAAATCTCTGCTGTGGAAGCAAACTTTTGAGCCTCTTTTCGTTTCTAATTCTTTAATTATGTCAAGGACAAATATTTTATTTTCATCTGCAAATGAAATAAAAGCGTCATACCTATATGCAAGGGATGACTGGTCAGTTGCATCCTTTGATTTCCGGGAAGTGATGTAATACAAGTAACGTAGGCGCCATCTGTACCGATAACCGATTGATAAAAATGCAAACATAATGAAAATGAAAATAAGTATCGAAAAAATAAAGGTTACTAGAGAATACGATGCACAGTGTTTATCCAAGTTCAACAAAATGCTGCTGTTTAAACTATATTTCTTATTTTCGAAGACACATGTTAAGTTTTGAGAATAAAGTAACACGATATTTTTAGGAGGATTAAGAAGCCACTTAATGAAGTCAAAGTCTTCACATCCACAACTTATAGGATTTCCATACATATTGACTTTTATTGAATGAAAAGCAGCAATTTCATCGATGGCATCTCGTGTCACCTTCGGTAAGACATCAATTTGGTTATAGGAAATATCAAGAAAGGACAGATTTTTCATGTGTCTGATCAGCAAATCAAATTTTGTGATCTCATTCCTTGAAAGTTGTAAAAGTTTTAAATGTTTCAGAGATTGAAATATTTTGTGTGGTAGATTCGTGATTTTGTTTAAGGAAATATTAAGAATTTCTAGACTTGTGAGAGTTTTAAATGTATTTCCATTCACATCTTTGGCAAGACTTGCAGCTAGAATATTTTTAGAAATGTCTAAAAATATTAAATTGGCACTATCAACAAAGAAATCCTCTTGCACTATGGTACATAGATTATTGGACAGATCGAGATGTTTTACAGAACCAAAACCGTACAGTGGTCCCTTCCATTCATACAAGACATTATCTCGGAGAATAACGTGAGAGATGTTGTCTCCAAATTTGAAATATTTAAAGAGGTCGGTGCTAGAACCCAATTTCGCTTTGAATGCAGAGTTGTGAAAATAAAACAATTCCAATGTCTTTGGAAAATAAAATGTCTCGTTTGTGATTTTAGCAAACCTTCGTTTGGATTCGTTTCCCAATAGCTTGTCATTAGAAGAACTGTCCATTCGATTTACACATTCAAAATCAATTTCAGCAATATGAAACTGATAACTCAAATCTATAACTTTGAGAGATTCTAAGAGAACAAACTCAAAAATATAAAACCCCAGTGTTAAGACGTTGTTGCTTAAATTCAATTCTTTCAACGACTTTGGGAGTGTTGATAATAATTCATTTTCTATATAGGATATTCGATTTGATGCCAGTGATAACGTCTTTAAGCTGGTGTTTTTTAAGCAAACGACATGAAATAACCTCAAAACAACACTAGGTCCGACTGTACATTGAACACGGTCAAGAATTAATGTTTCTATTGATCTTCCCTGAAGATCGCACGAAATATTCTTCAGAACAGACAATGTCAACTCTCCATTTCGAGCAATGTTCAAATACTGCAAATTACTTTCCACGAAAGAATGCATCTCAATCACTCTTAGACGGCATGACACCATCCGCAACTCGATCAAATTGGGATACCCACGAATATCATTTTTTTTCAACATGTACAGGTCGTTTGAGGAAACATTGAGGTACATTAATTGCCTCGATAGATAAAGTGGGAAATTGTTTAAAAAGTTATTGGATAAGTCTATGCCAACTATTGGATAAGAGAAGTTCGGTGTGCGTAATAAACCTCTGTTAGCACAATCTACATAAACTCCTTCCTCTCTGTAAGAACAAACACATTTTGTAGCAGTGGGACATTGAAGCGCTAACAATGTGCAAACCAATGTCTGGACTCCGATGTACACTACCACAATCTTTAGGTACGCCATTACAGAGAATATGTTTTTTCACTACAGGACAACTAGTTATTTTAGCTGACATCAGAAAATCCCATGTTTCTTAACATGCTGTGTGAAGTTCAGTCTTTGTGAGATTCATGATGTCCTTATACCCGATTTGCTTTAAAAGCCAACGACACTTGGATATGATTTGAGTATTACACACTTAATTTTCTTGATATGAAGTTTCCTGTTGTAACCTAATACATTTTTAAATTATAAATCATTTTATGATACAGACTTTGAATTTAATAGACACAAATGTATTTGATTAATACATGTATATAGCATACAGAAATTATTGTGTAACGGACAGTGTTAAAAAGGGGTTACTGTGTTATTGTAAGATATTATCAACAGAATTCAATCTTCATGCAATGTTATGAACAAAGATTCCTAATTGTGTCACAGAATTCCGGTCTTAGCAAGTCTGGACTTCTCTTGAGAAAATCATGATACACAAGTGATCGTTAGATGTATGGACCATTTGTCTATAGAATTTCGTCTTAAATTTTAGTTTACACTTTTCAAATGAAAACATGCTAAAT
Source organism: Saccostrea echinata (assembly GCF_033153115.1). Lineage (NCBI taxonomy): Eukaryota > Metazoa > Mollusca > Bivalvia > Ostreida > Ostreidae > Saccostrea > Saccostrea echinata. Next base: position 9,142,838 of record NW_026889758.1, on the reverse strand, counting down.
ATGTCTTAGAAAAATAAATTGTAATATTTACATTAGCCAACGTCTATCCTTTTATGACAATACTAATAAAATTGACATTCAATTTTCAATGACATGAACTTGGTCACATGATCATATTTTCTTGCGTATGGAAAGCAAACCGCACGAGAATTTTTTGGAAGGGCAAGATTATGACATCACATAATGTCCTATACAGAGTGTTTCAACAAACATGTCCCGACTTTAGATGTTGATATTTTTGCACAGTAAAAAATATTTACAAAATTTTAACTGTATTTTATAATACTCTTTCCGGCAATATGATTATGATATAAACAATATAAAATAATGTCAATACTATTTTTTCTTTGAAGATTTGATGACATCTTCAAAGTCAGGTTGTCAGCTTTTTTCTCCAAAAATGAATCACTATGGGTATTTTTGAACTAAAAATTATTAAAATCACCATACCAATATTAGTGCATAAGATTTTGAAAAAGAAGTACACTTATTAGAACCATCTTTATAATATATAAACTTTTCAAATGATGTCCATATTTAAGCAACACAGGACTTCAGAGACAAAATAAGATTGTTGACTAAGAAATATTGCGGCCATTTTGAACACATAAAAAATGACCCTACCCTAACAAAAAAAAATACTATAGTTTATTATTATGCTTCCTGTCAGTTTGTCTCTATATAATCAATACCCAACTATTTTCGCATAGTGTTCTAAGGATTTATATAGCGTAAGCATACTATGCCGAAATAGTGCACGGCTGTCTTTTCTAGAGAAAATGTATTTAGCACCCACGCTGGGGATCGAACTCACGATCTCGAGAACGTCAGTCCAACGCGTTAACGATTACGCCACAAACACCGCTACTTTAGGGAATGTATTTTCAAGTATATAAACGTAGTTTTTATACATTTGTCACAAAACAAGAAATAAATTAATATAATTTCTAAAAGACTGATATTATTGATAAGGATCTTAAAGAAAAATTCTCTAACAAATAATCGAATTTTTCAGTAACCAAAATTGCAACGTAACATGAACTGGTTCTTCGGAGTCAATGAAACGCTTTTTGATATAACGCTTGATCAAAGAATGTTCAAGAAAATTTTCATTTAGATTTAACGTCTGCAAACAGGTTTGGGATTGAGAATTTAATTAAATTGTCGTATACAAACAACAGTCAGCATAATAATTATAATAGTGTTATTATTTGGATGTACTATGCCGAAATAGTAGTCAGGGTTTGACACATAGTGCACTCGCCTCCGGCTCGTGCACCATGTGTCAAACCCTGACTACTATTTCGGCATAGTACATCCAAATAATAACACTATTATATAACTATAGTTAACTATAGTGATAACTTTGACACTATAAACACTTTGATTTACTTTAGTGATAACTTTGACACTTTGTTTTACTATAGTGATAATTTGACACTTTGATTTACTATAGTGATAACTATGAAAATTTTGATTTACTATAGTAATCACTATGAAAACTTTGATTTACTATGGTGATAACTTTTGATTTACTATAGTGATCATTATGACACTATAGTGATCACTTTGAAAACTTTGATTTATTATAGTGATAACTTTGACACTTTGATTTACTATAGTTTTAAAACTATAGTAAACTATAGTTAACTATAGTTAAGAGAGCATGTCAGTAAGCATTGAGCTTTCTTTGATATCACATAATGCATTTTGATATCATTGACAGCTGCTTTTTCAATAAAAATGGAACTCGTAAATATATTTACCTTGTCATTGGTCATTTGCAAAATTATTTTGTTAAAAAACATTCTGATTGTTCACACAAGTACTCTGCAGTTGACATTAAAAAGATGCTTGAGTTTCTGATTGACAATATCTATATGGTTTTTGGAGACCAGGTCTTCCAACAATCTATTGGAATTCCCATTGGTACCAATTGCGCCCCGTTATTAGCAGACCCTTTTTTGTATTCATATGAAGCAGAATTTGTCCAAAATCTTGTACGTGAAAAGAAGAAAACACTTGCTGTGGCCTTCAACTCGACATTTAGATATATCGACGACGTATTGTCAATTAACAATGGCTATTTCCATTCTTATGTCGATACGATATATCCTTGTGAACTTGAGATAAAAGATACCACAGAGTCTGACACATCTGTTTCATATTTGGATATTTAACTTGAAAAAGACGTTAATGGTAATCTAACAACCAAGCTTTATGATAAACGTGATGACTTTAACTTTTCAATCGTCAACTTCCCTTACTTATGCAGCAATATACCTTCATCACCTGCACACGGGGTATATACCTCTCAGTTGATTCGATACGCAAGAGCATGCTCTACGTATGTACAATTTCTAAAACGAGGTAAATTATTGACAAATAAGTTGATGAAACAAGAATATCAGCTGTCTCGTTTAAAGTCATCATTTCGTAAGTTCTATGGTCGATACAATGACCTTGTCAGCAAATACAATTTATCATTGAGTCAAATGCTGACTGACGTTTTTCACACTAATTGTTAGGCCATTATTTACACAATGAATTGTCGACGGATTTTTCCGTTATTTCCCGATCATGACAAGGAGCACACGGCGGGTGTGACCGGTCGGCAGGGGATGCTCACTCCTCCATGGCACCTGATCTCACCTCTGATGTTTGCTCTGCTCCTATTTTGTATTGATTAATGGACTTTTGAGCTTGAATACTGTTCGTTATCTCCATATGGAAAGTCAAAAATATGAATTTTTTTAAAAATAGTGTGTATGGATTATTTCTGTCACAAATAACAAGAAAAATAAAATATTAATGATTTCAACCATAATCACTGAGTCGTATCCAAGGAGAAACATTTCCTTAGTTACCAGAACAGTTTTTCACATTCAAAACGGGCAAATACTGACATATTCAAATGTATTTTTCACACAAATGTTCTCAAAAGATGGTTTAAAACTACCCATTTTTTAAAGATGACTAAATTGATAGTTCTACTTTGCCTGATTAAATTGGATTAAGTTCTTCTGTTACGTTGCTATGGCAATGGGAAAAAGCGACAAGTTTAGCATTGAAAAAATAGCTGAATTTAAGACATTTTTAAAAGGCATTTGACAAAAATCCGTACAACTGCTTATAAACTCTATAATGAAATTTTGCAACTGTTTGAGTATACAAAAAAAAAATAAAAATAAAATTGGGTAGACTTTCAGAAAGATTGTTGCCATGGAGATTCAAAAATATGCAAATTTTGGCATTTTAAGATGATTTCCTGTTAACAATTCAGATTACTAGAAGTAATTTGTCCTTTCAGAAGCAAGATATCCTTATTCCACTTGGGTGCAGTTGTAACAGGAAATGAGTCATGTACTACTATGACCTTCTCCTCACTTTGACCCCAAGGTCAAATTATTCTGTATTATATATTCTATTCTAATGATTTCTTATCTAAATCTACATGGTTCTTGATATTTTGAACCTTCCTCCAAATATTTCATACATTGATGCACAGTGTATACTGTTAGACAATTCAAGAAGATAAATTCATGCTCTTCTGTTGACCTTGACCCCAATGGCAAGGTCAGTTAATTAATTGAGGTCAAAGTTAAAAATTTTATCTGTTATGATCTGTTCTTGAAATACATGTATTTGAAACATGTGCAAAGTAATGCATCATGAACAACCTTCAGTCAACACTAAAAAATGATGCTTCAACATCAATAATGATTAAAATGACCTTGACGTTCCCTAAAAGTTTCCTCCCCTGCACTATGTAAAATTTTAGCCCCATCCATACCTAGAGGTTGACAATCTGAGGGAAAAAACTAAATCCACATAACTTGGGAATCTTTGTAAATTAATTGATTTTGTTTGGTCTTGCTATTCTTGAAAAGAATATCTGAAAATGTATACATGTATTCTCATTTAGTCTCCATTTTAGCCTCATCTTAGCCACTGGGACCACAATTAGTACACAATGACACCTGCACTACCCGAGAATTCCTTGCATAGTATGACAAATCCCGGCTTCGCTCTTTTTATTTTTTGCCTATATACTTTGATTTCCTGTTGTGGTTTCACCCTAAACCCAATGGCCATTATATATCAGGAAGCTTTCACATCATCTTTTTCTTAAGATTTATGCAAATATAAATGATCCCACCCTATTTTTGGCTTTCCCTGATTATCTCCTCTTGGGAAGGAGCTCGGCCATTTATTTGAACGAACTTGAAATATGCCCCTTTACTGAAGGATATTCGGTGTCAAGCATGGTCCAATGGTATTTTCAGTAAATTTAAAGATGAAAATGCAGAAGTGTTTAAGATGATGAAAACAACAACACAATTTTTTTAACAGAAAAGCCCATTAAGTACAGCTATGGTTAATGCCCCTTTAAAAAATTCTCCTTCAAAAGTTCCATAAATACACTACTGAAAGCACTTACAGGAGAAATCCAATGAAAAATCTATTTTATTTTCCCCCTCTGCTTATATCATTCAACCTCTTAATTCACATCAGATTGAACTAAAGTCAATGTTTATTTAGACTAAAATGATTCAACAAAAATTAATTTGTCCACATTAATTAAAAACATCCTTAGAGTTCAGCCTACCCCCCCCCCCCCTCCCGTTTTTTTTTTTTTTTTTTAGATAAATTAAATGAAAAAAAAAATATAATTAATCCCTTTTGTAGAATCTTCAATGTTCTTTTTAAGGAGGAGGTTTCTTTAAAGTGCATGAATAATGCTTCAACTTTTGACAACTACTCCTTAAGAAAATAAATAAAATCAGAATGTTCTTCCAAGTCCCCAATTTTAACTTGGAAAATCTTAAGAACCAAAAATAGAATTTTAGTGGCTACTTATTCTTGCAAGTCCCATTTCCTAATAGCTCAAAAATACAAAAAGAATTTTCACAATTTTTCAAAAGTCATTATATTAGATCATTTAATATTCAGTTTATACATTTGGGCACATACATGTATCAACTGTCTATATCATCCCAAAAAATACATAACACATGTAATCCTCCATTCCTTCAGATTCAGTTCTGGGGATTACCGTTATGTGGTTATTAGACAGATATCTGATTTGGAACATGGTAAAACAAGATTAAACTTTAATAATGGTTCCGATCAAGATATATTTCCTCGAGTGGCTTCTTTAAAGAAACAGGGTGTCATCTTCAACTATCTATAGCTGTAAAAATAACAAAAGTTTATGTATTACTATTGAATAAGAGATACATAGTAGATTAACACACATGTACATCCTATCTTCTGTAAAGGTTGTATTTAGAGTAGATTATCACACATGTACATCCTATCTTCTGTAAAGGTTGCAATTAGAGTAGATTAACACACATATACATCCTATCTTCTGTAAAAGTTGCATTTATGATATATGCATATAATTTCCACCATGCTAGTCAATGTTAATAATTACATGTAGCATGAACCAGTTATATAGATAAGGGAACAATTCTGATATATGAACAAGCTGCAAAATATATATAGGAGTTCTGGATTCTGGAGTGGGGGTGGGGTGGGATCAAATTTCATAGACAAACATCACTTAATTCCTCCTTCATATGTATGACTCATTTGACCAAATAATGAGGTCTGGTTTCCTGAAGATGGAGGGGTGGTATGAAAATTTTATTGATTACTTTATTATATACATTTTATAAACTTGGGAATTGTACCCAATAATTCATTTTATTTTTCAATTCATAAGTTTTATTTACACTTTCACATTATTATATTAATACTCAGACATATTGATTTATATAAACTACCTACACATTTTCAATCGTACTTCCTTTCATATAGATTCAACAGAATCCATCGTTTTCTGTAGAATAATTTAACTTTTCATTGTGTCAAGTTATATTATTATTTCATCCAAAACTTAAAGGTAAATAAATTTGATGCTATTTTTCAACATTGAATTGGTATCAGTACCATTCTCAATCCATTTGGCAATTGGTAGGGAAAAAAACTCATTTGATATGTTTGTTGCATTAATTGTATGGAAGATGCAGGAGAAAAAATACGATTTAAACAAAGTTTTATTTTTAATGTGAAATAATATAAACTCTGATTTATAAAATAGGAAGGGGGTGAATTAGAATGACTTTTTGTGCGGTTAGGGACTTTAGTCTTACCTGCAGTGTGACCCTATGACCTCTTTATACACTGTATATATTCACAAACATCATAGACATATCTCTAATTATTTTAAATATCATTATAACATTTATCTATCCTTAATTGCATTAAGAGTACTCTAACAACTGCAGAATTAAACATTAGTGGTCATATAACAGGTTGCTCACAAGCTGTAGGTACGTTGCATCACTCAGTCAGTCAGTGTTTGTATCATCATGGGAAAGAGAAATAAATCTGTGAGTACCTTCCTAATCTTTAATTTTGCTTTAAAAAGATATATTTATCAAAAGTTTACCCAAAAATATACATGAAAAAAACATATTCAACATACCACTATCTGTTTTTGTCCAACTACTACAAGCTGGAAGTTTTCTTTTTTCTCCCGCAATTCCTCTATTGTCGTCTGTTTCATTCTTTCCGACCTCTTTTGCTAGAGAGCTCTTGCAAGGGAGGTAATCCAATTGTTTTTCAACAGTGTTTTACAACATTTCATTCAGATATTTTTCTTAAAGTCTTTAGTGTCTACCCAATTTTATTTATTTAATTTATTGTACAGAGTATTCTCCTTCTACAGATATATGTAGAATTTTCTAAAGTTGTCTGGATTTTGCAAACAACATAGCTCTTCATGCAACATAATTCTATAGGTAAAATCTAATAAAAATCAACTACAAAATAAATTTTCCTTATAAAACAGAAAAATGTATTTCAAAGCACTTTATGACCCACATTATAAAATTATACATGGAGTTTGGATGTAAAATACATGAATTATAAAAGGATAAGGCAGTTCAAGTATTTCTGTAATAAAATATAGCAAATACCCTGGTTGCCATGGAAACAAGAGACTATTCATATGCATCATGTTCACAAAATTTGAATTAGAAATGATTTTTTCCACTTTCCATGTTTATATAGCATGAAGCTCAATGTTCAGTGACATGGTCTCCTAACTATAGTAAACTATAGTATTTTTTTTGTTCGGGTAAATTGAAAACTGCTGCTGATGTCCAAAAAATATTTGTCTAAAAGATAGGTGATTCAGCATTACTTCAACTTTTTACTGATAAAAATGTTTGGTTGTGTGCTTTGCATTTTTGCAAAATTTTGCTTTCAAAAATAACTTTTTTATTGAAACCGCAAAGTCGGGACATGTTTGCTGAAACATCCTGTATTTTGTGTGTTGCATTTCCATAACAAAGTCTTAATAATGCAGTTTTCTTTGTATCAGGAATAAAAATGAAAAATATAAAATATAAGAAATAAAATATCATTTTTTTAAAGTTTCAATGGGATATGACATGAAGTTGGTACGTGATCAAATCTATTATAACGCCCGCAGGGTGTTATAGGATTTGATCACTTGACCAATTGCAATTTTTGCAAAATTTTGCTTTCAAAAATAACTTTTTTATTGAAACCGCAAAGTTGGGACATGTTTGCTGAAACATCCTGTATTTTGTGTGTTGCATTTCCATAACAAAGTCTTAATAATGCAGTTTTCTTTGTATCAGGAATAAAAATGAAAAATATAAAATATAAGAAATAAAATATCATTTTTTTAAAGTTTCAATGGGATATGACATGAAGTTGGTACGTGATCAAATCTATTATAACGCCCGCAGGGTGTTATAGGATTTGATCACTTGACCAATTGCAATTTCACGTCATTCCGACGTACTTAGCTAGCTTTTAAAACATCGAAGGTAAACTGTGAATGGGGATAAAAATTCGTTCGAAAGAGTGATCAAACCTTTTTTTCATTTCTTATTGTTTCATTTTACTTTACACGAGTTGAATCAATTTATTCTTCAAGTAAAAACATTTGAGGTTTTTAAAGTTAAAAGTGAAGAATTGTCTGAAGGTTAAAATATCCATGTTTCATTATTATTTGGTGTTTTGAGGAATCTCATCTCACCTTTGTTTTCAGAGGTTCATGTTGGCTCTCCTCTTAAATTGTATCGTTTAAATGGACTTTTGAGCATGATTTCTTTTCAGTATCTTCACTTTTTTTTATATACACTGAACATTTTTTGAAAAAAATTTGAATTTCATTGTCACCCCTTTTCCCCTTCTGTAAAATCTTAATTTTACAAGCAGCTTTAATTTTTTTTTTACCTGAAACGTTTAACTGAAAACATTTTAAAACTATTTACTGAAAGGTGTAACCAAAATACTTGTACGCTGTTTGTTCGAAAAGTTCGCGGACTGTGTAAATCTTTGTGATATTATTATAAAAAGATTTAAGATCAGCATATCACCACGTGTAGCAATATTTATTTTGATGATAAGCAAAGTTTCATACAATGAAATATGGAGATAACAAACAATTTTCAAGCTTAAAATCCATTTAAGGACCTACGCAACGTACATGAACATGTACTTTACAATGTACCTTTTCCACTGATCATTTTCCGAGATATTCTTTGTTTAAAATCATAATACCATCAGATGTTCCTAGACAAAAATTCAGCATACATTTCCGAGAGTTTTGTTCAGATATCAAAAGATGAAAATATTTGGATTTTTTTTAAAGAAAAGTTAAGTGGAAAACGTTTTAGCAGGTAATACTTCAAAAAAATTGAATCAAAAAAAGGTGTACAGTATTACTAGGCATCATAAAATTGTAGATGTCTCTCAACTATTACAACTATTAAATCCTTCAGGGGATATGAAAATAAACTTCAGAACTACGTTGATTTGTCCTTAAACAATACAAATCGAGAGCAGAGCAAACAAGGACCTCCAAAAACTTCCGAGGCGGGATCAGATGCCATGGAGGAGAAAGCATCCCCTACAGACCGGTCACATCCGCCGTGTACTCATGGCCATGATCGGGTAAACGGAAAAATCCGTAGAAATTTCAGTGTGTAAATAAATGCCTAACAATTAGTATGAAAAATGTCAGTCAACATTTGACCTAATATGTTGATAAGGTCATTGTATCGACCATAGAACTTGCATAATGATGACTTCAAACGAGACCGTTGATATCCTTGTTTCATCAAGTTGTTGTTTAATAGCTTGCCTCGTTTAGAAATTGATCGTACGTAGAACATGCTCGTGCGTATCGAATCAACTGAGAGACAAAAGACCATATGCAGGTAATAAGGGTATATTGTTACGTAAGTAAGGGAAGTTGATGATAGAAAAGTTGAAGTCATCACGTTTATCATAAAGTTTTGTGGTTAGTTTACCATTAACGTCTTTTTTTAGTAAAATATCCAAATATGAAACAGATGTGTCACACTCTGTGGTGTCTTTTATTTCAAGTTCACTGGAATATATCGAATCGACTGTGAATGGAATGGAACACATTTTACTTAATTCTAAAATAAACAGTTTTTTCTTACCACGGAGCAGACTTAACAGTATTGTAACGTCAAAAACATAACATAATGAGTTTATCAAATATGCTTTCTCTAGTCATTTTACACACAGTCTGACGCCATACTATCTTCATTAAAAAAAATTCTCTTCAGTGGCAGATGTTCGTTTGTTAGTTCTGTCTATCTTTTTAACAGCGTAACTCTCTTTTCAAAAGATCAGCAACACTTAGGTGCCCATCTCTCTTTCCATGATTAATTTTTGATCCGATTATTTCTGATAATCTATTTCCTCACAGATCGTATATAGTCTGATACAGAGACTCTTCCACCCCAAACACGGCTGTAATAATTACACACAAATACACGTCTCTTACATATTCATATTTTATTTATTAAATGATATTTAATACGAATTGGAATACTGAAAGAAAAGGTAAATCATATTTATCAACAAAAAAGTTAGTAATTCCAACTTTAATCTTGGCTTCTTCGACATTAAAGTTGGTTTTTCCAACCTTAGAATTGGTAAATCCAACTTTAAAGTTGGTACTCTGATCTTGGCTTTTTCAACTTTAATTTCAGTTTTTCTAACCCCTTTCTTTAGCTTTTTTACCCTTTATTATTACCAACTTTATTGATGCAAACTTTATACACTGAAACAAATTGGTGATAAACTAAACTTGTCTATTATTTTTTACCTTGACCTTTCCTATAACCTTACGTATCACTTCCAGCTTTAAATTAAGCCCCTTATATTTCTTTTGGTTTATCTTAAATACTTTTGTAAAGGTTTACTTCATACAATTCCGTACTTGACACCCTCTCAAACATACCTATTTAGGAGATTAGACATATATTTTGTTTTGTTTGAGAGAATAAACAAATGAGACCATAATTACATGTCTGATATTTAGGATGAACCAACACTATATTTCATGTTACAAATACAACTGAACTAAATGTATCAATTCTGCATATGAAAACACAATGAAATCATTCCTTCTTTCATAATAATTCATAATTAAATCGTTTCTTTCCATTATAATTACATGTATAAAACAGCAACACGAGTTAAACTACAAAGTATATGAATATAATCTCATAAAGCCGTACGAATTGGAAAACCCAAGAATAAAGTTGGAAAAGCCAAGGATAAAGTTAGAAAAGCCAACTTTAAAATTCGAATTACAGTGTACCAACTTTGAGGTTGGAAAAGCCAACTTCAAAGTAGAGTTGGAAGTACCGGAATTTCCAACTTTAATGCTGGAAAAGCCAACTTTAATGTTGGAAAAGCCAACCTTAAAGTTAAAATTAACAACTTAAAAGTTGGAAAAGACAACCTAAAAGTTGGAAAACCAAGTTTAAAGTTGAAATTACCCACTTTAAAAAATATATTACGTAACACTAGTACACTCCATTAGACAGAAGGGTAAAATAATATTTATTAAGTTTTATGAACATCATTATGATATGCCAATATAACGGTATTGTAGATTTATTGTATTTGAGGTAAAATCATCCGCGGACGCATAGGACAATGCGTGATGTCATTATTCTTCTTTCACTTTTTTTATAAAATTATAGTAATTTATTTATTTTTTTTCCTTTTTTATTTGATGGAGGAGAGGGAGGGGATATCTGAAAGAAATCACTGGTGTTTCTGCTATATCAAAATAAAGAAAATAAGAAAATGCATAGATTGTATGCATCATTAGACTTACATGTATGCAAGTCAAGTGATCTCAAATTTCTGCTCATTTGAAAATCACTTGCTGTAATCATTTAATAAAAAACGGAATGTATTAATGGAACATTGCTGCAAACGCCTAAAAAATGAGATTTTATATTTCAAAATTTGAAAAAAACAGGTTTTGAATAAAAAGTATGAATCGTGTTTCTCTTTCTGAATTTGTAAAAATCCTATGTACTATGATATTATTAAAAGTCAAATCAAATATGTTTAGAGATATAAAATAAAATTTTAAAAAAAAGCAGAGGGTTCATTATCAATGTATATATACAGTGTGAAACTTCATCCCACTCAAAAATCATTTTTTTCTTCCTCCATAGATTTTTTTTTCAAATTAATGCATTCTATTTTAAAGCTTATATCACTTTTATAAGCTTAAAGTAAATTTATTTCATCGAAACATATGCTGTCTGGAACAGCTAGCTAAACCTCACACCTCACACCTCATACTTGATCATTGAAGAACACATGGTAACTGGTTCCATATTTATTAACAAGCGAATTCATATTCCAATCAGTGAATGAGCGAATGAGCCTAGGTGAGTGAGACAAAGTGAGCCTATGTGAGTGAGCCTAAGTGAGCGAGTGAGTCTACACGAGCGAGTAAGCGAATGAGCAAGTGAGCGAATGAGGTAAATAACTGAAATAAACAAAATCAAATACTATAATACTGATATACCAAAAAGACAATAACGGTGTTCCATAGAAATAGCTCACTTATAAACCTTATCATAATAACAAATTACTATAAAGCATATTAGATAAATTGAATAACAATAACTAATTCTCGTGACTTCAGTGACTTTAAACTTTACAAAAAATACCGGTCTGAATAAGTTTTCAATACACAAAAACTCTATAAATAATCACCAAAAAACTTTACAAATAATAGGTATGAAGTTACAAAAGTTTCCTATAAAAAACTTACATGGCAATAGGCCACAAATCGTAAGAAGGTAGAATGTTACATGTACATCCTCATGGATGGAACTCTAATGGCAGACTGAATGAAAACTTGCACGAGAAAATGAGGGAGATAACTCCTAACACAAAAGATTTCCACTCAAGGAAGATAATTCAAAAATTTACAAAGAAGGATAACTCTTTCTGATATCTGAATAATACACATATTTCACTCCGTATAATTACACAAAAAAGCAAACAAAAATAAATAAAAAATAAGAACTGTGACAGCACACTCCCCGTCTGATGTTTCTAACATCACATATACAATTACAAGCTATACATCAATGTCATTGGATAGTAGCAGCACCATCTCTGTAACTGGACGAATGAATGTTGACGACTGGCAACCGCGTTTCGCGACACGAATTTCAGCTTTACGAACTTTCCCGTCATCACTGGGAAACACTTTCACAATGACACCCATAGGCCAAAGGTTACGATGAACATCTTTATCGCGAAGTAACACAATATCACCTTGTGTAATGTTTCTTTCACTACGCGTCCACTTGCGACGAATCTGTAAAGTATAAAGATACTCTTTTCTCCAGCGTGTCCAGAATAAATCTGCCATATGCTGTACGCGTTTCCACTGAGCTTGATACATGTTCATCTTGTCAACAGGAAGGTCGACGATCACAGGAGTTTTCTGGGTAAGTATCATGGAAGGGCTCAGAGGGTACGGTTCATCTGCATCTTCCGATAAGGGGACTAATGGTCTGGCATTTACGATTGCTGAAACTTCTGCCATAAATGTCGTCAGTGTTTCATGAGTTAGTGATCTAGCTGGTATCTCCAACATAACTGCATCAATCACACGTCTTACTACTCCAATGAGGCGTTCCCATGCGCCACCCATATGCGAAGAGTGGGGTGGATTAAACTTCCAAGTAGTTCCACACTCATAAAGGAAGTTTTTGATTTTACCGTCTTCCAAGTTGAGTCCAGTTGAATCAATTTTCAGGTCATTTATAGCACCCACGAAATTGGTTCCTTGATCTGAACGAATTTGGGTAACTTTTCCTCGAATGGCTTCAAACCGCTTAAAGGCATTGATAAATGATGAAGAGCTTAACTCCTCCACAACTTCAATGTGAATTCCTCTCGTTGTAAGGCAGGTAAATAAGATTGCCCATCTTTTCGAGTTTGCAGATCCTCCACGCGTCCGACGAGTAACTATCTCCCATGGTCCAAACGTATCCAGGCCAATGTAAGTAAATGGTGGACTAGGCTCCAAACGATCGGTAGGAAGGTCCGACATTTTTTGACACAATAGCTTTCCACGTAATTTTCTGCATTTGACACAGTTGTGAAGTATGGATGAAACTAATTTTCTGGCTCCTATTATCCAGAATCCAGCACTACGAATCGCTCCTGCTGTTAAGTGGCGACCTTGATGTTTACAGAGTTCATGATAGTCACGAACAATCAACAACGCTATATGATGGTTTCTGGGTATTATCACTGGATTTTTCTCATTGATTGGTAAAGAACTTTTGTTGAGACGTCCTCCGACTCTCAGTATTCCATCTTTATCCAAGAATGGCGAAAGAGGTAAAATGTTACTATCTCTAGGTAGAGGTTTTTCTTTCAATATGCACTGAATTTCTTCTAAATACACTTCATTCTGCACAATTTTGATGATAAGTTTCTCAGCTTTGTTGAAATTTTCCACAGTTCTTGAATCTTCACACACATGCCACCCAGAGCATTTACTGTCTCCTTGTTGAAAGGAATGTGCTATATGCTGAAGTCTGGCAATAGTTTCAACAAGTTTCCTCCATTGCGAAAAACATGAGAATCTTTCTGATTTCAGTCCAAGTCTAGAGATGTCAACCTTTAGACAAGTGATTTCTTGTCTGACTTCCCTGTCTGAATCTGGGTCCACCATCTCATAAGATACGCATGGGTGCTGAATCTGTTGTAAGTGTGCAGGTGATGGTCCTAAGAGCCAAGTACTGTTTTGTAGAGCTTTAACTGGTATCTGTCTTGTTGCTTGATCAGCTGGATTTTTGTCTGTTGATATGTATGACCACTGATCTGGTTTGGTCACTTTACGAATTTGCATCACTCTGTTTGCCACATACTGATAGAATCTCCTTGAATTGTTGAAAATATATCCCAACACTACTTTACTATCACAGTAAAACTTAAAATGTTCAATCGGTAATTCTAGCTGTTCTGATACACACTTAGCAATTTCCACAGCTAGCACAGCGCCACAAAGTTCTAAACGTGGTATCGAATGTCCTTTTAAGGGCGCAAGTTTTGATTTGCCGAGGATAAATCCAAAGTTTCCTTGTGATTCTACATAGGCCACTGCTGATATTGCTGATTCTGAAGCATCACAAAAAATGTGAATTGTTTTGTTCATTGTCTCACTCCACGACTGAGTCAGTTCTATGTAAACTCTTGGGATGTGTAGATTTTGGAGATGTTGTAAGGAATTTTTCCATTTTTCCCACTGAGTAGACTGATTTTCTGGTAAAGGTTCATCCCAGTTGACCGTTTCTTGAAGTAGATTTCTCATAAGTGACTTGCCTTGGATGATAATTGGGGCGAGAAATCCTAGGGGGTCAAATATACTATTTATTGTTGATAACACACCTCTTCTTGTGAATGGTTTGACATCATTTGAAATTTTAAAGAAAAACGAATCTGACTGTAAGTCCCAATTAAGTCCTAGACTGCGCTGTGTTGGTAGATTGTCTTTTGATAAATCCAAGTCTTTCATTTCACTTGACAGATCACTAGGTGGAAAAGCGTTCATAACTTCCTGGTTGTTTGAAGCTATTTTGTGTAGACGTAATTTCCCATAACTCAATGCTTTCTGTGTTCTTTTCATTAGGTCCACAGCTTTTTCTACGGTAGGTTGTGATGTTAATCCATCATCCACATAAAAATCACGTTCTACATACTGAATTACATCTGTCCCAAACATATCTTCTACTTCCTTAACAGTCTTGCGTAATCCGTAGGTTGCGATGGCTGGCGAGGGACTGTTTCCGAAGACGTGAACAGTCATACGGTATTCGATCAGTCTCTTTTCAGGATTGTTGTCTTCATGCCATAGAAATCGCAAGAAATTTCGATGAGGTTCACAGACTTTAAAAAAATAAAACATCTGTTCAATATCTCCAATTAATGCGACTTTCTCTCTGCGGAACCGTAGTAAAACACCCAGAAGACTGTTTGTCAAGTCTGGTCCGGTAAGTAGTACGTCGTTAAGCGACTTTCCTTCGAATTTTGCTGAAGAATCAAACACAACTCGAATTTTGTTTGGTTTCTTTGGGTTGTAAACTCCAAACAATGGTAAGTACCAACACTCTTCTCCATTCTGTAGAGGCGGTGCTATTTCTGCATGATGATTCTTGAACAATGCATCCATAAATTCCACAAAATGTTCTTTCTTTGTAGGATCCTTCTGCAAAGTGTAATCTAACTGTTTTGCTCTCTTCCTAGCTTGATCATAGTTGTTTACTAGTCTTTGACGGTCCTTACGAAAAGGAAGTGGAGCTTGCCAATGTCCATCAAGATCTTTTGTAAATTCTAAATTCATGATGTCTAAGAACTCATGATCATCCATAGAAAGTCCTAACTTTTCATCATTCTCTGTCCTCTGAAAAACACTTTCACCAATTTCAGTTTTTGTACACATGATGTTTGTTGAGGTTTCATTGAGGATTTTTTCTTTGACCTGTAAGTTACTGTTGCAAGGTAGCATCAGAGTTGGACGGCCATCAGGTAGAACACAAGTTTTCATGACATTAATGACATCTGGTTTATGGGTTTTTCCCAAACAAGTCTCACCAATGATAGTCCAACCAAGGGACAGTTTTTGGGCATAGGGTTGATTTCCCAATCCAATGCGTTGGTCTAAAACGTGATGTGCTTTGGTTATGTCCCTTCCTATCAGTAACAGGATTTCTGCATTAGGATCAACTGGTGGTATGTGATCAGCAATGTCATGCAAATGTTCATAATGTAGGGCTACATCTGGTGTAGGAATTTCCTCTCTGACTTCAGGAATTTCATCACACTCAATGATGGTAGGTATATCTATACAGTTTTGTCCATCTAATGACTCAACAACTAATCCATGAACTTTACGTCCTGACCTTTGAACTTTTCCTGAACAAGATGTTAACAGGTAATTTGTCATAGTTCCATGAGTGTCCATAAGATCAAAGAGTTCTGGTTTAGCAAGTGTTCTGTTTGACTGGTCATCAATCACTGCATAAATTTTCACAGATTTTTGCGGACAGTGTTTTGGGTACACATGCACCAGAATGGTTTTAGCACAAGATTTTCCACCAAATGTTTGTCCACAGATTTGTGTACACTTAGAATTCACAGCTGGGTTGTTCACATTTTCAGAATCTAAAACTTGTCTCTCAGTGAAATTCTCCCCGCCATAGTTTCTCCAAGGGTATGAAGTCTGAACTTTTGTCCTGTTCACATGTAATGGTGATGTGTGAAATTTGCTTCCACATTCTCCACACTGCACATCAGAATGACACTCTGCTTGTTTATGATCTCTTGAACAACATCTATAACACAAATTGTTATCTTTCAAGATCTTCCTCCGTTCGTCAAATGGCTTTGTTCTGAAAGCTCTGCACTGTTCCAAGGAATGGTTTGTCTTATGAAGGGGACACTGGTTTTCTTTTCCTGAGTTACGAAGAATCTGTGGTTGCCGAGACACAGCTGTTTTCCTGCTTGAAATCTTCAGAGTTTTGTCACTGTGTTTCTGCATATGCAAGTTTCTATCTGTATAAGCAAAACTGGGATTGTTCTTGATACGGCTTTGCTCACGAATAAAGTTTGCAAATACATGAAATGGGGGAAACACAACATGATGTTCACTTATGTATTTCATTGCTGTATTCGTCCATTTTTCTTGAAGTTGGTACGGAAGCTTCATGACGATAGGTGTCACTCCTGTCGACGCATCAAAATATGCAAGTAATGACTGGTAACGGATATTTTCTTTTGCTGCTAGGATTTCATCCAAAATATCAGACAAGTCATATAGACGACGATAATCTTTCGATGTAATAGGAGCAAATGAGTTCAGTTTTGTTTTTAAAGCAGATTCTATCATTTCAGGACAACCAAATCTCTCCTCTAATCTTTGCCAAATTCTCTGAAGTCCATGCACTGGATTGCTGGCACTTGCTGCTTTAATGCTGATAATCTGTTGTTGTGCTGATAGACTAGTGAATTTGATAAGAAAGTCAATTTCCTCTTCTGGTGTCACTTGTAAGTCTCTCATAACAGATTTAAAGGTTGCTTTCCATGACGGGTAGAATTCAGGTTTGTCATTAAATTTGATGAGACGTGAAAGCATCAAGTCTTTTTTCAAGAGATAACGAGTGAAATCTGAAGTCACTGCTTGTCCTCCTACACTCCAGGACGGCTGTGGTGGAAAGTATGGAAGAGCCTGAGGATTCAGTATAGATGTACAAGGTTCTGGAATGCAACTCTGACTATGTTGATTAACATTTTCTTTCACAATAGTTTCAGGTTCTACACAAATGTTTTTATTTTGAGTTCTGATTTGAGCATGTTGCTCTACATATGATTTTGTACGTTCTTTACTGTCAACACTCTCTAAATGTTTAATACATGTATCACTATGACCACACTGACTTCCTTCCTCTTCACTGAGAATTTCCGCTTCAGCAACTGCGACTTCCTTTTTAACAGATAGTAATTGTAGATCTGCTTCTAAATCGTCTGTCAATTTCTGAGACTTAGCTCTTTCTAATGCTAGAAGAGATTGTTCCTTCTTAATTTTCATTTCAAGTTCGGTATATTTTAATTTGGCACGGGCAATTTCTGCTTTCTTTCTCTTTTCAGACAATGAGCTTTGTTTACTGCTGATTGAAGAAGTTTGTGAGGCATTTTCTTGTGATCTCTTAGTTGACCTATTTGAATGAACATCTTCTTCCTGAGGTGGTTTCTGTTCATGAAGCTGTGGTGACTGTTGGTACAATGCATTCAGTTTTCTGAAAGCAGTATCAAATAAGATAGAATATCCTTTCTTTGAAAACTTGAGTTTTTGAAGTTCATGTACACATTTTTCAGTTCGATGTCTTTCCAGAAAACCACAGAATTCACTGAAGAGTACGTCGAATGCATCTATTCTTGTTTCTAATTGTGATTTCAAATGTATGATGAGTTCTGGATTTTTAGAAGATGTGTGGTCTACTTCCTCGATGATAGTGTCTACATTTTTCCATAACTTTTGTAAACGAGCTGAGTAAGTGTTAATCTGTTTGTCTAGGAGTTCTTGACCTTTCTCAGTTAGATCCCTGTGACGTTTCGGCCTGGCAGAGGCCTGGTTTTTGTCATCTTCTTCTTGATCAACCATCTGGTGTTCGTCATCTTCTTCTTCTTGATGATGATCACTCATCCTCAAATTCTGGGTTTGGTTCTGGCCAATTGACATTTATTTACTATGCTGTCTGGAACAGCTAGCTAAACCTCACACCTCACACCTCATACTTGATCATTGAAGAACACATGGTAACTGGTTCCATATTTATTAACAAGCGAATTCATATTCCAATCAGTGAATGAGCGAATGAGCCTAGGTGAGTGAGACAAAGTGAGCCTATGTGAGTGAGCCTAAGTGAGCGAGTGAGTCTACACGAGCGAGTAAGCGAATGAGCGAGTGAGCGAATGAGGTAAATAACTGAAATAAACAAAATCAAATACTATAATACTGATATACCAAAAAGACAATAACGGTGTTCCATAGAAATAGCTCACTTATAAACCTTATCATAATAACAAATTACTATAAAGCATATTAGATAAATTGAATAACAATAACTAATTCTCGTGACTTCAGTGACTTTAAACTTTACAAAAAATACCGGTCTGAATAAGTTTTCAATACACAAAAACTCTATAAATAATCACCAAAAAACTTTACAAATAATAGGTATGAAGTTACAAAAGTTTCCTATAAAAAACTTACATGGTAATAGGCCACAAATCGTAAGAAGGTAGAATGTTACATGTACATCCTCATGGATGGAACTCTAATGGCAGACTGAATGAAAACTTGCACGAGAAAATGAGGGAGATAACTCCTGACACAAAAGATTTCCACTCAAGGAAGATAATTCAAAAATTTACAAAGAAGGATAACTCTTTCTGATATCTGAATAATACACATATTTCACTCCGTATAATTACACAAAAAAGCAAACAAAAATAAATAAAAAATAAGAACTGTGACAGCACAAAACAAAATATTTAATGGCTTGGAAAAACTTAAATGAAAAACTAAATAATGGCAAACTTTAGTTTTATATATATATTTTTTAACTAATTGCAGACTGAAAAAAGAATGTTGGATTTAGTATATTATGTACAGAAGAGAGGGTCTATTTAAATTAATCTCATCCAAAATGGTTATTTTCACTTCTTGTCCAGAGTAACAATCTAGAAATGTGTCGACACAACATGAAAGCACCCTCCATAAATCGTATTGCAACATGAAAAGAAATGTTCTTTCAGTTTCTTGTCGGAATTAAGTTATTTCCACCCTCCTGTTATGTCATAGGTTTTTGGAAAAACTGTTATTAATTTACATTCATACCCATTAAAAATATATCTTTTTGAAAAATGTTTTTCAATAGGCGTAATGAAAAATATTGTTTAGTAAAAGAATTACAAAATTGAATTTTATTAATCAATTATTCAATCTTTAAAAAAGTTGCTAAGGGCAATAACTCCTTCTGATGTATTTTCATTCAGGCATTTTCTATAGTAAACTTCTAATGTTAAATGGTTTCCCTGATATTCACTGTTATATATATATATATATATATATATATATATATATATATATATATATATATATATATATATATATATATATATATATATATATATATATATATATATATATATATATATATATATATATATATATATATATATATATATATGACATATGGCTTTAGGAGACCAAGGAGGATATATTTTCTGGCTTAGGGAGACCACTGGATTAAGGCGACCTTTTTCGGTCTCCCTATTATTTTGACCTCATCAGTATTGCAAATGTCTTTTTATAGATAAATAAACAGTCTGCCATTAAATATTATTAATCTTTAACTCTGTTATTTAACATTCAAAAGTTGTCTAATTTCTATCATCTTCCCTAAAAAAGAAAAGAATTTATAACCTACGTATAATTTCAAAGGATAATTTTTCTGCATTTTGGAGACCATGAAAAACATGCAATTAAACAAAAAATCTAGCATATATATTTTTTCCGCTTTTGATTTGTTCAAATGAGTGTTTCTTTAACTTAGTTTTCCATGTTTTATGTTAAAAAACTAAAAAGGAAAAATATTGTAAATTTATGAACCATGTTTTGAATTCTTAGCAAGTGCTTTCCGTCATTTGTTCCGAATGCCATCGGAATGCCCCTTCAGTTTTCAGAAAATGACCTCTGAACACCATGGATGTTGAGAAATTTGGGTAAGTAACTAAAATGATACAGTAATAAGTTGTAATTAAGAATACACAAGACAAACATTCGTTTTTTTTTTTTTTTGTTTTTTTTTTTTTGCCTAGTAATTTAGCTTTCAAGAGAAAAAGTATGATTTTAAATAATAAATAATCGTTAGACTATAGTTCGGTATATAAAATCCTGAAGGAAATTCGAAATAAAGTTAAATGATAGGCCCCTATATTTTTT
This sequence comes from Saccostrea echinata, assembly GCF_033153115.1. Classification (NCBI taxonomy): domain Eukaryota; kingdom Metazoa; phylum Mollusca; class Bivalvia; order Ostreida; family Ostreidae; genus Saccostrea; species Saccostrea echinata. The sequence continues at coordinate 9,121,909 of NW_026889758.1, read as the reverse complement.
AATTCTTTTATGCAAGTCCACAAACAAATTAAATTTTTAAAGATTAGGCCGAACGTTGAAAACATAGTCTCGCAAGTTGACGCAGCTATTTCGAGCTTAAAAATTTAAATTAAACTTTCTGTAAACATCATGCAGGACATGATCATCATGATATAGTATAAATGAAACAGACCCTGTAAGAAAAAAATAGCTGTAATTTAATAGTTGTCTATTAATATAATGTGGTCCTCTGCTAATAGAATATATATGCTGTAAAAAAAAATCTGAATCAGGGTGAAGCAGATTTGATACAATACATGGCTGAAGGAACGGGGGGGGGGGGCAGGCCCCCTGTAATTTTGCTGAAATTTAGGTATACTATAGAAAACATTGCTCCTTTATGCTTGGGCCCCCCTCAATAATAACCTCTGATGATCTATTTTTCTTTTGCTTTTGGGCCCCTTCAATAATAACCTCTGATAATGTATTTTTCTTTTGCTTATTAAAAAATTTTTGGTTTGTAGCCTCCCCCAACCTGAAACTGAAAAATGTTGTTTGGTTGTGCTCACCCCCCCCCCCCCAACTAAATTACGTACGGGCCTATTCTCCATCCCTGAGGTTTTCTTTCACCAAAGAAAGATTTATTGGTACACTGTAACAGTTCAGATATATATAGCAATATTTACGGAAGGGAATATTCTCGTTTAATTATGAAGATGTGACAGTAACTCAGTCAAAGCCACAGTGGGTGTTACATTTATTTAATATTATTGTTAATGTTTACAAATAGTGAAATACTGATACTGTGAAATTTTAATGGATATATAGAAAATATAACAGTACAACCATTTATTGTAAATCACATACATGAAAAGCTTCTTTTTTTTCAAGCAATTGGAAATTCTTCATTTTTTCATGAAATTATTTTATTTCGTATGTATGATAATTTATTTCGTATTTTAATTCAGTCAACAAATCATTGTCGCAGCCTAGTTTCAGCAGTTCAGTGACAGAGATAAAATGATCATTTGAGGTTTATACCCCCCCCCCTCCCCACCAAATGAAACTGAAAAATGTTTGGTTTTGGTCCCCTTCAACTGAAATTGATTCCTACTTACCATGCTTACAGGCTTAACTATGAAGATGTGACAGGGAGTGTAATAACAATAATTGTTCAGACGGATACATATTAAGCTGATATACGTATCAAATTTTAATGGATAGATAGAAATTAATAAACAATTACAACCATTTATTATAAACTACATAACGATAATTTTTCAAGCAATTTGAAATTCTTCATTTTTTATGATAATATTTTATTTCGTATATATGTTTATTGGTTTATTCGTATCAACAAATCTGTGTACGAGTTAATAACGCAGCCTGGTTCCCAGAGAACCAGAATAAGATTGTAGGGAAACAAGCCTTGTTTAGTTGTTACAAGGTTTGAGGTTTGTTTATTTTATATTTTAATTTACACTTTTTAAAAATTATTATTATTATGCAAAAATCTGTGTGCAGATGAATATTTACATTTTAATGTTATAAGTCGTTTTGTGGTTCATATTTGCGGTGACTGTCCCACGTGTGTTTACCTGTTTACATTCACCTACTGACCTAGAGTCTTCAAAATATACCTTCTGTAATCATGACTGTTGTAATCTTGTTTTTATGTTAGTTTACCGTATGTAACTTGACTGTTGTGTAGATTTATAGCGATCACTGCAAGCTTTTAATATTTAGGTGAAGAGAAATTTCAGACTATCAATCACAGGCACTTGTTTCATTATACGGTGCACCCCTACTTATTTTTACCACAAGGTATCTAACTCAATTTCAGGCACCCCCGCTTCAAGCTCGTATTTTGTTCATGTATCATTATCAATCATTAACCTACTTTAAAATGACATCGTTCGCTTCAAGAGACTTTTTTCTTGTCAAATAGATAGTTTCAGACGTCTCTGGTCGAGTCTCTTTATTGTAAAGCACTCATTTATTCCACGAAAATTACCTCGATACATTTTAAGACTTTGGATGGGATACAACTTCCAGTTGGGGGTAATAACCCCAACTGCAAATTTGTATCGAAAATTACCTTGATACATTTTAAGACTTTAGATGGGATACAAATTTCATTTTTTTTCACAGGTCACGAGGTTTCAACTTAAAAAATAAAAATTCTCACCGTTAAGATATGTTGGAAATTTTAGCTTGATGTGTTGATAATTTGCCAAATTATTATGTAATAAAGGGGACTTTATATGATCACCCGGCGCTGTTGATTTAGTTCAGTCTTCACAACAATTCTTTTTCAGCACATGCCCTTCGGGCATGTAGACCTATCATTTTTACCCAGCCCATTCAAATTTGTACATGTCCTACTCAAAATTCTTACATTTACCAGTATTGTGCAACAAAAAAAACCCATTAGGTATAAAGGTTTTATATTAATTTTTTCAGCATCGTAAACCAACCATGGCCTGTGATTGCCATTTTCTAAAGCGTTTTTGTTCATAAATAACTTTTGAGTTGCATGCTGGTCATTTGTTGGCCAGTTTAGCTGAACTGAATTTCAGAAATGGGATCATGATTGTAGTGCCACAGTATGTGGCATTGATGAACATCTCGTAATTTAGCAAGCAACTTCGAGAAAACAAATAGGTTAAACTAAACACTTCAATGATTAGATTGACAATCATTTGACAGGTCGTATCGAGAATGTAGACAGGCAATCCATCGACATTACATATAGCAACGTTTAAGCGAATAATGGGGGAAGGACAGAATAAATGGCAAGTAAAGATCGTACAATGAAAGAAGATTCACATATGCCCTCTTCGGACATGTAATTTGGCAATTTTTACATGCCCGGCTGCAAATTTAACAGGTCCCTGGCATTGGACTCCCGGGTTATTTGGAAGACTGTTAGTTTAGTTTCATGAGGTCCGACAACATTGATTCTCAATGTCTGCTCCCTCTACCCCATACACTTATCTTGATAAAATTATATAAATTATATTATTAATTATATAAATTGATATAAATTATATAAACCGGTCTTGTTTATATAATTTTACAATGTCATAAACAGCTGCTTAAGTGCATATAATATTGTAAATGGATTTATATATAGGATTAGGGAAAGATCCTCACTTGATTATGGCAGCATATTTAGCTCGTAGGAGTTCATTATCTACCACACATGATCAATGTCACTTTCGAACGTGAATGACTTTTGACACCCTAACTTCAGTTCAAATCAACGTTAACTTTATGTGACGTCTCTCTGAATCTTTTTTGGCATGTAACTTGGGTAAAAACAATTAAGTACTCTTGATACATTTGATTTCTCTTAGCCCGTTTAAACATTTCCAAGGTCTATACCAGTTTTTGCAGGGGCGAAACTATGTAGAAGTTGGAAAAGAAACCCATCCCCTTTTTGACGTATTTGGTTTTCGAGGGGTGAAAATTTTCAATATTACACTCAACTACATGCAATATTTATTATATTATACTGAATGTTTTATACAAATACAAATAATAGTGAACCTTGAGCTCATAAATCTGCGCAGTCACTATTTTTTGGAATATCACCCGTCGTCAAGCTATGTTGATTGTTGCGACACTGGGCATGGCTTCATTATTCAGCGGATAATAGTGCTTTTTAACAAATGTTTCTTGACGAATCAGATTAATTCATCTAATATACCTGAAAGTACAATATTAATTAATTGTCATCATTTTCCTATATTACCATTTTTACTGGTAATGGTTTTGAAATGATAGGAACATGCACTGTTCAAAAAGTCTTAAAATGTTGTTTTGGCTCAATTTCTTTGTTAGATTACTGTGTTGAACTAAGGCAGGTCAATTAAAGTAACATGATCCTATAGATTCCATGTACATTTAGTACTGTAAAGTAGACAAATTTATTGTTCTCACAAGTAGTTCTCAAACATTGATTTAAGTTGGTCTCCTGAAGGATGTAATACAATGTAATGCAATTGGTCTGCTTAAGGTACAGTGTATAATATAGACATGCATATTTTATTTTGAATTTGTATTATGTCAATCATTAGAAATATATGGATCTTAATTAAAAAACATTGTTTTCATTAGAATTTAAGATATGTATAATAGGCATATATATTCTTCATGCTTTTCCATAGTTAAGTCCTTTTTTACAGGGTCTCTGCTAGAATCATGTGGACCCCAATGTAACAAATCTATGGAAAGAGAGAAAATCTCAGCTCAAGGGTCAACATGTCTTTATTCCAAGAAAGGTAAATTGATAATTTTTTCTGCTAAAATACTCTTTTATAAATTATAATATCAATGCAAAAGAATGAACAAACAATGTACCTAACAACATTTTGAAAATGAAAGTGCTATAACAGTTAATAATTATGATCAATCGAATGAATGTTAATAATCCAATCAAAGTCCTTGTTTTATATCATTTTTGCTAAGGCTGTGTATTGAGCAAAAAAAAAAAAAAAAAAAAAGAAAGACATTTTTTAATGCGATATGCAATATATTGAATTCTTTAACAATTCTGTCAAAAAAGTCTTATAAATCATTATGCATGAATTTTATAAAATAATAATTGTTTTTTACTCATTTTTAATTTTTTGTCTCACCGTCTTTAAAAATTACACTTCAAATTCAAACTTTTCTTGACTGTAAAATCAACATGTTAAGTAAAGTTGTCTATGTATTTTTATGATTTTGTAATAATCATTTAAGATGTGCTATCTCCTTAATGATTATTTCATTTTTGATCAGTTTTAATTCAAAACAGTTACCAGTAAATATAATCTTTGGTGATTGAAATTCCCAACTTTTTCACAGAATTACACAAAAAAACTGCCTGCCCAAAATATATTGGAATTAAGTTATTTTTAGCTCACCTGAGCCAAAGGCTCAAGTGAGCTTTTCTGATCAAAATTTGTCCGTTGTCTGTCGTCGTTGTCGTCTTTGTCGTTGTTGTTGTTGTTGTAAACTTTTCACATTTTCATCTTCTTCTCAAGAACCACTGGGCCAATTTCAACCAAACTTGCCACAAAGCATCCTTGGGTAAAGGGGATTCAAGTTTGTTCAAATGAAGGGCCACACCCTCTTCAGGGGGAGATAATTAAGAATTAGTGAAAATTTAGTGGTATCTTTTAAAAATCTTCTTCTCAAGAACCACTGGGCTGTAAAAGTTGAAACTTAGGTGAGACCTTCATTACATAGTGTAGATTCAAGTTTGTTCAAATCATGACCCCTGGGGTAGGGTGGGGCCACAATGGGGGATCAAAGTTCTACATAGGAATATATAGGAATAAATCTTTAAAAATCTTCTCCTCAAGAACAACAAAGCAACGATTAGTCATATTGATATGGAATCATCCTCAGGTAGTGTAGATTCAAGTTTGTTCAAATCATGACCCCCAGGGGTAGGATGGGGCCACAAGGGGGGATCAAAGTTTTACATAGGAATATATAGAAAAAAATCTTTAAAAATCTTTTTTCTCAAGAACAACAAAGCCACAATTAGGCATATTGATATGGAATTATCCTCAGGTAGTGCAGATTCAAGTTTGTTCAAATCATGACCCCCAGGGGTAGGGTGGGGCCACAATGGGGGATCAAAGTTTTACATAGAAATATGTAGGACAAATCTTGAAATTGTTTTTCTTAAAAACAACAAAGCCACAATTAGTCATAATTTATATGGAAGCATCCTCAGGTAGTGTAGATTCAAGTTTGTACAAAATCATGACCCCCGGGCGGGGGGGGGGGGGGGCACAATGGAGGATCAAAATTTTACATAGGAATTTATAGAAAAAAAATCTTTAAAAACCTTTCTCTCAAGAACAACAAAGCCACAATTAGTCATATTGATATGGAATCATTCTCAGGTAGTAGATTAAATTTTGTACAAATCATGACCCCCAGGGGTAGGGTGGGGCCACAATGGGGGATCAAAATTTTACATAGAAATATGTAGAAAAAAATCTTGAAAAATCTTCTTCTCAAGAACAACAAAGTCACAATTAGTCATATTGATGTGGATTCATCCTCAGGTAGTGAAGATTCAAGTTTGTATCAAATCATGACCCCTCGGGGTAGGGTGGGGCCACAAGGGGCGATCAAAGTTTTACATAGGAATATACAGAAAAAAAAAATTGAAAAATCTTCTTCTCAAGAACAGCAAAGCCTTGTTAAGTCATATTGATATGGAAGCATTCTCAGATAGTGTAGATTTAACTTTGTTCAAATCATGACCCCCAGGGTTAGGGTGGTGCCACAATTGAGGATCAAAGTTTTACATAGGAATACATAGGAAAAAACTTAAAAAAAATCTTCTTCTCAAGAAGAGCAAAGTCATGTTTTGTCATACTGATATGGAAGCTTCCTCAGGTAGTGTAGATTCAAGTTTTTTCAAATCATGACCCCTGGGGGTAGGGTGGGGCCACAATGGGGGATCATATTTTTACATAAGAATATATAGGGAAAAAAACTTGAAAAATCTTCTTCTCAGGAACAGCAAAGCCATGTTTTGTCATATTGATATGGAAGCTTCCTCAGGTAGTGTAGATTCAAGTTTGTTCAAATCATGACCCCTGGGGGTAGGGTGGGGCCACAATGGGGGATCATAGTTTTCCATAGGAATACATAGGGAAAAAAACTTGAAAAATATTCTTCTCAGGAATAGCAAAGCCATGTTTTGTCATATTGATATGGAAGCATCTTCAGGTAGTGTAGATTCAAGTTTGTTCAAATCATAAACCCCAGGGGTAGGGTGGGCCACAATGTGGGATCAAATTTTTACATAGGAATATATCAGAAAAAATCTTTTCATCAACAGAAAAGCCATGTTTAGTCATATTGATATGGAAGCATCCTCAGGTAGTGTAGATTCAAGTTTGTTCAAATGATGGGGGGGGGGGGGGGGGGGGGGTTAGGGAGGGTCCACAATGGGGGATCAAATTTTTAACAAGGGAATATATAGGAAAAAAATCTTTAAAAATCTTCTGCTCAAGAACATTAAAGCCATTTGTTATATTGATATGGAAGCATCCTCAGGTAGTTCAAAATCCAAGCCCCCTCCCCTTTAAACTTTTCAATACTGAAGTGATTTGTGCTTTTTCCTAGCCAATGTGCTCAGGTGAGTGTTGTGACCCATGGGCCTCTTGTTTTTGATACGATATATTCATTAATCTAGATATGTATCGATATACAGGTAAACTTCGGTATCTTGAACACCGGTATGTCGAATACCATGGATATCTCGAAGTAAATCAACGGTCCCGGCCGTTTTTATTATATTTATGATTTTAAAAAACCCCGGTATCTCTAACACGGAAATCTCAAATACCTCGCTTATCTTGAAGTAGATTTATGGTCCCAAGTGCTATAAACACATGCGTTATCTCGAAGTCCAACAAATTCTCGCTCCGCTGAATTCACACCTTAGTACAAAATAATCCCATTATGCTTATTTTACGGTCTGTTGAACATTTCCGTTAGGTCTAGCACAGGCTTCATGGGACCATTTGCTGATAATCACACCTTATTAGTCCCAAGCTGTTGTTTTTGGTAGTTAAATTTAATTACGCAGGCCAGGTGATTTGGAGGTGTTAATAAAATGCACTCTCAGAGATACTATGACACGATAATGAAACAGCAGCTTGGGGACGATTACTGTACTAGAAATTTAAATTATCGAAAATACACGCTTATACACATCATTACATATCAAAGTAAACACTGAACACATCAAAGTGATATTGAACTCAAGAAATTAAACAATTAAAGACATTATTTTGAGTATAAAAGTCAGTACCAAAAATCAAATCTTCAGTAAATATCATGTCCGATAAGGCAGTCTAACGAAGGACCCGGTAGCCAACCAGGGGGGATAGTTAGATTATCTGACCATGGTGTAAAAAGAAAACTTAAAGTTCATACAATCGAAACAAAGTTTGCTTTTGTTTATTCATATTGGCAATTTCAATAAATTATTGTAGAACGATAATTCCTGTTGTTACATTTAGGAATGTGGGTATATGTACATATCCTGTTAAAGTCTTTGTGTATCACATTATATCATGATATACTTCAGACAAATTAGTACACCCGTAGTTTTGAATACAATTCATGCATTGATTTCATTTGCCACAATGGTCTCTTTAATATTGCAATAATGCATTTGGTCTTCCTAATGCATGTATAATGCAGGTACTGTATATACTCTATGTCCAGCTTATAGGTGAGTCATAAAAAGATTAGTATTTTGAAACCAGGTTAAACCATCAGAGCATTGATTTGAAATTGTCAATTGATTCTGGCAAAAAGTTGTACCGATTTATAAGTGGGTCAATAGCAAATCCCTCCAAAATAACCTCAAAAAATACAACTGACTTATAGGTGGACCACCTTATAGGCAAGTATATATACGGTATAGTTTTTGTTGAATTTTGCTAACAGCAAAACACTATTAATAATGAATTTTGGAAAAAAAAGATTATTAAGTTTAATGATGCATGTATGTAGTATAGAAATATTGTTCATATGCCTGTACATGGTACAAATATGCATTTTACAGAGTGTACATATGCCAGAATCATATGGACCGCAGACTGGCCCTGGTGATTCCGTTAAGAAAAAAGAGGAAAAATCAGTGCTTGTGCTCATTAGTCATTGGACAAAGGTAAATAGATTTATTTCATGAAACTAAACATGTAAATTACTAGGATATTAAAATATCACAATTAAAATACATGTTCTGATTTATATATATATGGATATCAGTTGGTCTCCTTGATGGAGTTAAATGCATTTGTTATCCCTTTTAAGTGGATCATTTAAATATTATGCAGTTTATTTAGAAGCTCTTTATTATCTGCACTGTTCACTTTTACAGGGTGTATGCCAGAATTTTTTCAAGAACAGTCTGAATCTGACATGGAAAAAATGAAGAAAAACAGCCTTCCTGTTTATAAATCTACATTCTGACAAAGGGTAATTTTGTTTAGTTCAATTAGAAGTGCACATTTAATTTCAGTTGCTTTCCTTAATGATATATTATAGCATTTTTATTCCCTTATGAACAATATGTATACTTGTAAAGCATGTATCACAAAATCTTCTGCAAACAAAATTTTGGGTGTATAGTGTTTGTTGTTTAACGTCCCTCTTGAGAATTTTTCACTCATATGGAGACGCCAGCACTTGTCGGTGGAGAGCTGCAAATTTTTGTCCAATACTCAGCACTTACGGCCATTGAGCATTGAGGGATCTTTATCGAACCAGCACCTACTGTGACATGGGACCTCGGTTAATACCTCTGTCTCATCTGAAGAACAGGTCTCCACGTCCCACAGTGGGATTCAAACTCGCGATGTTTGGATCAGCTTCTTTCTCTGCGACTCTAGAGTAGACCTCTAACCACTGCATCTGCTCTACTTTGGCAACTTTGGGTGTATATAAGCATAGGAATCATCATGTCCATCTGTCTGTTCATGTGTTTGGCCACTTTTATGATTAGTTTTTTTGTTCCAATTCTGGCTGAGATAAATTGATTTAAGTCATCTAAATACAAACAAATTAAGGGAAATTACTATGGTATTGGAATAAACATTTTGGAATACTGTCTAATTGTTCCATTGTAGTTGGTTTCTTTAATGTTGAAATAATGCATCTGGTCTTCCTAATGCATGGCATACACTGTATGCATGTGTAATGTTAAAGTTGGCTGAATGTAAAACAGTTCTTGCATTATGACAAAGGTAAATAGATTTAGTTCATGTAACTAAACATGTAAATTATTAGGGTATTAAAATCTCAAATTTTGAATACTGATTTACATGTGGAGAGTAGTTGGTCTCCTTAATGCAGTAATAATACATTTGGTCTCCCTTATGCATACTGTATATTATATAAATTTAATGACTGACATGTACGAGGGTTGATCCAAAAGTTCATGGAATTTCTTCATATTTTATTTATTTATTAGTGAAAGTGGTTGAATACTGATTTACATGTGGATAGTAGTTGGTCTCCTTAATGCAGTAATAATACATTTGATCTCCCTTATGCATACTGTATATCATATAAATTTAATGACTGACATGTACGAGGGTTGATCCAAAAGTTCGTGGAATTTCTTCTAGTGTTGTACCGATAATCAGAAAACATCGATTGCTACCGATTCCGATGATCGATTATAGTTTTTCATAATCGATCATCGGAAACATACTTCTAATACAATACATTCCGGAATTATCCATTTCTGGTTTAAAATTTATTTCTTCTTAATGAAAGAAAATGGCATCTGCATCTGATACTAGCCAACTAGCACGAAGCAGAGGTGATTAAGAACCGAAGATGCATATATAGGGCCTAAAAAAAATTATTTTTGTTTCCTGTAATAACCCGACTGACCCATTCAATTTACCCCCGGGTGAATTTTTTTTCTGCCAAATCTGTGTTTGCTCTTTGGTTTGATCAATCAGCTGATTCTTTTTATTCAAAAAATATTAATTGTATCTTTTATTTGAGATATAAAATATGCAACTTAGTCAACATTTACCTTAAATATAGAGTGATCAATTCTCCCCACAACTTTTTGAAGTTCGTTTTCTGCCGCTAGCACTATTAAGTCAGAAACGTACTGACATTCCCATTTTTTACTGATAAACTTAGACAATTACTGACCATGTGCTGTCTTTACTGCAAAACTTAGACAATTACTGACCCATTTACTGTCCCTGCTGAAAAACTTAGACAAGTGCTGACTTTTACTGATAATTACTGTCCCTATTGTTCTCGCTCTCGGGGAGACTGCAGATGTGTGAAATTGATTTTTTTTCTAATTTAAAAGAGGGTTTATTTGATTTTCAAAAATTAAATAATTTTTTAACTATGCCACAATGATATTTTTATAAAGCTCCTATGATCAATGTATAGTAGAATTATTTATCTAAAAATATTTCATAAGGAAAACATAAAACTCCAAAACCTTTCAGCAGATTAGCAATTTATAAACTATTTTAGTTGAATTTATTAGCGAAATATCATGGCGTTTTACAGTGATCTTTTTCTACTGATTATAAAAAAAATATTATTATTTCTTATTTCTTTAATTTACGTGTACTCCCTCTTTCTGTTTATTTATGTATGAAAAAATAAAACTGTCTTATTAGATGTATTATATGCATTTAATTTTGAATAACAATATTTCAGACCCGCAGTATGCGGATGCCCCCCTTTCTGAGAATAGACATTTTGGTGTAATTTTCATACATTAAATTTGACGTAGATGCTGCCCCCCCCCCCCCCCCCTCAATTTGTGTTGCTTTACACTCAAACATACGCTAATTCCAGCATTAGAAAGAAAATATATATTGAAAAGTTAGGCACACACCCCATCCCCACCCCGGAAAAAGGATGATTTTAATGAATGTTTTAAAGTTTATACAGTTTGTTTTTCCCCCTTAATGTCCTGTATTTACTCATTGATCCTTAGTATTCATTGATTTAGTTATTGCTCATTTTATTCTTTTGAATAGAATACATGAGAGTTGATTTCCATATCTTGAATTTCTGGATCCCCACCTGAGAGATTTATTTAGGGTCAATGTCCTTCTATTCAGCTGCACTTGTAAATCGTATTTCTTAATCCAAACGTCAATTGTTACTGTTATGATTTGTAATGCACGGCAACTCATTTGGAATTAAGTGATAATAAATAAATGATCTATTAAAAAAAAATCAGCGGTTTGAAAAAAAAAAATATCATATGCATGTCTATTTTAACTCAATTTGGATTGAAAATGATACTTTGTTCAGTATATAAACTGGTTTGATTTTACAGTAATACTGTGCTTATTGCTCTTTCAAAATGTTTCAAGTCTGTTAGTTGATAACTAGCAGAATTACAGAATTATTGAACTCACAATCGGAAACTCTGTGAAGCACCTTTGTGTAGAAGAAATCGCCTGAGGCGATCCGAGTGTGTACGGTAGCGAGGAAATAAGACAATAGGTGTCACTGCTGCATTATACAGAAGGGCACTCGCCGCGGATATCACAGGAAGTTAGTTATGCAACATTACAGTGACGGGTAGACATCTCTGTTCTTCAACACAATTTTGAGCAATTTAACACACATCTCTCACCCTCTTTCTAGAATAAATATTGTTATTCTAAATAAAAAATACTACTAGATTTATATGAGATAAATTAAAATGATTTATCAAGTATCAATTAAAAATAACATGTAAAAAGCAAAGTTCTGGAAAGACACAAACTTTTAAGATTTATCTGCAATTTCTAACAAACAAAAAATAATAATTTAATAACTACTAAAGTGTTGCAAAAATATGGTTTTCAGGGGTTTCTTTCTAATATTTTCTGTTAAGTTGGGTTAGTGTGCGACGTACATTTCAAGCTATGGTAAAGTGAGAGAACAATTAAAATGAATGTGTTTTCGCTTGCATTTACCATAGATGATAAACATTTTGAAGATGCATGTAAAGTTTGTTTATCAACTTAAAAAAAACTGAACATAATTCAAAGTTACCGTATATAATCTGAACTTTTGACGAACAATTTAAGAATAATTATTCGAAATCAATTTACATACAACAAGATTAGAAGAATAAAAATTTATTCTCAGTCGGATTTATACTGACTGTATCTAAAGTATCTTCATTCACTTCACCTGGATCAATATTGATTTTTTTTGGAGAGAGAGAGAGAGACACGAACGGCAACTCGGCACAGGAGATGTTAGGGACCTATCATGTATAGTCTTAATCTTATAAAGAAAAAAAAAGAACGGTATAAAATATTAATCAAAACTGAAACAAATGAATAAAAAACAATACTAATAATAACAATAAAGATTGTATATTTAACAAGTGGCCACATTGATTTTCACCCTGCAAAGTAGCAAATGAATCCATTTCATGTAACTAAGATTGTCAGCACTTTTCTAAGTTTATCAGCACCGGCAGTAAAAGGGTCAGTAACTGTCTAAGTTTTGCAGTAAAGACAGCACATTGTCAGTAATTGTCTAAGTTTATCAGTAAAAAATGGGAATGTCAGTACGTTTCTGACTTAGTAGTGTAGGCATGCAGCCATGTTGGGTGTCCACTGTAAATATTTTTAGGTCTAGAAAGTGTAAAAGAAGCAAAACAACAAAGAAAATAATATATTATGTATTTTATATATTCATGTTAAAGAAATAAATGAAATTATTGTAATAGTCTGCTTTTTGTATACAAAACTATGAAGAAATCTGATTATAATCGGTGAAATCGCATCAGAAGCAGTAACCGATTCCAACCGATGATCGATTATGAAAATTAACTGATGTCTCATCACTAATTTCTTCATATTTTTTTTTATTTATTAGTGAAAGCGGTTGAATACTGATTTACATGTGGAGAGTAGTTGGTCTCCTTAATGCAGTAATAATACATTTGGTCTCCCTTATGCATACTGTATATTATATAAATTTAATGACTGACATGTACGAGGGTTGATCCAAATGCTCATGGAATTTCTTCATATTTTATTTTTTTATTAGTGAAAGTGGTTGAATACTGATTTACATATGGATAGTGGTTGGTCTCCTTAATGCAGTAATAATACATTTGGTCTCCCTTATGCATACTGTATATTATATAAATTTAATGACTGACATGTACGAGGATTGATCCAAAAGTTCATGGAATTTCTTCTTATTAAGGTCTTCCGTCACAACGGAAGACCTTCTACTGATTCTGATGGTTAAGATTATTATTCTTTTTTTTTTCTTCTCCTTTCTAGACGCCAACTTTGAGGCCTCATATCTCGCTCATCTTAGGAACACTCTGACTTAAAGGGGTATACTACTGATACAGGCTGGAGAAAAATGCATTTAGCAACTGATTTTCCAGTGGCGTGAGAAATTTAAGAACAATAGAACTTACATGGAGGTTGATTAAAGGTGTGGCTGCTTTTGGAGGGTCTGTTTTTCTCGTAGACAAATTAAGCGTTGATGGATGTTGACCGCTGACGTACTGTGCTTGACTTTGCTACTGAAATTGGAACATCATATGGAAAGATGGGGAGTATATTTTTGAAATATGAGTGTAATATAAAGATTAGTCGATTGGTGGATACCAAGGCTTTTCTTGAGAGAAAAAAGGAGAAAAAGGCAGAATATTCTGTAGAATTACTTAGTTGAATTGAACATGAGGGTGAGATGCTCCTATAACATGACATGACATACTTAACTTGACGTTACGTCGAAGTCTCCCCCCGATTTTACAACTATCAGTGTTCAGAAAGCTCATGTGACCTTATTGGTAATTGGAACGTGGTAAAATTTTCCAGTATTGTTGCATAATGACTCTGTATTATAAATATGCCTATTGTTTGCTTTCATCAAATCACAATAAAATTTTAGAAATAATTAAATTCCATGAACTTTTGGATCAACCCTCGTATTAGAAAAAAGATGGATCTAAGATTGAACAGGTTATAATTCACCTGAGTCATTTAAATTACTTATTGCTATCTGTTCTTGTTCAGTCATCATGTGTCAAGTATTGTCTGTAAACTATTGAACATTTTCAGCTTCTTTTCTGGAACCAGTTTCAACTAATTTCTCGGTTGAAGTACTGTATAGGGGATTAATTTCAGGGGTTGTAATTTTCATGTTTTTCTCCCCTTTGATGCGATCGCGGTTTGTTGAATTCGCGGAATCGGTATATAACTAAGGTTACATGTACCTCCCTTCAATGTCTATATCCGTTTAATCCATAGCATAGCTAGAAGGCATTAATCAGTATTATGTATTCACTTCACGAACAACAGGGTAGATTTATATATACATCAGCAAGTTCGATAGTTATTTGAATGATTTTTTAAAACCAAAATGTCGATAAAAACATGATAATGCAGGTAACAAATACACGTCGTAACATAGTTACGTATGGGTATTCAAAACCCATGACCCTAGTGTTTTGATTGATGAAACATGTAACGTTGACTATTAAAACAGTTTTTTTTTTTTTTTTACAAATACAGGTTATTATCTGCTGGGTGATCTAAATTAATGTCAAGCGTGATAATTAAAATAATTGAATGACAAGTACGATTCGTAATTACTGAAATGACCATGCACTGCACGTATATTTACCTATTGTAGTCTATTCTCAAATTTCCAAATAAAACATGTAGGTTATTGAAAACTTATTCACTGTTTCTTGAATTCACGGATTTATTCACACCATGAATATAGCGAATATTAACACCGCGAGTTATTTTCCCCCTATACAGTATATAGAAATGATTTTATCGACTTTCTCAATCTATCATGAATTTAAAAATGTAAATATAAGCATTTAATTGTAAATATTAAACATTTAGCATCTCATAACCAGAGTTGGAAATTACTGACTGCCCGAGGCAGTCTGTTTTTCAGGTAGGCAGGGACAAACTTTAGATTAACCTCGGTGGTCGGGGTCATTTAAACAGGTAGTTCCTGTTTTCCTTTTTTTTTCAGGGTATAGTAAGTCTATAGAAATTAAGTAAAATATAGTATATCAAAGGAACACTTCTAGTTAAAAATGTGAGTTGACCTATAGGACCAATATTGGTTTCAGTCTTTAGAAAAAGCTTACCGATATATGTTCCGGTCACTGACTTTAGGTCACATGTGTGTAGTTTCTTGTTTCTCAGGTATTGCTTTAGTTCTACATTAATGGTAATCTAACAACCAAGCTTTATGATAAACGTGATGACTTTAACTTTTTAATCGTCAACTTCCCTTACTTATTCAGCAATATACCTTCATCACCTGCATACGGGGTTTATATCTCTCAGTTGATTCGATTCGCAAGAGCATCTTCTATGTATGAACAATTTTTAAAAGGAGGTAAGTTATTGACAAACAAATTGCTGAAACAAGAATATCAGCAGTCTTGTTTAAAGTCATCATTTTGTAAGTGCTATGGTCGATACAATGACCTTGTCAGCAAATACAATTTATCATAAAGTAAAATGCTGACTGATGTTTTTCATACTTATTGTTAGGCCATTATTTACACACTGAATTGTGTATGGATTTTTCTATTGTTTCCCTGTCATGACAAGGAGCACACAGCGGGTGTGACTGGTCTGCAGGGGATGCTCACTCCTCCATGGCACCTGATCCCACCTCTGATGTTTTGGAGGTCCGTATTTGCTCTGCTCCTATTTTATATTTTTTGATGGGCTTTTGAGCTTGAATACTGATTGTTATCTCGATATATTTCATTCTACTCAACTGTGTGTTCATGTGATCCTACCTCAGTATTTACAGAATGATACTTCCTTTGTTTGAGGGTCATTCTTGATGTCTGACTGAGTAATGGCAATGGGACATAAAACCTTAACTGACCTTACCACATTCTTTTCTAATCTGAAAACCCTCATGCATTTTTAGCATAACATATTGCCAATGCACACATTTTTCCCGAGGAATGAACTGCATCTACTCTGCATAGAACAGTATCTCTCCCACTGGCACAACAGTACTATTACACGTCATTATGTTCTTGAAAGGCAAACACAGCAATTATTGCTTGGCATGATTTTTTTTTCATGACACCTGCAGTATCGAGTAACACAAAGTGAGTGATTCATGTCCTCGAACAAAGTGTGCTTACAATGAGGTTTAGTTCCGGTTGATTGCGTTTAGTTAAAGAGAATTTATGATCTGCATTTCCATAGATGTCTTTTATATCAACACCAAACATGCATTTAAGGAAGAAAATATATTAAGTAAAATGCAAAAGCCTGTATTAAAAAATCAAAGGACAAGTGCACTTAAGCAATGCTTAATGGGCCCTTTTTCAGTGCCATATTACTTTAGAATGTATTACCAAATTGTTCTCTTTTGGTAATAGTTAAACACAAGTGGACATTTCTAATTAAAAGCACATTAAAACATCACCTAAATCAGCATGGATTTGAAACAAATGAAGTTTTTTAAATGCCTATAGATACCCCAAATCCGGAAAAGTCGTACCGAACCTATTTTGAGTTTCGTTCATTTAAATCAAGGGGAGGAGACATTTAAATCAGACACTTGAACAATCTGATGGTGGATCATTGACAGGCGCGTTTGCCGAATGATACTTCTTGTGCTATTTTACCCGAGAAAAAAATTGAATGAAGTTGTATAGATACCTGTATCCATAGTGATCAAACTAAGAAATTTGCATGCTTGCATTTGAAATAATACAATAAGTATTAACATTAGTTCCTTTAAATTTTAAAATGAAAAAAAGTGTATTTAGGTGGCTTTCAATACCAGTACCATTGTCTTGCATGAATGTTAAAAATGTTTGACACTTTTATTTATGATGACATTTTAATGACACTAAACTCTCCTAACCATCCCGTGTTCCTAAAACCAAATACATACAAACTTCTCTATGCGGCTTGACTTCGATATAATGATACAAAACGTGGTTATGTTTTACAGTGAGCATCTTTGAGGAATGTTTACCTGGGTAGAACTCACGTGACTACCAGTATTTTAAATAATTTATTCCACGGGTGGGTTCAACATAGGTCATACAGGTAAATAGCTCTTGCTTGTTATAGGAAAAACATTGAACTTTTCATGCATTTTTAATATTTTAAGTACAAGCCTAATCATGTACAAATTTCCTACTTTCACACAAGTTTTATAAATGTATAATGCATTTTTTGTCAATCGCACAAGTTTGTACAATGTTAGGCTGACAATAAACAAAAGCTTTGAAATGATTGACCATCCTCAATTTACTATAGAAAATCACAAATGTCGGCTGACCCCTACCACATTGTATGGCTTTGCTCTTTGTATATTCATGAATTTCATCGATAAAATTTGTTGAATCTTATGGTTTATATATCAATTAATGATCTGAGATGGAAAATTATGCTTAATTTAATTCTTCATTTTTTCACATTTTACCAGGGCCCATAAGTGCACTCGTTCTTTAGTGTTTATACAGGTAAAAAGTTTGAAAAAATAAAAATGTGCCAACAAGTGGTTTTGAACCAGGACACTAAAAATGTTTATGGTGAGAGTTTGCGGTCTATCGTTCTGGGCTATGCTGACTATGAGGACATTTGTAATAAATATAAACCAGTATGATAGAAATAGGTTTTCACGTTTTTGTAGGTTTTTTTCTATGAATTTCGACCCTAGGCACCTCTAAAAGAACCTTGTTTTAAATAATTGCTTACTAGATCAAAATCTATCAAAATTTCATAATTTAATTTAGAGGCAGGCAAAGGGTGATTATATTGCATCTATCGGGTATAATTTTCTTATCAGAAAATTGTAGAGATATACAAGGTTAATTAATGACATAATTTACTGTTTTAACAATTAGTAATTTTACCTTAATTAACTGGAAAAATCTTATTTGACAAAATACAGGTCAAGAATGAAGAGTTTAAAGCCTAGTAGGGATTTTGGTCAATCATTACAGGTAATCTGCAGTCCCTCTCGAGAATTTTACACTCATATGGAGACGCCACCACTTGCCAGTTCAAAGCTGCAAATTCTGTCCTATATACTCTGCACTCATGGCCATTGAGCAGTGAGGGGTCTTTTTCATGCCAGCACCTACTGTGACATGGGACCTTGGTTTATAAGGTCTCATCCGAAGGACTGGTCTCCATGTCCCACGGTGGGATTCAAACCTGCGACATAAGGATCAACTCCTTACTTCGCGACTCTAGAGCAGACCCTCTAACCATGGCGCCACGCTTGTGACTAGCTCAGTTTTACAGAAATCATTCAAGATATTTTTTATCAAACTTAATATGCTGATACATATATAATTAGTAAGACCTTTTCAACTATTTCAAAAACTTTTGACCTTTCCTGTGACCTTGACCTCACTTTCCTTCAATTTGCATTTTGCATGGTTTTAAAACCATTTAAAATATTGATATCTAAGGCTATGCATCTATGCATAATTTGGTGAGAATTTATCATCTATATCCATTTTTTTTAGATTTCAATTTCAATTTTAAAGAAACTTTTCAAGATATTCTCATCAAACTTCATACACTAACACAAAATTTCATGTTGCATTACTATACACTCGGCGGGCATACATGTCCTATGGACATATTTCTAGTGTATTGCTATTTCTGTTGTTTGTTTACTTCCGGTCAGTAAGTGCCCCCTAGGGGCAAGCCCCAGTCCTGTTTTCTTTTCCAGGGTTGCAACAGCACCCCCTAGAAAAACAAGTTGCACCATCCAATCAAATCGTATTTTGTGCTGCTTTATGCCAATGAAATTAAGGCTGGACAGCATATGTATTATATTCTGACCAATGGGGTTGCCGTATTTTCAAATAATTAGGATAGACTTACCACTTCAGCATTCCTTTCATCACTGAAGTGATATACATGGTAAAAAATTGACTAACATTCATTTTTGTGTCAACTGCAGAGCAGAACAACACTTAGAGATCACTTTACCTGGTGTCTGTCTGTCCGTCTGTCACACCTTATATCTCCAAAATTTTGAGAGGCAGGGTTTTGATAATTAGCATTTATATATGTTTTTGAGCTCATGATACTATACTTTGAAACTGTATGAAATTCAGTTACCACACAAACTTATATTTAAATACTATGAAAATACATTGGGATCAGTATTCCACAATGAATCGTGTTGACTGACAAAGTGACAATTAAAGTAAAGACAGTCTGAAATTCCTTTCCTTTGAGGATTGTTGGAAGCACCTACATGTGTATTAATAAAATGATAAATAGTTATTCCTCATAATTTCAATTAAATTATTCATTTGAGGACTGGGGAACCATATTTTCTTTGATTGCCAGATTCTATCCCAGTCTTTTAAATACTTTTGGATCCTTTTTTTCCTTGCAGGCAAATGCTTGAACCTCCATGCTAATATTAAATTAATAGCTGATCACTCTTAGATTTATTTACCTCTTTAATGACAATACCTAGCAGGTGACATATACATTCCTTGAAACACTCTAGTTCCTATTTGATTTTCACTAATATAAAGATTATTGAAAAAAGACTAAGGTGCTCTATAGTGATCAGTCTATTCATTCATCTGTCTGTGAAATACACATATCCCTTGTTTAGAATACAGGTGACTCTAAATACTTCAAACTTTATATTTTTTAATTAGATACATGTAGCTGCTTTGGAACATCTGAAAGGTCTATTACATTATCACTAGTTTTACTAGTTTCCTTCATGTAAGTTGAATATATTTTAAACTTTTAAATTTTCATTTTTTCCAGGTAAGAAAGAAATTCAGGAGTTCTTAAATTGCCCTTGGAGTTCTTGGATTGCATCAAACTGCTAAAAGACCTCAACAAAAACAGCGTCTTGAAAATAAAAATGAAAATATTCAGTGAAAAAAAAAATGGTGAAAGAGCCACTAAAAATCTTCAAGCCTTTGAGCTGAAATCTGGAAGTCAATCTGTGGACTTTACTAGTAAGTCATAATTACTAAGTCATCATTTGTGTATAATAAATACACTAAACTGTAAACACTTGTTAAAATGTGTATAATTTTTAGATATAATTTGTATCTCATAGACTTCAATAGTTTCATGTAATTTAAGTAGTAAATAAATGAAAATTTCCTGTTGTCTTGCTAGATTAGAAACTATTATTGTCCAATTTTGGATATTGTGAAATAATTCATCTAGTATGCATACATGTGTGTACACTTACGTGTAAATTAATTGTTATAGCAAATTCAATCGATCATTAAGTTGAATGTTGACTAATGTTTTTCATCAAAATTGTTTACACTGAATGTTTGTGGATTTTTCCATTTGCCCAATCATGTCAAGGAGCACATGGCAGGAAATGCTTTCTCCTCCATTGCACCTGGTGTTTTTAGAGGTCTGTGTTTGCTCTGCTCTAATTATGTATTGTTTCAATGGACTTTAAAGCTTGATCAGTGTTGGTAATCTTCATATTTCATATACTATTAGAGTACTTGAAAAAAACTGTAAAGATCTAACATACAGTATAATGCATGTATATTGCACTTTAAGTACAGTGTATGTGGTTAAGAAATGTTAAATCGTCTCATAGTGCATTGAATTTGTTGAAAATTAGAAAATGTGTTGAATTTTTTTTTTAAATAATGTTAGATTGCAGATTTTTTTAAATCATGCAAGTAAGAAATTGCTAAATATTTTTTAGATTTTCTGGACAGTCTAGATGAGTTCTTACTATATACCTAGCATTGTCATCCCAGTTAAAATTTAAGGAGCAAGGTTCATTCCTAAGCTCTACCTGGACAAACTTGCATGGATTAAAGCACATTAACAGATTTACTTCAGATCTTGACCTGATCTACATTTTCCTCATGTGTTTTTGTTTGTTTGTTGTTTAACATCCCTCTCAAGAATTTTTCATCCATATGGAGATGCCACTACTTGCTGGTGGAGAGCTGCAAAATTTGACCTATGCTTTGCACTCAGGGCCTTGAGCAGTAAGGGATCTTTTTTGTGCCCACATCAACTGCTAGGCGGGACCTCGGTTTATATGGTCTAATCTGAAGGACTGGTCCCCACATCCCCAGTGGATTTGAACCTGAGACTTAAGGATTAAATCCTTACTCGCAACTCTAGATTACAAACTCTATCCTTTGCGCCACATGAGGGACTCCACAAGATTAAGTGTTTTGAGCAGTCCTATTCTCATGTAATTATAAACTCTATGTTGAACAAACCTGCAAAGATGATGTATGTACATGTAAATGTTTCAGGGTACCAATCCTTGATTGGACTTAGATTTTCTGGATTAATGACCAGTTTTTTAGAGAAGGTTCATTCAAAGTAACAATATACTCTTTGGTGATCAGTAAACATAGATGATGTATCCTGCTTCTGATGCTGGATGCAACATACATTTTCAGGGTTATTGAGCAGTTAAATCTAACCCAGACCAACTTGCATAGATTTTGGATCCAGGTGATATACATTACCAGAGTGTTTGTTGAGTGAGACTTTGCCTTACTAGTAGATAACATTTATAGAAGTGAGCTTTGTATTCATTGATTAGGTATGTTTTTTCTTTGCTCAGGATATATATACCATCAGTGCCAACTACCATACATTTTATACAATAGATGTAGCTGTTGTTCAAATGAATATGATAAAACTGTGGATGGAAATAATTTGATTTTTGTACCTTTGAATGTATTGAATTAATTTGTAAAAGCTGTTATGATACAATGTTTGATATTTTATAAAAGTTTTTAGCATATGCAATCAATAAATGTATCAACATTTTTATTTTATTATACTTTTTACCCTGCAAACTTCTTAAAAACAGAATAGTAATGATCCATTTAACTGATACTAGGTTAGTGTCACATTGTACTGATATATCATGTATACTGAACTGTAAATAAGAAACATCTAAATAGGTAAAATCACAGCATGAATCATTGGATTATGTAAGAAGTGCACTATCTTGTGCTTTGTTATGGTATTAATAATAAATGTTAAACTATCATTTTTTTTTTCAAATTAACAAAGGATATGCTTGAGTGACTGTATTTTGACTAGCAGTAAAAATAAAATGATTTTTAAGCATTTGAATTATTTTGATTCATGGTCTCTGCAAGTTTAATGATAGCAAATATGTATATTGAACATGGCATCCACATATTGCTATACTGGTTGGGGCATAACTTTTACTGAATCTTAATCACAACCTTGAAATTTTATGTAGTACATGTACTCTTGGTTTCAACTGGTCAAATGTATTCTTAAATCAGAAAGAATTTAAACAAATATAGGCATAGGTCAGAACTTCATCAATTAGTTGGAAAGTGAATGCACTCAGTGACTATATGGTTTAAAAGAAGCTGGGTATAAATAGCAGGAAAAACTACTTGATGTCCACTGTGAACTTTGTGTCCTCAACAAAATAATATGGAGATACTATACTTGGTCTAAAGAATAATCTGTGTCTGCATTCACTTTTAGGTTAAACTGTTTTGGGCATTGAGAGTTTGTTTGTTGTTTAACGTCCCTCTGGAGAGTTTTTCACTCATATGGAGATGCCAACACTTGCTGATGGAGAGCTGCAAATGACCTATGCTCGGCACTCAGGGCCAATGGGCAGTGAGGGATCTTTTTCATGCCAGCATCTACTGTGACACTGGACCTCTGTTTGTACGAAGGAACGGTCTCTACGTCCCACAGTGGGATTCAAACATGTGACAAAAGGATCAACTAACTCCACGACTCTAGAGCATAGGCTCTTTCCGCTGCACTACGTGGGCGACAGCATTGAGAGTTAAATGTGTATATCAGAACAAGCTACTCTGGGCTTATACTCTCTGTATATTGATTGACTGTATGTTGTTTAACATTCCTCTCAAGATTTTTTCACTCATATGGAGACACCACCACATGCCGGTGGAGATCTGCAAATTTTGTCCTATACTCGGCACTTATGGCCATTGAGCATCGAGGGATTTTTTTCGTGCCAGCACCTACTGCGACACAGGACCTCGATTTATACGGTCTCATCTGAAGGACCGGTCTCCCCATCCCACAGTGGGATTTGAACCTGCGACATAAGGATCAACTCCTTACTTTGCTACTCTAGAGCAGACGCTCTAACCACGGCGCCACTGGGGCAACTACTCTCTATTTAAGTCACTTGTGCAATGACTTTAGTTTAATTCAAAGTTTTGTACTGATCATGTTGAGTCACATTAGCACAAATATCTTTCTGCTGACCTTGACTAATGACCATCCGCAACTATTCTGGTTGGAAACAATATGTTAATTAATGCATAATAAGTGAAATTACTATGAAAGAAAAATGGTCTACTTAAACCACAAGTTAAATTTATAAAAAATATACACTGGTCTCCTTAAGTCATATGAGAGAAACATAAAATATTAAGGAGACCATTTTTTTCATATATTTTTAGGAGGCATTTATTATGAAAAAATAAAGCAAGAGTCGACTAAATGGTGTTCTATAGATCTTTGATCTGGTATTTCTTTTTAGAAAAAAGCAAATTTAAAAAATCTGTATATTGTCTCCTTAAGCCATATATAATGGTCTGGTCTCCCTAGTCCTTAAATCAGAGTTATATATATATATATATATATATATATATATATATATACATATATATATATATATATATATATATATATATATATATATATATATATATATATATATATATATATATATAAACGATTATTTGGAAATTTCACCATCATAGTTATGTATTAGAGCCAGATTTTACATTAATTTTATAATACTGGTTACTAAAAATGTACATTTTTTATGCTGACATATACTAATAATATGGCAACCTATACATTTTATGCTCTTACTAATTAATTTAAACTATATTCAGTGAAAATAAATGCAGTTTTTCTATTTTGAACCCATAAATTTGTGGGGGTGAAAATATATTAACAGTGAGATGTGATTAAAGGAGGATCATTTTTCATATTTATTTTCATACTCTCAGTCAAGTTGTCCTCTATAGCATGTTGTATAGAATTAATTCTTCCCATCTATTATCTAACAGCTTAACGAAGTTTGATTGTTTCAAGTGCATTCTCGCTTATTTATCATATATATATATATATATATATATATGATATCTCAAGTATGTATGGTTAAAATGCTCTTACAGAGTTCGTTCAGTGTTTGGAGTATAATGTAGTAATCCTTTATAAAATTATATAAAATGAATGAAATATATGGAGATAACAAACAGTATTCAAGCTCAAAAGTCCATTAAACAGTACAAACGGAGCAGAGCAAACACGGACCTCTATAACAGAGGTGGGATCAGGTGCCATGAACAAAAAGCAAAATGAAGTAAAAAGTGATATTCAAGGTCATAGAGAAGGACAAGGTAAAAAGACACATCTAATTAATAGCACCAGTTTGTATCAGTATACGAAGTTTGATGAAAAAATCTTGAACACATTTTTTGTAACTGCAAAATGTAAAAAGCGAGTTCAAGGTCATTGAAAGGATCAAAGGAAAAAATAATGACACAGCAAAATTGCTCTCATCAATATGTACCCTAGTACATAATTATAAGAAGTTTGATTTTTTTTTTTTAAGTTAAAAGATTTTTTAAAAAGGTCATTGGAATGTAACAGTAACCAATTTGTTTAAGTGCATGATGTTTAATGAAAATTTTATGAAGTTCTGTGCAATATACAACACAATTGATAGCAAAGTGATATGGAATGTTAAGGTCAGAAAATGTTGTCACGATTCAATAGCCCTTCTTATTCTGTACCTTTGAATGAAATTTTAAGAAATTAACTTAGATTCTTTGATGTTAAGATAAATGTTAAATGAAGAAAAGAGGGGTCAACTCATCAGGAAAGTCAAAGCCAGAAAATCTTGACACAGTTGAACAGTTTTATTAAATTGTATCTTTTTTGTGAAATTTTAAGAAAATATCTTGAACGGTTTCATTGACACTAACTTAAATGCAAGTAGAAGAATAGTATGGTGAAGGTAATTGGGATGGTCAAGATCAGAAAATTTTGATACAGTTGAATAGTTCCCACCAGTATTTATGTGTTTGATAAATGTCGTTTATGTCGGACACAGTTTTAGTGGTGTATTCTACTAAAGGCTGTTGGGGAGCAAAGCGGACCGAAAACCCTTGGCTTGCGAAAATCTATATATATTAAAAGACGTATACTGTTGTAACGTAGACAAGAAGAACGACATGTGTTTCTACATTAACGCCATCACTGGAATAACTTTTAATATTCATCCGCATATACATACATAGGCTAATGAACAAGACCCACAGAGTTTTTTTTTTTGAATTTTAAATGCTTAATATAGTTTCATTTTTTCAATGAACAAGACCCAAAGAGCAGATTTTTTTTTAGATTTAAATGCTTAATATAGTTTCATTTTTTCACTCTAAATTTACAGTTATCAGAATTGTCAATTAAAGTG
This sequence comes from Saccostrea echinata, assembly GCF_033153115.1. Taxonomy (NCBI): domain Eukaryota; kingdom Metazoa; phylum Mollusca; class Bivalvia; order Ostreida; family Ostreidae; genus Saccostrea; species Saccostrea echinata. The sequence goes on along the minus strand of NW_026889758.1, from coordinate 9,095,908 downwards.
TTCTTTGATCTTTCAGATCAATTAGAAACAAAAACAAAAACAATACATGCAATCACAAAGGAGCCATGCGGAGACTATAGAGATTACGTAAGTCCAAACACACAGTGTGGTACTTTGCTTCACTTGTCAACCTACAAGGCGCATGTCTATCTCGCTTAGGATAGCGTCTTGTCACTTCTTGCAAATCGGAGGAGCTATCTTGCGGAGGGCAAACGAGAGAAAATGGCTTCCTTGGAGCTGACTTTGGAGTTGATTATGTAGGTTTCAACGCCACAGTGACGAACGGACTAAACTAAACTTTATTGTCCTCTACAGTCTTCTGTGAAATATTAAATTATTATCACTCTATTCTGGTGGGTCACACGAAATCGGAAGAGATAATTTCTTCTGTTCGATATCAGATGATGTTCTGCGCAGTTAACTAACTTTTCTCCGCCAAATTCCTCCTTCACCAGTCTTAACTTGGAGTGTCGGTGATCCTTATTTTCACACAACGGTAGAATATATCCATGGTATCTTTTCTTTGTAATCCCGTACCATCACATCTTGCTTGTACAGAATTCTTTAAACTTCACTTCCTGTGTATTTACTAAGCGTCATGTGTTGATTTTGTTGTTGCACAATATCCTGTACACGTGACTTAATAAAGTCCAACCGTAGATTTCTGCCAAGTTTCATTTAAGTTTTACAGATTTTTAAAAAATAAATTGGGTAGGAGGAGGGGGAAAAGAAGAGACAGCTGGTTTTTATTCAATTAAAATTTTAAGAGCTATTCTCTGTAACCACTTCAACTTTTTTTCCATGCATAGTCACCGATTTTTTTTAAACTTTGTCCATTATTACATATTGACACGAGAAACATATATCAAATTAAATTTGGTGCTATGTGTCATGGTTGCTATGGTAACAGCCGGAGAAATCTGAAAATCTGAAATTTTCAGCTACTTTGGATCTTTATTGAGCCTTTATAAAGACTAAGAAAAAAAAAACAAACCATTCTCACAAAAAAATGACACCTTGTTGCCACTTATGCTATAAGAACAAATTGAAAAATAATGACCATCAAATTGAATTTAAAAAAAAAATTCAAAGACTCATAATATATTTTTCACTTATATCATAATTTTTACATGCATTTTAGTAAAAATTCCTGAAGTCGCAATAAAGTATTTTTATTGGTAAAACTTAATTTAAAAAAGAAATTATCACTACATCCTGAGAGGCTTCCTAAAATACATAATCAAAAGAAAATTATAGTTTATATGCTCCAAAATGGTATCAGGGATATAAATGATTAGATCTAAACCTTGATTTAGTTTCTTCTCCTGTATATGTGGAAAAAAATTGCTTTTTGATTGTTTTTTTACATTATTTTTTCAATTCTGGTTCGCATAATTTTATTATGAAAGAAATATGAAACAATAAAATTCCCCCCAAATCACTCTTTTTGTCCATTTAAGTCAATTCTTTAAATCTAAGCCAAAAAGAATTTTGATTTACAAGTTTTCTTACGAAAAAATACTAGATTTTGAAGTGACCCTATTTTACCTTATTGTTTTGCACTCCTAATTTCTGATATGTATTTTATTTAACATTGTTTTCAAAATTATAACACAACAGTAACCCATTCTTACTTTGTAAATCAGTTCGTCGTTTTGACATTTTTTATCATTTACGGCAAGACTTCAGAACATGATTATTTGCAATGTGTAATGAAGATACATTATATCTAATAATTCTGTGTTAAGTGATGAAAACTATTCTCTGGACTGACAGTAAAATGTCTGTAATTAGTAGAAATACAATAGTATGTTTTTAACAACAGATAGTATCAAACATTTTTTTTTCAATTTATTTTTTAAATGAATGTTTGTTTTGTTGTTGTTGTTGTTTTTTTTTTTTTGGGGGGGGGGGGGGGCAACATTGCATTTTTTTCTGTTGCACTCCTTACATGATACTGACATGATATATATATATATATATATATATATATATATATATATATATATATATATATATATATATATATATATATATATATATATATATATATATATATATATATATATATATTCATTCTACATCAGCCATGACCACAACTTGGTCAAACAAATGTTGCTACAGTCTACTTTTAAAGCTCAATATTTTGAAAATTTATTATCAGGAAAGTCTTTATTTCCAACATAAACCATTATTATTTAATTCAAAGATCGCTAAAAAAAAATATGAGATTTTGGATATGTCACAAAAAGGTGTAGCACTCCTGACATTTTAGCATCATTTTTGGCCATAACTTTTTGTGAATGGAGATATCAATAAGATATTTGGCAGGTATTTAGACACTATCTAAATACATATGCTGAAACATAGAAATTTATTCCCATTTCCTGTATTTTAAGTTCAGGTTGATAAATATGTATTTGGTCATTTTTTTTTTAAATTCACTCATAAAGAAACTATTTAGACCATAGCTCTAAGTAAGTGGTAACCATTTGGAATACATTTTAAATGCTGAAAAATTATCAATAATCATGTGTTACATGAGCAAATTCAATCAACAACTCAATAGAAATCAATAACTCAAAAAAAAAAAAATAAATAAATAAATAAAAATAAAAATATTTGACCTTAAGAAATTAGGTATAAGCAATATTATTCTAAAAATAACTTCCATGGTTGCCATGGTAGCACAGTGTAGCCATATAAAATTTGTTGCTAAGATTATTGTAAGGAAAACCATGGAAATTCAACACTGGCGAGTAGACATTATTATGATCTTGTAAAAGAGATAACATAAATAAAATTGAGATTTCTTGTTACTTTGCAGTATAACCATGGCAACAACCTACCAGTGGTTTCAATGCCAACGCTCTATCTAAAGTATTTGATATGAATTTTTCGAAATATGAAAATTATGAATACACCAAATCCTTTCGAAATTGATCACCAGTTATGTAGAAATGTGCTTTTTAAAAAGATACGATCAGATTAAAACATACAGAGAGTAAATTTGAAATCTCTTTTTGGTCTTAAAACCATTGCAACCATTGCCAACCAATAAGAAATTCAAATCAAATTTCTTCCTTGATTTTATGCTACAAGAATCTTTCTCTATTATTTGATTGTGTTTCAACCAAGTTGCTTTTGTTTTTGAGTTTATGACTTTATAAAAATGAATGAAAAAAATTATTATTTTTGAATATGTGTTTCCATGGTAACGTATGTAATAGTTTATTTTCCAGATATGTCTATTGTATTTAAGACATCAGGTCTTCAACTTTTAAAAACAGTCATTGCCATTTCCTTACATTGCTGCTAACGTTTAACTTTGGGACTCTGAACATGCTATAAAATGTCAAACTTTAGGGCATGTTGCCATGATGACCATGACACAAAGCAACCAATTTTTGCCTGATTTGAGTTTTCTGTATTAAAAACTTTCATCATGGAGAGTTTGGAGAAATTCTGACACTCTGCGTGCCACAGTTCCTATATCAAATTTTCAAGTCATTACAGGGAATGGTTTTTAATCACACGTTCAACCATGTTGCTGGTTGACATAGGAAACTTGTCAAAAACATTTGCGATTGACTAATGAAATATCACACACTAATGTCAAGTCATCTAATCAAATCTACTAATACTTTCCAATACCTGCACAGTTAAAGCCCTCTGAGCCCATTCGTTGTCTAGGGCCTTATTTACATCTGTGTAATACAAGTCATCAAGCTGTACTACAGATTATTTTTTAAAACCCATATGAATAAAATAGACATAAAAAGAAATAAATCAGAAATCAAACCTGTGTAAGCAAGAAACTACATGTATTAGTGCAAGCAGAAAAACAGAAAAATTACTTTTAAAAAGCAGCACCCAATGTTTCACCCGTGAAGTTGTATAAAAGAGTTCAACAAACAACTTTCAATATTTTAATCCCATACATATAACAGGATGAATCATGTAAATATTTTTATTAAGTCCTAGGTTGCATATATACAGTATACAAATACAAAAACAAATATTTATTGGCACAAACACAATTATAATAATTGACAAAGGTCCATTGAACATTATTAGATAATGTTTACGTAATTTATGTAGTATTAAGTGATTGACTTCTACGTTCAAAACAGTCTCTAATCACTGTGACTTTGTATCTTTCATTGCCCAGATTAATATTTTTCTTTGTTATATTATAAATATTTCTAAGGTATGTGTTTCTTAGCTTAGAATATGATTTAAAGTGAAATAGAAAATGAATTTCATCTTCAATCACACCAGTATTACAAGAATTACAACATCTTTCGTTTCTTGGTGTGGAAATATATCTACACTTTCTATTGCAAGTTTATGTGCACTGAATCTAATTCTACTAAGAGAGGATCTCTCAGATCTTTTTCTGAGTAAATCAACATATGGACTTCTTTTTCTTGTGTATAATTTTTTATAGAATTCAAGTTTTTCTGAACCAAACATTTTTGATGTTTGCTCTTGAGTGCACTGGTCAATGGTACTTTGTTTTATGTTGGTTGAAAGGTCTTGAATGGAACCTTTATATTTTGTAAAGTTTGAAATTCCTAGATTATCTAGAGTGAAATATATAGAGATAGCGAGCAGTATTCAAGCTCAAAAGTCCATTCAACAATACAAAATAGGAGCAGAGCAAACACGGACCTCCAAAACATCAGACGTGGGATCAGGTGCCATGGAGCATCCCCTGCTGACCGGTCACACTCGCCGTGTGGTCCTTGTCATGATCGGGAAATAACGGAAATATCCGTCGACAATTCAGTGTGTAAATAATGGCCTAACAATTAGTATGAAAAACGTCAGTCAGCATTTGACTCAATGATAAATTGTATTTGCTCACAAGGTCATTGTATCGACCACAGAACTTACGAAATGATGACTTTAAACGAGACAACGAGATAGTCTTGTTTCATCAACTTGTTTGTCAATAATTTACCTCGTTTTAGAAATTGTACATACGTAGAGCATGCTCTTGCGTATCGAATCAACTGAGAGATATAAACCCCGTATGCAGGTGATGAAGGTATATTGTTGCACAAGGGAAGTTGACGATTGAAAAGTCATCACGTTTATCATAAAGCTTGGTTGTTAGATTATCATTAACGTCTTTTTCAAGTAAAATATCTAAATATGAAACAGATGTGTCAGACTTTATGCAAAGAAAAGTAATTTAACTAAATTTTAAAATAAAACTGTTAATGAATTTTTCTTACATATAAGCAGTGGGAAATGAGTAGATAATATAATAATAAGTAAGGGAAGTTGACGATTGAAAAGTTAAAGTCATCACATTTATCATAAAGCTTGGTTGCTAGATTACCATTAAGAGTATAAAATAATTATTTAGTCCAAGAATTGCAGTTACTTGTGGATTGGTAAAGTTTAAGAACATATTAAGTACAATGATGGTCTGATCTACGGACGGATCAAACTATAAATCAAATTAAATGCAAAGAGAATGGTTGATAGGTGCACAAGGTGGACCCCTGATGAGAGAAACAGCTCCTATATACTTAAACTATTGAAACTATGTATGCGATTAATATCGACGAAACAATCTTAATAAGTTACAATGCAAGTAACTGACCAAATGCTTCATGAAAAGTTTAGAACCTTAATAAATAAGGACGTACCTGAACACATGTACACTTCGACACTTGTAACCCAAGCAATTGCTTGTGTCTCCATCTTGGTTTATATTCCATGTAAAGTTGATGCTTGTAATTTCATAATAAGTGCTTGCGCTGACAAACGATCTGCAGATTTGAATTCATAAAGATGTATGATGGACATGAAATTTCCGGATTTTTCTTCTTCTTTTTTAATCGTAAACAAATAGTCGCGGATCCAAAGAAAAGTTAAATTTCTCTCGGATTTTTGCTGGACTTCATCCAGTAGTTGAATGAGGATAAATACATGTACACAAAAAATCGGTTCACACGTATGTTCAACTTTGCTATCCTTTCTTCAATGCGTGTTTGAACTTTTTAAGAAATCGTTCCGCTAATCCATTGGTCCGTGGATGGTGTGCGTTTGTTTACATTCATTTTGGTGAAACTCTTAATTAAATTCCTCAGAAATGAATTGTGGACCATTTTCTGACAGAAGTGCTAGTAGTGGAGCCTTCCCACACAGAGTACATTCCAAAGGGATACAGTACTTAATTGTTCAATATGTTCCATTAATCTGAAGTAATGAATCTTAGTCGACTCTTTGGGTTTTTTTATACACACTCTGTTGCGATGTCTTTTCTTATGTCAAAATATGCCTACACTTATCTGCTGTGTGATTTCCACCACATCTGCTACATAACACGGTTCGAAGCTGCTTAAAAAAATATTTGAAATTGACATACATGTTAAATTAGAAATCATGTCGATTGACACAAATGAATGACGTTCTAATTATACAGAAGAAGTCTAATGGATTTGTACAATATGACTGTATGAGAGAGAAAAAAGCGACATATTATGGTTGAATTTATAGGAAAAATAATTAAAGAACAAATGCAGGAGATTTACAGCAGTAACAGATATTAATTCAAAATTAGGAAGAAAAAATAACAATGAGAAAAAAAAATAAAAATGACGCTTGCTACACACACTTAAGAGAATATACACAAGAACATACCCACGGGAGAGGGTTCAAGTTTGGTTGAAATTGGCCCAGTAGTTCTTCGGAAGAAGCTGAAAATGTGAAAAGTTTATAGACAGACGGACGGACGACAGACACAATGTGATCAAAAAAGTTCACTTGAGCTTTCAGCTCAGGTGAACTAAACATGTCAATTCCAACACCAATTAAATCGGCACATGTTATAAGAATAAAGCAAAAATTAATTTCCAGATTATTAAAGCTGAAAAAAAAGTTACCATTTATTGAATCTTCAAGTTTATATTACGAAAAAAAAAAAGAATAGGCTGATTTTTCAGATATCTCATGAATTACGGTATCTTGATATACCGTAGTAATGTACACCAATCCTGGACACAATTTTCTGACAAAAAACTTTTCTCCGTACAGTTTTGTGAGTAAAGCGAAATAAATACAACTTTACTAATTTATCTGCCGCTCTCTCTTTTCACGAACTTAGTAAATTTTCTTCAACACAACATATCGGCGACAAAATGTGTAAATGTTCACGGTACATATTGTCGCGGACGACAAAATGTAGCAATGCGTGATTGCACATTTTGTCGACCATTATGCAGAAGGAAAAAAGGCTCGTCTCCTTACGTATTGTCGCTGGTGACAATATGTACCGATTATATAATTTATATTAAACATAACATGTTTCGCCGTTGAGACAATATTCTTAAGTAAACTATAAACTTTTTCACCAATATGTTTGCATGTTTGCAGGAAGAAGTGCCAATGAGATAGTACTGTCCTACTCCTCCTTGGTACTGCCTTAAAGGACCACCCAAAGTCCACTCGAGCATTCTCAACAAGATTCCTGTGTTATCATAATTCTGTAATGTCGGTTGCCTTGAATGCTCTTTGTAGCAGAATTCTAGTGTCAAATAAATAGTTCAGATCTACTGTACTCCTGGACACTCATCCAAACGGCTTATTACCAGTGAACAAGTCCCTGTGGAATATACACATGATCTGAATCGATGAATCGAAAGTAAAATGGAATTATAATTGATGGATATCGGTGTAGAGTCTTCAAGAGTCCTTTTCTTAAATTGTTTAATCTTTCTTGACATTTTTATTACCGTCTTCCTTGGAAGACGGTATACAGAGTTGAAGTATTTTACAGTCTTCGGACTATGCACTTCCTCTCTTTTGTGATTGGTAGAAATTGCATGATGAGATAATTTTCAATTATTTCATTGGTTGAAATGCTGTTCAAGGCAAGGGAGATAATTTTCTGATGATCTAATTTTCGTACGACTTAACAAATTTTCAGGATATTCAATCGTAAAAAATATGACAAAACGAACAGTGAAAAATTCAAAATATAACATGCTAGTTTATTTTATAGCAATTACCAAAAAACGTTTCTATATTTTCATTGTTAACAGAATTGTTCTTTATTGCATGCAAGCATTACAGCTTGTATGCATTCTTTTCCCCCGTGTTTTGCACTGTCTTTCTAATCTCGGCATCGCCTCTGCCGATTCTTACCTCATCTACATATCACAAAGGTGACGAAATCAGTCGAGGTTTGCCAAATGATCTCTGCAGCAGAGTCGCAACCGAGCTTCTGTCACTTGGTAGGGCTTACGTCAGAAAAAAAACTAATGAAGAAATACAAAGCCAAGAAATTTTCAAGTATTATACGGCCTGATAGGTTTAGGTCAGTTTACTGTTTAAAGTTATTGCTAAAGACGGTAAGCTTTTTGAAAAAGCTCTACTTATCCACTACTAACATGATTGTGTCAGGGTTGAGTAACTCCAGAATAATCACATGCATATTTGATTCTTCTAAGAGTTATCGCGCTTTATATTGGATAAGGAAAGTCGTGATTATGCTTGCTTCAATTTCTTCCAAATAAAACTTTAAAAAAAAAAGCATTTATGTGCAATCTTTTACATATATGTTTAACACATAAGCTAGGTCCAAAATCAGTTTTAAGTCTAAGATAGCATTTGATGAAGATGATGCATTCTGTAACATTCTGTAACCCCTCAAAACTTTATCTTTATTTAATCTAAGCGTATTTTTAAGCTACAGTACGATCTCCTAATTATGACGCACTATTCCACAAATCAAAACTCGTGTATAGTGTAGTTCTCATTCCAAAGGCTTTGAAGTTAAGAGAAGTTTTATGTCTGAATTAAAATCTACCACCCTGTGTTAGAGAGCTTTCCTATCACTAATCCACATAGCAATTCAAACCCAGCTAATCTCTATACTTCTGAAACTGCAGCAGTTTACTTATCGATGACAGTGTATATCAGCAATATGGAAAGAAAAAATGATAATTTTTACACATTGCCATGTACATGTTAAACCCATTGGTTTTCACGCACGTTTAATTAGGAAAATACTAGTAAACCAATTTGGCCATGGTATACGAATCGTGAAATTAAAAAAGAAACTTTGCAAAAACAGAATTTATATTCATTGTATTATGAAACTTTGATTTTAGAATGAAGATCTATGTATTGAAGAAATTTTCTGTGCCCCCTGCGTTGTTGATACTGAATTATCTATTACAGGTAATGCGATGAACGAAATAAAAACAGGTGTCCATAGTACTTTGTTATTCTTGTTATTTTGTCGTTCAAAGGCCCTTTATTGAACGCTCAAAGGTCTAACTTCAATAGTCTGTATAACCATTCACGAAATATTACAATTTATAAGGAACCCGTATCAGACAAGTAAAATAGTCCCAACGGCCAGAGCCAACATCGCTTTTGAATCCGTACAAAAAAAAAAAATTTTTGAAGGGGTTGGGTGGGAATATTAGATAACATTTGTTGCTCTCTGCATATCATTTTAACAATTAAATTACGTTCATTACGTTCATTCAAGGACTTTATGTTATTTGTTTTAAGATTCTTAACGAATGTAATCCTCTCTCAACCCCCACCCCAAATTCGAACTTCCCTTTGATGTGCACTTGATATCTTTAATTTTTATAGCAATTAATACATGTATATAGTTAATTTCTATTGCTTATTTTACCTAGTAAGGGATTATACATGAATAAAAGAAAATTATACTACTTGAAAGGCAGGAAAGGAAGGAATAGGCAATAAAATAATATTAATCAACAAAACCCTACATCTCTGGCGTCTGACTTGCGAGGAAACCAATAATTCCATGCATGTATGATATCAATATAACATCATCTACAAGTAGAAGTATGGGAAAGTGTGACTTACAACTTCTTTTCTATTCATTACATCACTGTTTTAATTAACTTAACTTAATTAACTGTTTTAATTTGTTGGAGATTTAAAAGTATTCCTTTTTAAGGTCAAGATCTAGTAAATGACTTTAGACTGTCTTTTTGGCGCTAGATCCATTATGACGTCATAACCAATTTAAAATTTCTTTTCCCCGTACTTTACGGCTCTAACAGAATTATGTAGAAAATAAAGTTTTTTCATGGAACTCAATTTGAAATCATGTGAAAATTAATCCCGAAACCTATATTTATTTTGATATTAATTTAAAGAAGAGGATAAGAACAAACAAATTACCGTTTTCTGAGAGACTGTAGGCAATCTGGATACATTTCCTTTGTCCGATAAGAAAAAAACTCCCATATTCATGACTGATTTTATTAATTTTTCATCAAAAAAGACAGTTTAAAATATGGCTTTTCATCTTGTTTACCTACAAAATTTGCCCCGATACACCTTATTTGACCAAGCTATACTTAAAAAGCATCTTTAAAGGAATTTATTTCTCAAATTTGAGAAATCTGTAGGCTCCTTTCATTGATCTTGACCTTAAGAAAATAATTGGGAAATGTAATAATATATCAGGCAAAGAAGGCATAGAAGAGTCAAAAGTCTCATTGTCTGACGTCATGGCGTCATGTTGGATAGGTCGCGTTTTTCTTTGATAACTCGGTCATAAAAATTTCAGACTGGCATTACTGTCACATTGAATAGCAATAAAATGGTGGAAATTTAAGATTGGCGCTTTTATAAAGACAGCGACAAGGACGTTATAAAACGTAGTTTCCTGGTATTACTTAAGATACTACAACGTTAAACATTTTTTTAAGTTAATTGGTAAAGGTTGCATAGGTGACGTAATTTGGAGGTCATTTTCAAATAATTTAATTTTGTTTTTATTCTAGCCTCTGATTGGTTAATATCCAAAAAGGAACACAAATCATTTCTGTATAACCTGGTTTGGTATGGGGACACACCCCCTTGACAACCAGCTGAATCATCTGTATCCATACAATCCTCTCATTTCCAGTCCTCGGGATTGATGGAAAATTCCAGATTTAATAAAAGTACCTTTAATTTCAAACGATAATTCGATCTTACCACATGTAACCAAACAACATGGCTGCTAGGCCTATGTATCAGTTTTTACCTCCCCTCGCTTCCCATCACTCCCGTTACTTCCGTTACTACGGTTGTATTATTGAGCGGCAAATTTGAACTTATAAAAAGTAACGAAATTTTACACCCATAGTTATTTAATGATTTTAAAATTAAATTATAAGGAATGACCCTAATTCTTGGCCAAATTATTCGAGTATAACCTGGTTTGGGTCAGTTTACGCTGTTTTATAATCCGCTTCGCGGATTATAAAGCGTAAACTGACCCAAACCAGGTTATACTCGAATAATTTGGCCAAGAATTAGAGTCATTCCTAAAATAAATCGTGTTATGATTAGTAGATGGCATGCCCAGAAAAGCAGGGATGCTGGTCACCCTTATCAGATTATCGATATTTTCCGAATACCTTCCCTTTTATTTACTTGTGGGACATCAGATTCATTGATGTTTATTATATCTTGTCAGTTAGAATTACATGTATTCAGTTAAAAATTGCTTTGGATGAGAACATTTTTAGATACAGAATCCAAAGTACAAATTTGAAAAAAGGGTTTATAAAATGTTTATAAGTTTAATAAAAGTTTTAAATAACTTTATCATATTTATGAAATTGTCGAATAGTGCATGTAACAAGGCGAGATTAATTATATTCTAATAACAATGGATTTGTACAATGTAGTTGTTCTTAATCATTAGCCCAAAATTGATTTCGCTTACGCCAGACGACCTTTCCCCTGGAAGAATTAACTTTCACCTTAACCCTAAAGAAGGAGTTAATTTTACTCGAAACAGTAACTTTTTTCCCAAAAAGGAAGAGTCAGAGGTGAACAAAAATCTTTCATACATAAACTGTAACGTTAACGTCCTTTTCTACTACAGGTTACTTTCTAATTGGTTGAATTTCAAAGTAAATTACAAAATACAATTAAAATCTTTACGTACATAGCATGTTACGTGACCCTTGCATGAAATTGTCAGTGGAAGAAAACAGAGTAGTACGTCACATACTAGTAGTTACAGATCTCAAGTTTTCGATTTCTTCAAATCATATTTCCCGGGACTCGGATAGAGCCACGGTAGGGGATGAAACTTCTCTGCAAAAATATATAGATTATATATCTGCCAAAAAAACAAGACAATCGTTTATATGATTGACATCAAACAACCTCATTTGAAATGTTGAAAGACAAACGTCTTGACATTTGATTATCTCCTCACTTATTAACAGCAAATTTTAAACTCTAAAGCATCTTATTTTCAAATTAAACGATTTTTACATTTTCTTTAAAAAAAAAAATACAAGAAAAAAAGACATACAAAACTAGTGCTAATTGTAACGGGAACCGTTACAGATGTTCCCCAAACGGCCCCCCAATCCCTTATGATGCCCCATTCCCTACAAGCTTCAATAAATTAGACAATACTTTAGTAATATAGATGGACACTTTATTTTTAAGGGTATCTCATTGGAAACTTCTCCGATATAGCCATATGGGTATTAGCCAATCAAATTTCGGCGCATGTGCTTGCACATGTTTTCTACATTTTTCACATTAATTTTCTTATAGTGTCTCACAATACATACATTTATGTTAAATATTAAAGAATCTCATTGAAAAATAAGAGAGATGTAACCCTTTAAGTATTAGCCAATCAGAATTCAGCATACGCGTATGTATGGCCTTGCATTCAATTTTGATAGTATCATAATGTGGGAGCTCTATGTGCCTATCCATGTCGTAAATTTCATTCTGTTTTGTTGAAAACCAAGGGAGTTATAGACATTTAAAGTTTCAACCAATCAGATTGCAGCACACCTGCATGCGCGTGTTTTCAAGAAAATTCATATATAACATGTTGTAGCATCTTATAATATATACTTATATTCTAAATTTCAAAGTATTTTGTCAAAAAACAAGGAAATTATTGAGATTTTTGTATCAGCCAATCACAGAAGAGCGCACGTGCATTCGCGTGAGTTCATGCTAATTTGACCATGTTATCTTCTCCAGACTACTAATATATCTTTATACTTTGAGTTTCAAAGTAATTCATCAAGAAATATAAAAGTTACGGCTTCATCAAGTATATCAGTCATTTCACTCATCGCACGCGCGCGCACGTGCATGCATGTGCGCGCAAAATGACCTTCGTTCCGAACACCTACACAACATGCCTATTAACCCTTAAAAAAGGTTTCATGTCAATCGGATGAGTGGTTCTATGAGAACACTCCCGGACAATTTAAAAAAGTACCGGAGAAGAAAGTAGAAAAAAAGAATAATAATAATAAGAAGAAGAAGAAGAAACAGAGTAAAAACAATATGTTCCCAAACTTCGTTTGGGGAACATAATAATTACGAGCTCATATCAATCTTTCCATGCTGAAACCATACTTCAAATGAGATGTCTTTGAGATGTATTAAATAAAATTTTGGTGTAGAATTCCTCCTTAAATAAGTAATTTTTTAGTTCGATTACTGTTTTTGCCATGTGATGTTTTGACCACTAGTGTTACTGCTTGCGTTAATTGCTCCCTTGTGCTAAGCATACTAGTGTCAACAAGGTGTGTATGCTATCGCCGCTAATTAACTGCAGACCAAGCCGATACTCAGAATCAAAGACTCAATGTCTCACATCCGAAAATCAAAGAACAATATTACAATTCAAATAATAATTGAGGGGATTAACAAACATGCATCGGTGTTTAATGATCCCAAGAGGCGGGGGTATTTAGCGCGATTGTAATTCTGGAATAACCCAGTTCCTTCACGTTAATTCTGACCTTGTAACGAAAAAGAAGCAATAGTCCCAAGGGCCATCTGGGGCTGTATTACAAAGGTCGTGGTTTGGACAATCAATTGGCAGATTCGCACAGCCATAAAATTGTATTGTCTTCGTCATGAGCCATCTGCGCAACAAAAAAAAGAGACAAAGAATCAAGAAATAAAAACCATAAAAAATGAAATAAAGAATTCTAAAACAAAACAAAACAAAAACCCAAGAATAGAAACAAATATGCAAAAAACATGAAAAAATAAATAAATAAATAAAATAAGAGCTTTATGCTTGAACTACCTGATATTATTTTTTGTCATATACTTAGTAAATACACCGATTCTGCCATATCAAGGACCGATCCGAATGTCCATATCACGTATCGCACCGGCGGGTAAAAATCCATATCAAACCAGAAGTAACGTTTGTATAAAGTTAAGAAGTTAATCAACTTGATTTTATTTAAATATACATGCAATACAATTCTTTAATAAAATTTTTGGTCTTAATTTGTTTTCAAAAAAACTAAAATTGGCTCTATAATTAGATTTTAAAGAAAAAGGGTCATAAACATGCACGAAACATTATATAAATATTGCATGTTGTTGATTGTAACATTGAAAATTTTCACCCCAAGAAAACCATTGTCAACCGAGGCGCAGCCGAGGTTGACAACGGTTTTCGAGGGGTGAAAATTTTCAATGTTACACTCAAATGCATGCAATATTTATTATATCTTACTGAATGCTTTATACAAATACATATAACAGTGAATCTTGCGCGCATAAATTCTGCGCAGTCACTATTTTTTAGAATATCACCCGTCGTCAAACAATGTTGACTGTTGCTACGCTGAAGGGCGTGGCTTCATTATTCAGCGGGTAACAGTGTTTTTTAACAAATTTTTCTCGACGAATCAGGTTCAGCTGATTTACATGAAAGCATTATATTCTAAAATGACATTATTTGAACTTGCATATTAAATATGTGATAAATAGAATACTATATACTGAAATCCATATCATATGTCATATCAGCCAGAGTGCCCCATATATGGGGCCACTCGGACTGATATGACATATGATATGGATTTAAGTATGAAATATTCTCTATTTATTTGAGAGAGCATGCTCTTTCTACACAGTTTACGAATTTTACTGAACATATCTGTTTCATTGTGATCTTAGATGTGACGTGGGTCTTAACACGTTTATAAGTCACACCTATTAATTCGTGGGTTTCAGAAAAATAGATCCGACCTGTATAAGAACTGTGATACCTGTAATTCTGCGTTACACAGAAATAACTGGTGGGAGGGGGTCCTTGTCTTAATTGTTTCAGAGCACACGTATATAGCTATATTGCAAATAAGGTACTAAGTACACCAAGGAGAGACTATTGAGAGGACGCTCATCCTCAGCCATGCATTAATTATAAACAGTTTTAATTAAGAGATGAATTTAATTTTTGAGAATTCATGAGGACATGAACTACGACGCTTCACGCCGGCATATTTTAAGACGCGCATTAGCGCTTCATGATAAATATGCAGGCGTGAAGCGTTGTAGTTCATGTACCTCATGAATTCTCAAAAATTAAATTCATATCTTATATTTACATAATTTTTCTGATGACTTGCCACATATTTGTGTCATTCCACGATCATTTGAAAAAAAAAGTTTGCACTATTTTTTGACTTCAATCACATCACAATGGAATATTCTTACTCATCCCACGATAGTTCTTGAGTTACTTATTTTGTAACAAAAATTGTACGATATTGATCCCCGTGCCTCCCCTCGCCCTCGACTTACTCATCCCACGATAGTTCTTGAGTTACTTATTTTGTAACAAAAATTGTACGATATTGACCCCCGTGCCTCCCCTCGCCCTCGATCAGGGTTGACTGTGTGACTCAAAGTCCGTAATACATACTATATATCTATAAAGCTAATACAGGCTATATATCTATAAAGAGAACAAGACAGATCATTATTAAGCAAACTCTCATTCAAAAATAAATAAATAATTAAATTAATTATAGGAAAGTAGGCCTCAAATTTTCCAAGGGAAATGAGAGTGGATGATTTTTATAGTTGTTTTGTGTTCACTCGTCATCAAGAGTTCTTATGGTATTTAAAAATAGTCAGCGTATATTTTTTTACTAGTAATTTATTTATCTATTTGATTTTGCTTTCGTATAGAGCCTCAATATTGTTTTTTTTTTTGGTACTCAATAACGAGGCTTTATTATTTTTTTTTATTCCTCTTATCCCCCCCCCCCCATTACCATCCAATTTTCATAATGGGACGTTGTTTTCTAGTACTGATCAAGCCGTCCAGAATCTTAAAAGCTCTCACTATTCTTGAACATTCGGGAATGTTTAGTACAAGTATTTCTTCCATCAAAGAAAACAGGCCGGGTCAGATTGGGTGGTAGAAAACTCCACTTAGCATCGAAGAAATTAGGGACTAAAATTACTAGAGAGGGGAAATAGAATAACAACGGAAAGATAAATAAATGAAATGCATCACTCGAGAGAATCAGAAAATACTTGGCGATACGGAGCCGATAAAAGACAAGTCTTTTTAGGGGATTACATCAATGGTCTCTATTGCAAGGAAAGAGAAAATGGAGCAGACGATTATTTGATTTTTGTGGTCCCATTAGTACTAGCAGTCGAGCTCCGGGTTTATAATATTGGTACTTAATCAGAATGTTTTCGTTCGTGTTTTACTATTTATTTCATTAGCCATTTCATGTGTTGTCGATGTATCTTTTCGTTCGTGTTTTACTATTTATTTCATTAGCCATTTCATGTGTTGTCGATGTATCTCTGTCCAAATCTGATATCTTAAATAAAGGATATTCCTATGATAGTTATTTTTATTGCGCGCGATATTACTTTTCACTTGATTGTAGATATATATAATTTACTTTGTTTATAAACTTCAAACAACAGGTGTTTGAAAATGAAGACTTGGTATTTGCTGCTGTTCTTGTGTTTGATTGGTTTAGGAAAACAGAAAATCACCTGCCACTTCCGCCTTCACGGAAAGACAACCAATACACTCTCAAATTCCGTCATCCGACAGATGGCCCGCGTCGTTGTCATGTCAACCAGAGAGAGACTTGTGGCGGAATTTTAACTAATGGGCCCGCCTTCTACCTGTGATCAAAGTTACGGGGACAGACATCGTACGAAAACGCGTCTTCTGACAGCTGTGGCAATCTTTAGCAAGCACCTTGAGCGTAAAACAGGTGCGCGATGGAAACTAAGGGAAAATTGATTGAGCAAAAGCAAGAAAATGAGCAATTAAGTTTACTAAACCCACAAATTTAAATAAGTTTACGATATGGTACATTTAAGATATGGTGCGGCATAATCCATTGTAGAACCGATCTATGAAGATTAAATAAGGACGCTTATCTTGTCATCAATCTGATTCTGTAGAAAATCCTGTCAAAAGCACATATGATGAACAAATTAATCTTCTGACATTATATACTATACCTCTGTTTTCTGTACATGTATTTTAGCACCTCTCTCTCTCTCTCTCTCTCTCTCTCTCTCTCTCTCTCTCATGAGTAATATTGATTGCGCTTTTGTGACTTTACATAGTTGAATAAAGTTCTAGAACATAAAATAATTTTTCTTACAACGTGTTTGGAAAGCTACAACTATACTGCCAAGATTATTTTTTTTACCTACTAAAGTTGTCTCATTGACTTAGTAAATCACATTTACATTTATTAGATGGTGAAAATATTGCGACTTTTTAGTAACGTTTCAGATACAAAGTCTTATTTTAAATATCACGTTTTGGTCTGAATATGTTTGCTATTTTAGACATACCATGTTTTCATTTAAATTTATATCTTATTAAGATACCGATATTTTTCTTTTCTAATTTTCGTAAAATTTGAAAGAGAGATAACTATTACTTGGTAGAACTCAATAATTTCACTACAGAAATGAATGAAAATCCCCCGGTGAAACAAGAATTCCTTTAATTCCTTTTTACAGGAGTAGCATAGTGTTATTTAGTAAATTTATGCCAAAGTCATATTGGGATATGTTAACAGATCAAAATATACCAAAAAATGTTAATTTTATGACTAATTAATATCAAATGATGTTAACTTTTACAAAGTTAATGAGATATAATTAATTTTACATAAATTAACAAGACTGAAAGATTAAGAGGTCATACGTTGTGTATCTTTCAAAATGTCCGATGACGTTTTTAAGTCCTATTTCAATGGAAAAATATTCGACTCCGTATCAATTCTTTATTCACTCAAAACCAGATCACTGGTACAAGAGGTACATATACACATATATACAAACAAAAATTACATTCAAGGGTCAAAAAATAGACAAGTATATAAAGAAAAAAGAAAAGAAAGTAAACATATAATCAGTTATATATATGGAGGATTCAAGAAGGACAGACGGTTTTGAAGATTTTCTTAATAAATTTTGACAATGATTTTTGTATTTCTACATTATTTGTGTTCATTAGTTCATTAAATCTGAAAGTGTTAGGATTTTTACAATATCTATTTTGGAGAAATATTTTTCTGTCATTCGAAAAGAACTTGCATTCCATAACATAATGAAATTCATCACCAATAGTTTTACAATCACAAATGGTACGTATTCTTAAATTTCTATCAATATTATTCCATCTACGTATCAGAAAGGATAGTTATTAAGAGCAATTAACTACTTGAATCTGGTATTAGATTATTTAATTACTAATGAAGTCTTTTTATTAAAAAAAACAACAACAACAACATCCAAAAAAAAAAAAACTCAAATAAAAAAAAAAGCAAATTCGCTTAACTTGTTGAATTATGTGTGCTTAAAAATGTAGGCGGCAATCGAAAGTTAGCGTTCGAAATTCTTTATATAACATCGGTCCAACATCAAAATAATTAGCCCACTTACGTCACTTCAGATTAGAAGTAAACTTCCGGTATAATACAGAAGTTGAAGTGAATGCATTTGATTTGCTATTTCATTTAGGCGTCCCTATTTTTCAAAACTTTGTATGCCAATGAAGGATATTTAAAAAAAAAGGGGGGGGGGGAGGGTATTGACCGAGATTCGGGCTAGGTAGCCCCTCAAACAAAATATGTTGCCCTCCTTCTTTATTTTTTATATTCATGCCCAAAGAATCATATGCTTCCTCTTACTCGGGAAATATACTAATTTAATATATAATTGAAGAATTTCTAGCTCTCTAATTGGCTAAGATCCAACATTGTAGAAAAAAAAATACATCATGTTCACCTTCACGTGACCTTCCAGGTGAACATAAGGATTTTTTTTTTTTTTACATCGGATTAAAAATAGATTGAGAACTTCCAAATTTAAATAGTTCTGAAAAGTCATTTCACTTGCACACGATTCACTCAGATAAAGATAACACTTAGACCCATGGAATCGGGTTTTGGGGTGCAGGAGGAACCCCCCCCCCTTCTTCTTAATGTAATTTTTTCACTATTAATATAATATTTAAAATTTCAATAAAAGACCGTGGCTTCTTTCTGATACTGTATAGTCAATTCCCTCGTATGTTAATAGACATTAATCCCATATGCCACCCCTATCTCCACCGTAAATCCTCGAAATGAAATTGGAGCTTGGAGAATTCTCCGGGGGGGGGGGGGGAGAAGTGTCACACCCTCTTTCAAAGGGAGAATTAAGAATTCGTAAAAATTTGGTGGCATCTAGACCAGAAAAATATGAAACTTGTCCGAGAGTTTCATTACACTGTAGATTCAAATTTGTTCATATCATAACCCTCGATGGTTGGGCGTGGCCACAACAGGGGGTTTTACATTGTACATAGGCATATATAAGAAAATCTTTAAAAATCTTCTTTTCAAGAGCAGCAAAGCCATTATAAGTCATAATAATATGAAAGCATCCTCAGGTAGTGTAGATTGAAGTTTGTTGAAATCATGACCGTGACCACAACAAAGGATCAAGGTTTTACATAGGAATATATAGGAATAATCCTTAAAAATCTTCTCAAGAACAGCAAAACCATGATTATTCATATTAATATAGAAGCAATCTCAGGTAGTGTAGTTTCAAGGTTGTCCAAATAATGACCCCCGAGGGTAGAGGTGGGCTAAAGCAGTGAATCAGCGTTTAACAATGCAATATCCAGGGAATATCTTTAAAAATCGTCTTCTCATGAATAGTAAAGCATTTACTAGTCATATTAATACTGAAGCATACTTAGGTAGTGTAGATTGAAATTTGTTCAAATCATGACCCCTGGGTGTAGGGTGGGGCAGAAATGGGGGATCAAAGTTCATAAAGCTTCTAGGGCGGGGCCAGAACAGGGAGTCAAAGTTGTACATAGGAATATATAGGAAAAAATCTTTTAAAAATCTTCTTATGAACAGCATAGCCATGATAAGTCATATTTATAAAGATACATCCTCAAGTAGTGTAGATTCAAGATTGTTCAAATCATGACCCCTGGGTGTAGGGTGGGGCTACAATAGGGGATCAAAGTTATACATGGGAATATATAGGAAATATCTTTAAAAATCTTCTCAAGAACAACAAAGCCATGATCAGTCATATTTATGTGGAATCATCCTCAGGTAGTGTAGATTGAAATTGTTTAAACCCTGACCCCTGGGTGTAGGGTGGGGCAGAAATGGGGATCAAAGTTTAAAAATATTTTTCTTCAAGAACAGCAACGTCATGTTTAGTTATATTTATAGAGAAGCATTAAAGTTTGTTCAAATCATGACCCCCTTGGGTAGGGTGGGCCATAAAAAGTGATCCAAGTTTTACATAAGAATATGTAGGAAAAAATGAGTCTGCGGATAAAGAACAGAAGGACCAGAAGTTACTCAGGTGAGCGTTGTGGCCCCTGGGTCTCTTGCTTTTCTACGTCGCACCTAAATTAGATTAAGAAATTCCAAATTAATACAACTGGTTATGTTTTTGTTTTTTATTTTGACCTCGCTTCTCTCATTTCGTTTGGCTAGGACTTCAGCGAGATGGCATATGGATTGCTTAAGGAGTTTGTATCATTTAGTCATTAAATCATATGTTATAAAACAATTACAGTGTAATGTTGCTGGTTTAGAGGTCAATACGATGATTTACTTGTAGGCACCTTCGAAGTACAATATTCACCTTAATTTATTTATCAAATATTTAAATAGTACGCTAACAACGAAGAAAGTGTTACATTTATCTTGCACAAAAATCAGCCGACATGGATTTTGGTATAAGATTTCGAATATAACTTCTGACTGTTTGTAATTTATTCTGTTTTGAAGTATAGCTTATTCCTTTTTTTTAGTTCCTCTGAGTTACTCAGATGCTATCTGTTTTCGTCCGTCGTCATCTGTCGTATGTTTACATTTGAACATTTCAGCTTCTTCTCTGGAACCGCTGAACCAATTCAATAAATGTTGGCATATAGCATCTATGGGTGAAGGAGAACAAAAATTATTAATTTCATGGTCCCCGCTCTCCTGGGCTCTGAGGGTCAGACCAAAACCATAAAAATTAATGCAATCTTGAAAAAAAAACTGGACATCAAGCAGTCATATTGTTGGCAGGATTGTAATAACATGGCCGTAGGAACCGGGAGGGGGCACGGGGGAGCCGTGCCCCCCCCCCCCCCATTAATTTTATATAGTATATATATATAATTTTAATTTCAAAAGCAGGCAGTGAGCTATAAAATCAGGTGGTGTCTAGCGACAACGAATTCCACTCGTTAACTACATGTACAGTTGGTACAAATGATCACTTGTATACATGTTTGTAGTCTACATACGGGTATATTATAGTTTTGAGAATTTTTTGTTGTATGTACACTGAAGCGTTACATCGCATGTCACGTATAATCTCACATAGACATAACCAACACGAACACGTGTCGTCCATTCCACGCAGGTACCCATGACAAGAAAGCAGTCAGGTGTAACAAATGCGAAGGGTATACTCCAGTGCGGAGATAAGAAAACTAATATGGCGTAAGCCTATTTAGGAGTCGTGTTCTGCTTTAATCACTGTAATTAATGTCAACTGGAGAAAAGAATTAAACAAGAATTTTTTGTCTATACATTGTAACGTAAAAAGCACTTTCATAGTTTTAAATAGTCAGATAGACTTGTAAATACATGTAATAGATAAATAACAAAAAGACAAAAATACATTGTCTTTATATGTTAAATGTTGTTCAGTGACCAAGAAAGGCCAATGTGAAGGGAATGTGACTATCTTTGTTCATGCACTACTGGTTTGTTAAGTTTGCAGTGACAAATGGGAGTGTATTTGCACTAGCAGGTACACGCAAGTAATGATTGGCTACTGAGTATTAAACAGTACTATTATTTTGATCCCTGATCATCCTTTTTTCTCTTGTTTTTGGGCAAAATATTTTCATCTATTAGTTCAGTTGTTTTATACTTCAAGCTATGGATCCTTTACAGTGTTGTATACTCAGGTGACCGTTAAGGCCTTTTTAAGGTTTTATTCATTTACGTTTTTCGAATTAATAAGATAACCCAATATAAACGTGTAACAACAAAGACATTTTGGCTGATAAAATATGTAGAATGAAATAAGCTAAAATTAGATAGACTTATACTACAATGCTGTAATGAAAGTACTGTAACACTGTATTGAAAATCAAGTTCTGCATATATTTGCTCATTAGTTGCTCAGTAATAATGAAACAGAAGATGAAATCAATTTGTTTTACTATGTCAATCATATGGATTTACTTAAATAAAAAAAAGTTTTCTGAAAGCTTTTAATGTTTTGAAGAACTGTGTCATTGATTGCTTAAAGTCATAAAACAAACTCGACATCTTAGCTTTGACCATCTTTTCAATTAAAACTCACTTGGTTCCAATAAATGAGATTCATTGTTTGAGTATATTTTGACTTTTTTGAACCTCAGGATTCCTTATTTCTATAATAAACATTTTTCATTCATAGGAAACGCCGGTGGAAGGTTACTGTAGGTACATTAGAAAATTTTCAACAGGTGTCAAGTATAGCAATAAGGGCGAGCACACTTCTACAGCAGGAAATACGTAGTCAATTAGATATCTAGTGCAAATATTTCATTCACTATTTTTCCTGCGAATAACAAAACAATCCGCGCCTTAAAACACGGTTCTTCTTATCTCATGTGGAGAAATGAGGCCGTGATGCGTCAAAAGATGAAGCTTGAAATTGTCTAAAAGTTCTCACACCAACAGTCGTGTGGAATTGTCTTGATTCGTTGTCAATCGCCGGTTTGCTGTGACGAATTGGTGATAAGCTATCTAAGAATTCTGATAGATTAATTGGCAGTTTCTTTTAATCAATTCGTTAAAGCAAAATGGATAAGTTGAACTTTGTTCCACGTCTAGGATGTTGGCGCCAAAATGAACAGACGATCAAAGATCGATGTTTTTGCTGTTAGCATATTGCTTTCAGTATCAGACACAACACAGTATCTGTACAAGTCATATGATATGAAAAAATATGAAAATCTTATTCCTGTTTTGCTCTAAATCGATAAATTAAGATCTCATGCATTTATGGACTCCATAACATTTCAGCTAAAATTGATGGATAATGGGTCCCATTTCAGTATTCATTTTTGAATGTATAGACAATAGCAGGTTAGCTGGACAATGTTTTGGGTATTATTGTAGCATCATTTCTGCACCAAGGCTGCTATCATTACGTGTGAAATGAGACTGTCGTGACACCAGGTTAAAGTACGTCAAAACAACGTCATTCCGACGATAACGTAACCCTGTATCTTGATTCAAAACACAATAAGTAAGACTGTGTCTGTCTCAGAGCAGTTCGGTTTCAAAAGGGGCGGGGGGCATCTTTCCAAAAAAATCTAAAAAGCAAAAAATGAAATTCCAAACTTGCCTAGAGTGGCAGCCCAACTACCCCCCCCCCCCCCTCGCGTTCTACAGGCCTGCAGGGCCTTGTCAATATCAGGGACTCATCAAACTTTGCACGTGAATTTACCCTTACTCCATTTTGGGCATGGTAAAACCCGAATTCCGCAACAATACCTGTAGATGACTTTTTAACAGTGCCTTGCCTTTAAATTCGCCAATTCCTACGAAAGTGTGTAAGATAGATATCAATATTAAACAGTGAATTTTTTAAAAACAAAAAAGACAGGTGTTTGACTTAATAACATTCCCTAGGCTAGTATCCTACATTCTGCAGTCGGGGTCGGATAGCATTCTTCACTCCTGTATTGATTATACAGTTTAATGAGAGATTAGAAAACACAATATAATTTAACAGCATTAATGTATGTAGAATCAAGTTCCAGTACTTCAACATTATATAATCAGACCTGGAAAAAAAGATAAATGAATTTAAAAGTCACAATATATTGATTAGAATGTAATAGTCACAATATCTCACAAAAGGCGCGAAAAATAGCCACTATACGGTAGATAAGAATATTAAAACAGTCTAACTCAAGATGTAATAGTCACTATATAGATAAGAATATAACGAAAAGTCATTCTAACTCAAGCTGTCATTATAGTTACCGGTAAGAATATAACGAAAAGTCATTCTAACTCAAGATGTAATAGCCATTATAGATAAGAATATAACGAAAAGTCATTCTAACTCAAGATGTAATAGCCATTATAGATAAGAATTTAACGAAAAGTCATTCTAACTCAAGATGTAATAGTCATTATAGATAAGAATATAACAAATAAATCATTCCAACTCAAAATGTAATATATAGTCACTATATAGATAGGATAATAATAAAAATATTCTAACTCAAGATGTAATAGTCACTATATGGAAAAGAATATAACAAAAAATCATTTTAATTGATGAAGTAATAGTCACTATAGATAAAATTATTACAAGAATAATTAAATAAAGACTATAGATACAAAAAAATCATTCTAACTCGTGATGAAATTTAATAGACACTATAGATTAGAATGTAAAAATCAATAAGCCAATACGTAATAGTCAACATAATCCAGCTCATTATGTACGTGTAATAGGTACTATAAAGATAAGAATGTAAAAATTTAATTAATAAACCCTCATGTAATAGTTAACATAATCCATAATGTAGCCGTAACAGTTTTAATCGATAATGTAAAAGTCTCACTAAATTTCACTTTAAATATCTTACTCATTACGTACCGGTAATAGACACGGTCATAGATAATTTTATGAAAACAAAAAGTCATATTATACAGACACATATGGCATACGATAGTCATTCGATAAAATATAATAGCCACAATAAATAAGGATTTAATAGTTACACTAGATTAGACACAGAGAAATCAAGACACACAAAAATTTATTGTGTTATTACTTGAACAATTTCAATGTTTTTGAAAATAGGTTTTCAAACCTTATCAATACGATTACATTTGTACAAATGTAATCGTATTAATAAGGTTTGAAAACCTATTTTCAAAAAATTTGAAATTGTCCTAGAATTCTTTGAATTATTACATTTTAATCTTGTATGCCCTACCCTAGAACAGTGAAGTCTACGATTACAGCAGGACAATTGTGTTGGAAAGGTTTACGAAGGTCAATATCCTTATATCAGTCAATCGATATTGGAAGGCGACCCGAAGAATTATCTTATGTAATATATAAACAAGTATATAATTTTGAAAAAAAATATGAATAATTCATGCAAAATAGGCATACTTGTATATTATTTACCCTGATGTTACAACACTTATTTCATAATACAAGGCCAGAGTAGGAGCTTAGCTGTTTTATAATCTCTTGGCTCCTGATTTTGATTACAAAATTCCAGAGAAGCTGATTGGACGAGAATCCAAGATTACATGACAATTAACCCATAACTCTGAAATAGTTTGCATCAATTTCTGTTCGATCATTTATTAACACGAATCGATTGTACCGGCTGAAACGTGCTACAGCTATAGATAATTTGTTAGAACAAAAAGAATTGCTTTTAGTGGGTACAATTGCAGCCATTTTACCATGTTCTACCTTTAACTCTTTAAAAAATAAAAGGCGTAGATGACTATGCAAAATTAAATCAAAACTACACTTGCATGTGTTGAACAAACATAAAGCATTTCTCTAAGCAATGTTTGTACTTATTGCACAGACCCTTACTTCTTAGTATCGTTCTTATTTAAAAAAAACAGACACAAGTGCCTGTGACTTATTGTAAGATATTCAGTAGTTTGTGAAAAAATGAATCTATTAGCTTTAAATTTAGATCTCATTCATCACCACAATTAAAATTTACTAAGATTCTTTTGCAAAAAACTAGATTTGATGATTTCTTATTGAGCTCATGTGTTTATATAAGTTTTGATGCTATACGAATAAGTCTGCTGATTTGTCTTACAGCCGAAGTGGAATAATTTTAGGGTGGTGGGGTTATTATTAGCATTATTTCTTGTGTGCAAATATGTGCATTTTCTATACTTTTCTATACTTTGTTGGATTAGCTTTATGTATCAACATTTAAAGATCATTTAAGCTTCGTTACTTTAAATTCTGCAACTATGCTATATCAATTCATGCATTCTTAACAAAATACATTTGAGATACATACGTTCACTGAACATAAAATAAATCATTTAGCTACATATGTAGGCCACTAGAACAAACCACCATAGCAAAAGATAATTTCTGTAATTAATTGATTTTATTGAATCTTGTAATTTTTTGTATGATAAGCGATAAAATGCTTAGAGATATAAGAGAAAAGGGGATAGATATCCATTTAAATAGTTCAGTTGTAAAGATTAATAATTAATCAGTCCATTGATGAAGGGCTGCATCTCGCAAGGAGTCTACCGAGTAAACAATGTAGATCTTTTCACTTCCTGTCGTGATGCAATTAATCCCATCCCAATGCAAATCTGCCAGACTTAATGAAAATTTATTGAAACCTCAATTAATATAATTAAGTTTTTTTTTTCTGTGGCAAATTTCCAAGGACGAGATGATAGTAGAAACTTTGTTTGGCCACTACACTGTTTCTGCAATGGCCGAGAACAAAGCCTTCCCATATAATTATTAAAGAGCAGTATATTGTAGGGCTTCGAATTTTTATTTTTTCATTTTCTCCTCTCCTGGGCTTATTTTACATTTTGTTATCGTGTTTAGGGACTATGAAAACAAGCTATCGAGCGTTTTATGAATAGACAGTTCTCATTTCAGACCCTTCTCGGACGCTGGATGGTGGGAGTTTTAACATTTGGCGATGCTCCCAGGAACGTTGATATTTCTATAATAAATATCAATTAATTCAATTATTAGAGCATCTGTTTTCAGACAGACTTGCCTTCCCATTCTAAAGAAATATTTGCCAGACAATTTTCGGTATTTCTGCTTTGCTTATGGATGAGACCCATTTTCCTTAAATTGCCTTTCTATAAAGTTATTTTCCCCTTAGAATGAAGCCATCATTTTTTGCAAACATTTATTTTCGGTACAAGTCAGAATGTAATCGTGCTCTAAATACGTCGGTCCTGTAGTGATACTCTGTTTTCACGACTTCCGGAGCTGACCGCTGGCAAACATGACTGCTAATGGACCAAAAATTCCGGAACTACTTTACGAGAGAAATTCTTCCACTTGACTCCCTCGCACCGCCATTCCAATACAGCTCCGCAATAATATAATTAGCTACAACGGGAGCATTATCGCTGTGGAAATGAACGCAACGACACATTTATTGGTTTAACAGGGAAATGGAGAAATCTTAAATAATTACTTTTACGCAACGATCGGTCGGTAAATTCTCGATAATCGATCGGAAAATATATGGACGCCGTATAGTGGTGAGTCTGGTCAAAGTGCTGCCAGTTCGCGCAGATACATGTAGTACTTATCGTGCTCCTTGTGAGGAGAGTATACATTTAGAACAATTTTGAATTTACCTGGTCGTCAAAACCTGGTGAAGATATGAATAACGTACATGATTATTCGGAAGGGGGGGGGGGTACTTAAAACATCATTATAAATCATTTTTCATTCGGTTTGAAAAAAAAAAAATACATGTATTTGAATTGGTAACATTCGGGAAAAAATTCGATTGAATATCTTTTGAACATTAACAAACTAAAAAAAAAGCAATGAATTTTCCAGGGAATCACAATGAATAATAGAGATGGTACCAGCTTTGCTCATCTACAAATAAAAATTAGATTTATTTATATGCCTGAAGTAAGGTTTTTAATTGGCTGTTTATGATTGAGGTAAATATTATCCATGGTCGCCAAAATAAATTCACTAGAAACTTTCGGGTCATATGTAGTAATGGATACGTAAATGTTTTTCATTATTACTTTATTCAGGTTCTCAAAATAAAATCTAATTCTTATCAAAGACGTAACCAGTAAATATGGCAAAATGTTACCATTTTGTAGAAATGTTTATAGCTAAAAGATTCCAATTCGTGCAAGTATTTATTTTAAAGACTTTGTGACATGGAATCTACAGAAGGGACAATATACCGTCCTGTTCGAATTAACTTTCCCCAAAACAAGTTAGTTTTACTGGAAAAATTACAGAAAGATTTACTTTATACTAAAAGGAAAAAAAGTACACTTCCGTTTTAGGCAAAAAAAAAAAAAAAAAAAAAAAAAAAAAAAAAAAAAAAATTCATGTGCACAAAAAGAAAGTGTTTGTTTATACACCCTATAAATGTTTGCATCTCAGTGTGAATGTTTAATGTGCATAGCGTGTCTGAATAATTTACAAGCATCTATAAATCCAGCAACCAAAGAAGTCCGTCACAAACAAGTATAATGCGCGCCCAATTGTTTATATTTTTTGGATGCCTCGAAAGGAATCAACTGTGATCGGCCGCAACCGATCAAACAAGAGGCCCATGGGCCACAACGTTCACCTGAGTAACGTTGGCCCTGCTGTTCTTCACCAGATTTTCCACCTGTAATACTTATTGTGGCCCCACGTTACCCCCGGGGGTCATAACTTGAATAATTTAGAATCTACACTACTTTAGGAAGCTTCCATATAAATTTAAGCTTTTCTGGCCTAGTGGTTGTTGGAAAGTAGATTTTTTTTAAGTTTCTTATATACATGTATTTCAATGTAAGACTTTGATTCCCTATTGTGGCCCCACCCTTCTTCCGGGGGCTATGCTTTGAACAATTTAAAAACTACACTACCTGTAGTGAGGAAGCTTCCACATACATGTAAATTTCAGGTTTTCTGGCCTAGTGGTTCTTCAGAAGAAAATTCTTAAAGATTTTTCCTATATATTTCAATTAAAAACTTTGATTCCCTATTGTGGCCCCACCCTAGCCCCGGTAGCCATAATTTAAACATTTTTTTCTACACTAACCAAGAAAGTTTTAGCTTTTCTGGCCCAGCGGTTCATGAGAAGATTTTTAAAGACTTTTCCTATATATTTCAATGTACAACTTAAGTTGATTCCCTATTGTGGCCTCACCTTACCCCTGGGGCCATAATTTGAACAATTTAAAAATCTACGTTACCTCATAAAGCTTCCACATAAGTTTCAGCCTTTCTGGATCAGTGGTTTTGAGTAGAAGATTTTTAAAGATTTTTTTTCCCAAGTATATATTTCAATGTAAAACTTTGATTCCCTATTGTGGCCCCGCCCTACCCCCGGGGGCCATGATTTGAACAATTTATAAACTACACTACCTCAGGCAGCTTCTAGATAAGTTTCAACTTTTATGGCTCAATGGTTCTTAAGAAGAAGATTCTTTATTTAAAGACCCCACCCTACTTTTGTCTTTTCCTGATTATCTCCCTTTGGAAGGGAGCTTAGCCCTTCTTTTTAATAAATTCAACTCCCCTTTACCCAAGAATGCTTTGTACAACTTTGGTTAAAATTGGCACAGTGGTTCTTGAGAAGTTGAAAATGTGAAAAGTTTACAGGCGCACGGACGGACGGACAGACAGACGGACGACGGACAACAGATGATCAGAGCTGAGGTGAGCTAAAAAAAAAACTATACGATGGGGAAGGGGGTTATAGAAATATCAAAGTCAAATCAACTGAAAATTGCTCCTATTCTGAAGATGCGTCTTTACTGGATTGAAGACCAATTTGATCTCCAAGAACGACATATGACGATAAGGTTCAACTTCAACGCTGTTCTTTCTACTACGTTTTTCTTTTAAATTTCTATTATTATACCCACATTTTCTAAACTTATTGTTACATCCTATATAAGGATGGACGAACCGTAATACATGCATGAAATAGCAGTATTTCACACTATCTTCTTTTCCTCAAACTCCTCTTACATTTTATGCGGTAGCCTTATCATCTTTTGGAAATTGATTGGAAATGTCCTGTGCTTGTGCAGTAAGGTTTCGAAATTTTCATTTTCGTCCTAGGGGCCAACAAGGGATTGAAAGACGACTTTTTCAGCTTAAAACTCATGTTCCCAGAACTCCTCTTGTTTCTTTCGCAATAGTCATATATTAACATTTACAATATGACGACTTATGTACATGTGTTTAATAAGGTTTCGGCATTTTTAATTTTCACCCGAGACTCCAACTAGGGGCCGAAAAACATTACTTTAAAAAAATATTCTACAAAAACAATGTTAACATCTAACTCCTCTTGCGTTTCACGAAGTAGCCAAATCATCGTTTGGAATGTGATCGGTGGTGTCCTGTATAAGTTTCGGGATTTTCATTTTCATCAGGGAGGTCAATCATTATAAGGGGCCGTTTTTCTACAACACCAAGAACCCCACAGGGCTTAAGTGGCCCCTTTCTGCACAATGTCCTGTGCCCTTTCAATATCGGAATTTTTAATCAAAAAACGGTCAGAATGTGGAATTATTTATGTCTTATATTATGTAATTATTTAACGGTAGCTTTAAGAGTTAGATTGTACGATTATTCCCTATTTATATCTTTAATTTATGTATCATTATAATCTATCTTTTATAATCAAAGTACTGAAAGTACTACAAAAAGGTAGCATGCTTTCATCCAAGACTCTAAGATTTACAAAAACAAAAACAAAAACAAAAAAACAAACAAAACCAAAAAACACCTTTGCGTGAAATAATATTAAAGTACGTATAGCTTTTCTTCAATGTCATCAGAGAAGAAGCAGACATTCCGAACTTTGGAATATTTTACTAAATGACAAAACCAGTATCTCCCCTTGAAAGAGGGTGCGACACTTCCTGTGAACAAACTTAAATCCCCTTCATCAGCCAAGGGTGCTTTGTGGCAAGTTTTGGTTGAAATTGGTACAGTAGTTCTTGAGAAGAATTCAAAAATGTGAAAAGTTTAAAAACAACACAAGACACACGACAGACAACAGACAGACAGACGGACGCCGAACACTTTTCGATCAGTAAAGCTCACTTCAGCCTTCGGCTCAGGTGAGCTAAAAAGTTATCTTATGTCAATAAAATACAAGAGAAGGTATAAATTCCACGATGATATGAATATGATAGGGATTGGATTAGAATGTCTCCAACCCCACCCCACCCCCACCCACCCACCCACCCAAAAAATAAAGGTCATGTATAAATCTTTCGCCTGAGCTATTGTGAATTTAATGTATGTTCCTGAGTTTGGGAAAGATCAATTCAGAAAAACCACTAAAGTCTTTGTATATATCAAACCTAAGACATCAAGAGTCTGTCAAATAAATATGGTGATTTGCAGAATCTGGGAACAACCCACATGACATGTATCACCCAGAAGTAAACTGATAAAGGCATGACAATCTGAAATTGGTCCCAGTGCAAGAAATCTCACACAGACCATATGTATCCATCGCTATTTGTTACTTTTTCTACTCTAAGCAAATCATATATATATATATATATATATATATATATATATATATATATATATATATATATATATATATATATATATAATAAAAGAATTGCAAAGAATTTTGGAACATGATCACTCAAGTAGTTTTATTGAACATCCCTCAAACCAAACACATGACACAGTTCTGTAGGTCAAAGCATTATGTTCTCATGTTCTCTCACTGGAATCCAAAAGCTTTTTCTCTGCAGAGCAATGAAAATTTGTTACAGGATCGGAAAACATTAGCCCTCACACCCAGCAAGATGGCCAAAGTGAGAGAGTGTATTCAATTATTCCAAAGCCAAACGTCGTAATGGAAGTGCACTTTAGTAACTGTGTGTTTTTTATATTGGTAAATCCATTACTTTGCGATCTTCAGGGCCATTTGATGTAATAATGCTATCAAAGTTTGAAATATTTTACCCAACAGAGAGTTTTGCTTTGGTGGAACTGTGTATGATCTAGAATTTGTTAGAGGGCAAAAGTGACAAACACATGCATCTTTTATAAAGCAAGGTCACTTTTTCTTGGCTCAAAAATTTAAAGTATAACAAGAAATGATGACAATCTGATAAACTATGTTAAAAAAAAAATATTTATCAATTTGCAATAACCATATTAACAACTTTGCAAAGCAGTTTTAAAAGTATTTTTTGTTTTGAGATGAGTAAATATCAAAAACGAATCAGATCGATCCATCTAGAACTCGTCTCTATCGGCTGACACACTGAAGTCTTTATTCTTTTTTCTTTTAAATTGAAATTAATCATTGGTGATTCAGTGATGGTATTAATTGGTGAATGAATCAGCTTCAGCGGTGATTCAGTTGGTGACGTCACTATTCCAGGTGGTTGCAGCAGATTATCTGGCCCGGCTCTGCAGTCGGGTGCATTAGTCCGCATCCCTCGGCGATTCCTGCGCATGGTGATCAAACTCGATACAAGATCAAAGACACTGACTATTTTACCGGAAATGAAATATTCAAACATATAACGATGGCATAAAAAAGCAGCGGAATTATTTGCAGTCTAAGGCGTGGTTTATGGTTGTTATCGTTCTTATAAACGGTAGCTGGAAGACTTCTTAAACCAAGAAAATTGTATTCATGAAAAGAGTGGTTTTAATGAAGACAAAACACGGAATGAGTTAATACAATTATTGTTCCGATTATGCAATCTCCGTCTTGTGTTATCCCTGATTAGGAAAACTCGATATGTTTTAGCTTAAGCGTTGCAATATCATTCTGTAAAATTTTCTTTTTTTTTTTCCTCGTATATTTAAACAATTAAAAAGCACACGATAAATGGAAATAAAATCGATCGACACATTTTCAATGTTGAAATTTTATTTTATTAAAAAAAACCCCCAAAATTCGGAAGACTGGAAGAATATAATGGATATATGGCACCACAAAAACATGAATTAAAATATTTTCCTAGAATCTGTACCTATTTAATACATTTCCGGGGTTTCTCGTATTATCATTCATTCACTAATTTTTTTTCAAAATATGATTACATGTACATATTTTTGATCATTTAGACATACACTGTTTGAACACTGCGTTTTACTAAAAATATGTTCAAGATTTCATACCAGGAGGGAATGGATACTGTTGAAGTTCGTGTAATACTGCAAATTAACCCCAGAATATTTGTTTGGGTCATTTGTACCTTATTGTGTCCGAAAAATAGGCAAGACAATGTATCTATTGTTATGACATTTTAACTTCAAGGCATATTTATTTCTGCTACACACACTCTTCCGATTTACATGCAAATGCAAGGAGGAGCATGTTGCCGCTTTGCTTGAATAATTATCCAGACGATGAGAAAAATGGAACTTTCAGTTTTTCGCAGTATTGCACAGTTTTTTTTCTTTCATCAGAAAATCGATTATACTGAACGACAAAGAAAAAATTTCCCTTCAAGCGAACATCTGTCGTATAAAACAGCTCTATAGCAGTCTTTTATCTGGCTTATGAAAAGTTCTTCGAGTACTTAAAACTATATTTAACTGCTTTGTTATACAGAATCTATTTACTACGTTCTATTCGGCTATCTCACAATCTGATACGATGGAGGTCAACATACAAAGAATATAAATACTATTTACCTGTGCTAACGTATTATAAATATCTTCACCTGTCGTTATGCCTCGTTAAAGGGGGAGAATATACAATTTATTTTAAAGTCATCCTTCGTCAACTTACCTGGCGATCTGGCGCGTGCCAATTCACTCAACCGTGAAGTATTTCCGGCAAAGTTTACCTCGTCTTGTCTTGATCTCGTGTCTTTTAAGTTTTAATTTTTCCTGGGGGTTGGGGTTGTTACAGATTTACATACAGGTGTGTACAGGTGGAATGGTACACCTGGAACGTTTTGTTCCGATACACATTCCCTCAGACATGTTGGTGTGAACAAGAAGCAGGTGTCTTTCTGACTTAACAAAGAGTTTCAAAGTTCAACAGGTCCAAGCATTTTTCGTTATTTGTTAGTAGTGCGATTAGAACATTTGATTTTACAGTTTACGAAAGTTCCTATTTTCCCTCTTTATAATATCTTGAATTACAATAATATATTTGCCATGATCTCAAAAAATTCCATCTATTTTTTTTTTTTTCTAATTAAAGAGAAATGCCACTTGCTATAATAAGTCTGTCTGAAATTGCTTTCTTTCCTTACCTACAAAATGAACATTTTCCAAGAATTAAAAAAAGGATATAAGTACGGTATATTTTTTAAAAATTGATCCCGTCGATATTTTACCAGACCATAGGGTAAAAAAATGTCCTTGATCCTATGCGACTCGTAAACAACTTGATCTCGTCACAATGTGCCTCTGATTATCACGACAAAAGAATTAATTTTCAAAATATTGACATGGTCACGGACGTTTGAGTTTATTGACGAGAGGCCCAAATTTGACCTTGAGTTGACCCCGCCTGATGCGCGTGCCCGGTGCAGGCTTACACCTGTCCGCTACAAGACCGGAAAGGAAGGACGGAGGCTGCGTAGCCTTTGTGTAACCTCATCGATTTCCGACAGAGGGACTCTTTGTCCCACATCATGATGTTCCGCGCCAGTGACGCGACGTCTTTGTGTCATATCTGTGAACTAATGAAGTCTGATGCAAACAAAAGGTTCAGACAATCTGATAGTTTACAAATTAAATATGTATGTCTTCTGTCGTACTGTTTCACGGTTTTAACATCTTTTTCTTTGAACACTTAATTTCTGCATCGGAAATTGTTTGTAAATCAAGGGCGTCATCGATGGTGTTGAAAGAATGTTTTCTAAATTTTCAAAATGTGTAATTTCTGAAGTCTTGGAAACAACACGCTGTATTGTATTATTGTTTTGGAACTTGTCGGGTGTCAGTAAATAAAAAATGTTACATGTAAATTTTGTATTAGCTGCCACCCGGTAAATTCAAAATTTACAATATGATATAACATATCAAGGAAAATGCCGAAATGGAAAGAACTATATACGGTAAGGGCGTATTCCTGCCCCCATAATAGTCAAATTTTGAAAATCTCTTGAAATGAGAAAAAGTGCATATATTGTATAAAATAATCCAAATTAAGACAATATATTATGAAATTGGAAAAATTAGCTGGCTTTTCTTGTCTCTGTGACGTCACAAACTATTTGGATTTCCGTTATTTTTAAAATGGAGGCCAAAATGCACAGAGTTTGTTCAATTTTGACTATAGTTTTTATAGAGCGCAAGCTTGCTCAGGTACCATATTCACATATTTCATTGATATTATCATTCTACACATTATATCAAAAGATCTAGTCTGAGCAGACCTGCGCTCGATAATTTCCAATCAAAATACCGACGTAAAATACGCTATTTTCTCTCAAAATCATTGCAATTTGGAATTTACGTCATTTTATTGACGTCATATCTAACTAATGATGTCATAGTTGATAAAAATATTTAATGCTTTGAAGTCTGCAAATATCCACCTGGTTTAGAACATAATTAAAGATTTCTCCATCAAAGTTTTATTTTGGGGGCAGATACTGGCCACTACAGAATATAGTCCTTTAAAGGTTATGCTATGCTTATGGAAGAGTCTGAAATTCTGCTAAATACTGGTTTGATTCTAAAAATGTCTCTTTTTTCTTACATGGTGGAATAAGAACAACGTGATTTGAAGTTGTGCCAAATTCAAGGGGGCAAAGGAGGGGGGTTAACATATTTTAGTTTTATTGGACCTCTCCTCATTTTACCCTTGTTACATAGCGAAGGGAATATTTCTAAGTGAATTGATATATATCATTATAAACAGAATAGAGATTGGGTGGCTTTATTATAATATTTAAATAAAATATAATTTTTAACGGAGATATTAAAACGATGCTAGATCATCGATTTTCAGAATGTTTCATCACAATGATACATGCTACATGGAAATGCTTCAATTTGCCTTGAGAAAAAAAAACTAAACCTGAAAAATATATGTTTGCTCCAAGTTATTCAGCTTTCTATCTTCCCACAAATTTTTTATTAAAATAGAAAATTTAGAGCTATAACAGTACAGTTATAACACCAAATTTTCTATTTTAATAAAAATTTGTGGGAAGACAGTACTTTTACAGGATTATATTTCATACGAAAAAATAAACATGTGACATGTAGCTAGGTACATTTATTTTCCCACGAAGTAGAGACAATGATATGAATAGAGCAAGAATGCTCATAATGTACATACTTTAAAATAATGAAAAAAAAATTACTTGAGCTTGATTTTTTTCCTACTTTTCAGCACTGTTACCAGGAGTTAAAATTCCTTATCAATATGTCCACCTTTTTCAAGAATTTTTTTTTTTTTTTTTAAGGTGAGGGGGTCTTTCTAATTTATTTGTCGTGACCTGTTATGTAGCATGAAATATTTTTTAAGGTAGTATGATCCTCGGGTTGCTTTTAAGTAATTGAAAATGTTCACAAAAAATGTCTCTGATTTCACAGAGTAATGTTAATTTACCCATGGTATTTCTTCAAAGTTCATCATTATAGTTAATCATATTAAATAGGGAAAATTATCAAATCTCAAATATATTAATTTTCAGGAAATGCGAATAAAAACACCAGCTATGCATTTGCTAATTGAAAATTGATCAACAAATATTTTAGGATAAAAAAATATAGGTATCCGGGCATTTAGAGAAAATTGCATCTTTTTTTGCTTATATAGTATTTTAATTCTTCTATTTACTTTATTTGTTATATAATACATAGTGTAAAATGCTTATGCTATCATTGCTAGACATCACAGGACAAGTCTAATTTCATATCATGCTAATAAGCATTGGTATCTAATGCTAGATTAAAGAAAATTCAATTTCCCTAAAAATGAATTTATTTTTTGTTTTAAGGGGTACAAATGTCAACTTCTTACAAGACCGTTTCTAAGACTTTAAAGAACCTTTAATCAGATTGGGATGCATAAAATGAAAATTGTTGCACTAAAAGATCTCAATTATGTCAAGCTTCATTTTGAGATTTTTTAATAAAATAATAAATTTAAGAGTTATCTTTCCTGGTTGAGGATCGGATATCCTTAAATCTTTACGTAATTCTACTGTTATTATCCGTCCGTCTGTCCATCCTTCACAATTTCTCGACATCAGATTTCCATCATCCCACAGTTTTAAAAGAGCGTCGAAAAGATGGCTCAGTCATATAAAGATTCGAATAAGCTTTTGGAAAAGTTAGAATTGGAACCTGTTCGTCCAGGGACATAAAAACGCACAGTTTTAGAAAATAGACATGTCATTGAAAATATCCTCTTAAAGCAATACAGAATTCCACGCTCAATAGGGAATTACAAACGCTGGACACTCTTTTTGAACCATCGAGGAAATTATTTAACTTTGCATCAGTTTTTTTTTTAATTAGATTTATAAACATTGTAACGCTACAAACTCGTGTTCTTAAAAACGTATAGCCATGTTACCGATATATCTACACAACTTGCTTATTACAGTTTAAACTCAGCCCCGTCTGAATCCTCGATCCTCGAAAACACTCTTCATTAGACCTAGATTTTTGAAATCTTAGAGCTCTTTGTTTGATCACATTAATATTGATGATTAACATTATTCATTGACAACATTTAGATTTACAACAAATATTGTCTAATAGAGTTGACCGAGAAATAATTCATATAGGAAAACGAAATGGGCCAGAGCCATTATTTTGAAGTCGTTCTGAGAGAGCGGGAAGTATATTGTCTGACATTGGCGTACTTATACATCCCAGAAAGAGAAGATGTGTTTGTTCCTAAAAATTGTGAAACAAGTAAATTTAAATGCTAGAGATGCTGAATATCCCCTGGCCAGTTTCCGTCTTCCACGCATAGAGAGAGAGAGAGAGAAATCGTACACAGAAAAAGGACTGAGTCTATTTACATAATATTCATACACCAATCGTGTATGGCGTTTTAGCGGTAAATCATGCTTCTTTCATTATAAAGAGATATAATAAATCGTTTTAATCAAGTTAAATTCTGTGCAAGAAATTAAATAATTAACTACATGTAGTATGTTATCTAAGGCTGACAAACAGGCTGAGGGGTCTTTCTCTCTCTTCTAAAAGGTGGTGAATTGAAAGAATTGGCGCTCATATGCGTTTTCCACTTTCTTGTTAATTTGGGTCGGGGAATTGACCATTTTTAATAAAACATACGCATCTTTGTTTCAAGGCATTGATCGTAAGAATGTCCAGACATTCTGCAGTAAATGGTCACAGGAGTATCTGTAACAACATTTTTGTCTACATTTTAAGTGAATTATTCAGGATTCTGAACCTGTTTCTATGGATTTGTAGGATTTTTCAAAAGAGGATGCAGTGGGAGATATATAAAACATAACTTTTTTAAAGAAAAGGAATCGTATGTAGATTTTCCCCCTCCCGTTTTTTCTCCCTTTTTATGCCCCCGTAATCGAGGATTCGGGGGTATATAGTTTTGCCCTGTCCGTCCGTCTGTCTGTCTAGCTGTCTGTTTATCCGCAAAAACATTAACCTTGCCCATAACTTTTGATTGGTTGGAGCCATGGCTTTCATATTTCACATGTGTATTCCTTGTGACAAGACCTTCCTTTGGGTACCAACATATTTGACCTCTAGACATTGACGTTTGACCCACTTTTGCAAAAATTTACCCAACTTTAACCTTGTCTATAAATTTTGAACAGTTGGTGCTAGGGCTATCATATTTCACGTGTGTATTCATCTTGACAAGACCTTTCCATTGGTCTAAATATTTTTGACCTTTTGACCTTGAACTTAGAGTTTGACACACTTTTAAAAAAATTAAACCTTGGCCATAACTTTTAAACAGTTAGTACAAGGGCTTTCAAATTTCATAGGTATATTCCTTGTGACAAGACCTTCCTTTTGATAACAATTTTGACCTTGACCTTGGAGTTTGACCTACTTTTGAAAAACATTAATCTTCGCCATAACTTTTGAACAGTTAGTGTTATGGCTTTTATATTTTGCATGTCTATTTCTTAAGACAAGGTCTCCCTCTGCGTACTAATAATTTTGACCCTTTGACTTTGACCTATGAGTTTTACCCACTTTTAGAAAACATTAACCTTGACCACAACTTTTGATTGGTAGGTGCTTGGGCCTTCATATTTACCAGGTGTATCCATTGACATAACTCCTTTCTTTGTTTAATAACTTTTTTGATCTCTTGATCCGGACCTAGGAGTTTTACTTGCAAACACTTGACCTTCGACGTAAGTTGCCAGACGGGGGCATCGGTGTTTCACAAACACGTCTTGTTCTCTTATCTCTTATGGTCAGTCAAGATTTTGGGAAAGCTACTACTGGTAAAATTTTAAGTTTTCACGATGTCATATAAATAGATTATATAAAAATATATTTATAGAGACAGGTATTCTCAGCATTCAGGGTTCGAACTGAAAGGAGCGGGTTAAATAGACTCTACCACTGCTAGACTGTGTGTTATATTTCTGAAAATAATTGGAGTATGTAAAATATCGGAAGTATATGTTGTATATATCATTACATATCATTAGTTTATATCATTAATTGCAGTGAGCTTTAACACCAGTAGTTCTTTTATTAATGAGTTACTAAGTTCTAAATCATGTGTAAATGTAAACGATGACGTTTAGGTTCACGCAGTAGGAAAATTAAACCCACCGTCGGTTTACTGTAGTAGCATTTAAATACCTATTTCTTATATCAATAGAATATTTATAACATTTCTTAGTCATTTTACTTATTTCATTTGAAGTACGTCTCTGACGTTTCGTTGTGTAGTCAAGATAAATGTCGAAATGTTATTGTCATTTATTAAATATACTAGTATAAATGATACCTTTCTGTGTATGTACGTACTTGCGCATATTTTGATTCTTTAAATTACAGTTCAAATGCAATTTAAAAAGATGCCTTCTTATACATGTGTATAATTGGGGGGGGGGGTCCGTTTATTCTTTACCAACATCATGGCAACATGTCTACAATAGAACAACATAAATACGCATGAATTTGGCACAGAATTAAACAGCTGTTTAAGTTGTGAATTTGGAAAAGGATTTCAGTTATATGTCCTTAATTCAATTATTTGTAGCATTATTTCTTAGAAAAGTAGTTTTACATTTAAAAAATCCTTAATTAAGTTACATACATGTATTTTAATTCTTCGAAGTTTTTAAACTAGGGGAATTGATTACACGCAATTTGTACATTTAAAAGGCCTGTGAAAACACAATTGTTTAATAAAAGTCAGAAATTGAACATTTCAAAATAAAATTATTACTTGAAAATGTGTCTGTGTTAATCATGTTAACCACATGGTGTAATGTATGTACAAATTTAAACAGGTGAATATGGTACATATCGAGGGATTAGCAACATATTATTATCCTCGGCTATCGCTGAGAGTTTATGTGTTGAT
The DNA here is from genome assembly GCF_033153115.1 of Saccostrea echinata. NCBI lineage: Eukaryota > Metazoa > Mollusca > Bivalvia > Ostreida > Ostreidae > Saccostrea > Saccostrea echinata. Next base: position 9,055,302 of record NW_026889758.1, on the reverse strand, counting down.
GGCGATATATTCCTTATTGAACTTTAATGGTGTCCAGATCACCATGTGTAATCACCCTATTGTTACCTAATTTACACAGACAGACGATAACACGACTGTTTCGGAATGACTGAGATAAACACTTGATAGATGTGTATACACCAGCAGGAAGTCACTAACACCTGACAACACACCGTCATTAGTGGACAGAAGAGGGCTCGGCAGGGAGTATCGCCTGGAACAGCGCGCGGGATTTCCTGTCTTAGAGGACTGCGAATTCCCGCCAAATACACGGCGTGTCAGCGCTCTCTGGTGGTGTAACGCTAATTTCTATCACACATCTGTGCCATCAGAGAACAAAAAGGGAGTCTGCACCCCGCTGTTTGGAACGACACCACACAACACAAATCGGCAATTAAATGAATAATAAATTAAAGAATTACTCTCGTTTAGGGAGGTTGCTATTGAAAATTCGCCGTGAATACAAACATTTCTCACGTAAAAGGGTTTCTTCTCAATTGAAATGGTAATTTGAATGAAGTAAACGGAAATGAGGAATGATTTGAAAAATTCAATGATGTTAGATCATTGGTAAATAAATTAAGTTATAATCAAAATTTCCCTCTATGTTTTGGAGGGTTATGGGGTTATATACAGTGATATACATTAACAATAATTTAATACAATCTTGTTACGTTTATTGATAAATGACAATTTGATATTAATTCTGTAGAATAATATAGATCTATCTCTCGATGTGTCTGTAATTAGTCAGATTATGTTCAAGTCTGGAGTAAGCGGTTTCGAGGGGAATACCCAAATCCCGTGATATAAACAAACAAATGTGTCGGGTTCGAAGTGAAATCTCAAATGTCTGCGAATCGATACGTGGGTCTTCGGTCATCCGCCAGTCTCATGTGCGCTATGGTCTGATATTAGCTAGATATTAAATTAAAATATTCCCCCTGGCTTCACTTAGCAAACAGGGATCGCTAACTCGTCATTTAGAATGAATGCAACTAATTTGTCATTTTCCTAATCAATAACACGAAATTCCAATCTAAAGCCTTACTATACAGAATCCCTTAATTAAAATCACAGCCGTGATTTTTTTTAAAGCATGTGGATTGATTTCAAGAGCTGTAAATTAAAATCAAGGCCATTAAACATGTAGATCCACAAATTTAACCGCTTCGATCCTTTAGCTCATTTTTACAGGATTCCATCGTTAATTACTTTATCGACGAGGTTTTGTCATAATTATTGCCCTTTCTAAGATGATTATGTTTACCAGTCAACAGGCTGGTATAATAGTCATCGATAAATCGGAAACATTTTATACAGTATTTAAACAACTCAGTTGCGAGTATAAAACTTTTTGATACTTACACAATAGAATTTTGTTTAAATAAAAAAAAAAATAGAAGATCTAAGAAGAAGAAAAAATATTTTAAGCATTGAATTCTCATTTGCCATGTACAAGTCTCTGAATCGTAAAACCAAGTATTGCTTCTGTGGAACTGTTGGCGAAGTTTCTCTTCAAAGTTAGTATTATTTTGATTAATTGGAGATTTTGCAGGAACAAAAATAATGTGAAGTTTGAAATTCAGGTATGAAAGGGCACATAGGATACATGTTCAATTGCTTGGACAAATGACTGACATTCCAAGAGGGCAGTTCGAATTCGAAAGTGATATATTCATATTTTCGATTTTGTTCTCTGATTTTTGTTTCCGTTATCGATAAATGGACTCTGAGTTTGACTGGGAATTGATTTGCATGTTATGATTGGTTGGCCATGTCATCCATCCTTTATTTTGTAGCCACTGAAGTTCTGGAGTGGGTTTTTATCCCCTCCCTCCCCAGCACACACACACACACACACAATAAAAGGCAAAAGAAAAAAATAAAAGATACTAAGAGAAACATTACTTGTCCATCCTTTCCTCCATAGGAGTTTATATCTTCAATTTTGGATACTTATATCTTGTTTTTGATCGTAACTTTCAAACAGCCTTTTCAGGTTGTGTCATTTGGAATTTGATGATGTTCTACCAAATGATTCTTGAATTTCTTGATTTTTAACGACGAATCCTTAAACCTCTTAAGATCAATGTACAAACTTTTCCAGACTAATTAAATAAATTTCCACAAAGTATTTAAGATATAAACTTATCGATCATGGAATGATACAAGCCATAAAAAAACAAGTCCGCGATAAAATCTTTTATGATGTGATGATGCTTTATTTTAAGAAGGGTTCTTACGACCAGCAGCTGAGAGCGTGAGAGATGGCGCTCAAAAACAGATAAAATATTTACAAATGTTCCAAGAAAGAAGCAAACTCAATCTGATAAGAAACACACCTTTACCAAAAAAAAAAAAAAAAAAAAAAAAAAAATCATCGTTTTCCCTTCACTAAATTATTCTTAATGAATTATTCCACGCGTTAACAGAAAATGAATGCGTCATAAGTTGCCACTTGTTTTCGTGCATGGATTTCTTGAATGCTTCAAAATATGGAAGTTTTTTTTATTTTTTTCAATTCGACCCCACCCCCACCCCGCCCCCTTCTCTCTCAAAATAATTTTAAAGTAATAACATCTTAAAAATATGTAGCCAGTGTTCATGTTATTTGATCGCCCAAGTATATCCATCGCGGAAAGGGGGGGGGGGGGGGGTTACCTCGAAAAACTGTTGAATTTAAAAAAAAAAAAAAAAGAAATTTTATTAGCACTTAAATAATTATTAACTTTTTATAAAGTTTATTTATCGTTATTCTGATAATTTTTTCCTTAATATCTAATTTTATTAAAATTTTATAATAATTCTATTAAATTTTACTTGCAGTGTGCACTTGGTTTGAAAGGCGGCAATGCATTCTTAAGAAACATGTGTGATATATATTATCATTAAGTTAATACACGAAACTTCTATAAACGTTAGCTTTCATTATCATCTTTTATTGTCTGGGTGTAGGTGTTTGTTATGGCACTTTGGGGGGGGGGGGGGGGAGTCTCGGAAACTTCTTCATGTACCAGCGATGGCCGTTACCTATTTTTTTTTCACGGATTACTAGTATTTACGGAGCCAAATGTACTTGCAATTACCGAGGTAAAAATGATGCCATTTAAGGGTAATTTTCTTTCTTGCTAGACTAAATAAGTAACACCTGTTTCGTTGGGTGCGATTTCCCTCCAAGAGGTTTCAGTCTGTCTTAATTGTTATATAAAACTATTGGATAATTACAACCAATTTACACCTTTTAATCCAGGAATTCGGGAATTCGACAATTAATTATTTTTATTCATTTCGTGCTTCAATGTAAAATGACAGATCATATTTGTGATATGTTAAATTATAAGAACACCACATATCACATCAAACTTTTTTACACTGCCTCCATGTATATGGATGTTACTTATTTTGAAAAGTTGTGAATTGTAACCAACAACTACTTTTTTTTTTTACCTTTCTGTGTCTATATGTACATGTAGTAAATAAATAAAACCACAATCCTTTTTTCTTTGCTAGAACAAGCATTGCGTGTGTATATCGGATGTCTAATTTTGTAATGTAAAGCTACATAAAGCTTTTTGTTAGCTGTTAAAATGATCCTATGCATATTAATTTAATTATACCATGAAAGGCAATTGCCATCATGTTTCATTCAAAAGCAGACAAGGGACTTAGAAAATTGCATCTGCTGTAGAAACACATAAATTATTCAAGTAATACTTATTTGTACACAAGAGAACTAACCTCTCTCTCGGTGTAAAACATCGATAATATGAAAAAGACAATTTAATTTGTTTAGATTTTCAATTATTCACCTTTATCTAGTTATTATATTCTAGTTACTATATTCTTCATTTCTTTCAAAATCAATGCATTTTTTGCGGACATTTCTATTAATTTCTTACTTAAATAATAAAGATATCCATAGAGTCGTAGTTCATAATACAAAAAAAAGTCAATTTGGGCAGTTTTTGAAAGAAATCATTATTCTGAAAAAAATATCGATTTATATTAGTGGAATGAATCATTGAAATCAACTTCGGCAATCTTGATCACCCTTGTTAATCCGTCGTTAGTCTTAACGCGCTCTTGCTCTTGCTTTGTTATTGTATTGTGAGGTCAAACGGGAAACTCCGCCCATAAATTGAAATTAGCCAATCAGCGATTCGCATAGATGGCGATCTTGGCGGAATCTTGGGGAAAATGACGTCAATGGGACATATTGCTTTGTGCGGTGAAGAATCGAGTCATAAAGGTAAAAGTGCGCGCTTTAAACTGTAGCGGACAAAGATTCCACAAAACAACGAAGAATATTTATGAAACGAAACAGTCCACATGCTTGGCATAATCAACCAGACGTCCACAAAGATGCCAGCTAATATGTTTTCGGAGGTGAATGCAAACCAAATTCCTGAAGACCATCGTGCACTGCAACTTGCGTTTGAGCTCTCAGTTCTGCGGATGAATGGTGATGAAGAAGTTCCAAATCTCGCATCATCAACCATGGACTCTGAAACAGCGAGGAAACGTAGTGCTAACATGACGGAATGTGTACCCGTACCGAGCTCGGAACATGTAGCTGAAATTGTTGGAAGACAAGGTGAGTTTGTTGTGAATTTCATACATTCGTATAGGCTAAACATGCGACCACGAGGAAGTCATTGTTTATCGGTCACGCCTGATTGCCGCGCGATATATTTCATTTGCACGTGTACTAAATATACTGTAAATTTACACAATTACTTGTCATTTATAATGATTAATAAAGGTTAAATATAGATTTCTCGAAATTTTGCTGAGAAAAACGCTATTTTTAGCAGCTGACATGTCGCATGAAATAACAATGAACAAAGAAAATATTGGCAAGCACGTGGTGATAAGATTTGAAATTCGATATCCGAAAGGAAAAGAAGTGATTGTACATAATGTAGCAGTGGAATAAAGACACAGAAAAATCAATCAGTAGTACCTATGTGTACATATATTTATATATTACATTTTATAAGTAATAAAGTTTCTTTAAATTTCAACGTTGTAAATAATCTCGCATATACATAAAAAAAATGGCACAACATATTTTTTTGTCATCTAAGTACGGATTTTAGAAGTTAAAGTTTCAAATCTTGTCAAGTAACTCCTGATGATTGAGTCATTGTAATTAAACATTTATGAAACTACACAAGTTCATTAATGGAATGTCATGGTGTAGTAATGATATTGGAAGTAGCATTGCAGATGATAATGAATAGATATTTAAACATTAAGTTCATGGCAGGATACAGTTTATATGGGGAGACTATCTGTCAATAAGAACAGCAATTTGTTAATTACTCGGATGTTGTGTTCATTCGAAGTGGCCAACTCCCGGTTTTCCTGTTCTGGTAAAATTCTCAGGGTCAAGAATATTCTCTTGTATATACTTGATCAAGAGCCTGCTAGAAGCAGGACATGCAATAAGTATTTCCTGAAACCTCTTGTAACAATTGAGATTCAGAAGTATGTAGATCAGTAATTGTTACACATGCACTCAATTTTAAAATTAGAACAGTTTTTTAATGTGATTATTTGACTTTTGACTAAGCTGGAAAAAATGGGTTTCATTCATCAAAAACTTTTTTTTTATCATCATTAGATAAACAAGATAAAGTTTTCAAAATAGCATTTTAGCAGTTCTAGGGTGTCTGTAAAAAAAAACTTGAAAATGTTAAGGGATTTCCTGTCTCTGTGATAAGATAAGGTTCCCTGTGTGTTGCTGTGACTGAGTACAAAATTAGGTTAGTTTAAACAGGCAATAGGTTCAGAGCTCTTTTGTGTGAATGTTAATATTGGGACTTATTCAAGAAACAGATTGGCAAAAGGTCAGTGTAAAGATGGGTGAATAAATGACTTAATTTCAAGCAGACATAGGATGAATCATTTGATTTGTGATTAGGGGACTGAACTTTCATAGAAGAGAGCTACATGATGCAAAAGTCTGTGTGAAGATAAGGAATTCTGCTTAAGCATTAAAACAAGCTCTGGAATTTATTCTGTACAGACAGAAAACATTTTTACACACATTTCACAGTCAGTACAGATGAAAGAAAGTTGCCCTTGATTTACAAGTTGAATTTTCACCTTAGACTCTGTAGCCTTGTGCATGTTATGTAACCAACATCTGGTTCTTTCCCATCCCTTGTAAACAACGAAGGACTTGTGGCACATATTTTCTGCACACAAAGTAATTGGAGCCAGAGCTCCCAGGGTAAATGGCAGACTAACACAGGGATGAAGTTACCAGGTTACAATGTATCCATTGTTTTATTGGGCTTCAGGTGTGAGGTCTGGTTTATACTTGCTGCCAATACACCTTTCAAACCAGGCAGAATAGCTTGTTTATTTATTGTTCTAAATCAATTTTATTTGGCATTCCAGAGTAAATTGTCCAGTTTCATATTCAATTATTGTCAAATGCATTCTAACTCTAATAATAGAGTTAGGAATCTAGTAACATTTTGTATGTTATTGATTTTTTTACTGAATATGTGAATCTTTGTCATTCTTAACATCAACTAGAGAATCATACATGGTAGACATTAATTTTGTATTTCTCTCCATAGGATGCAAGATCAAAGCCCTTAGAGCCAAGACCAACACATACATTAAAACTCCAGTCCGAGGGGAGGAGCCAGTATTTGTCGTGACAGGACGGAAGGAAGATGTAGGCATGGCAAAACGAGAAATTTTGTCAGCAGCTGAACACTTCAGTCAGATCAGAGCATCACGCAGAAACAGCAGTGTGTCAAGTTCATCATCTATAACCACCGCAGGCCCAAACGGTCCACCCAGCCCAAGCACACCTGGCCAGGTGACAATCCAGGTACGTGTGCCATATCGTGTTGTGGGACTCGTTGTTGGACCAAAAGGAGCCACCATCAAACGGATTCAACAGCAGACACACACATACATTGTAACACCCAGTCGTGACAAGGAACCTGTTTTTGAAGTCACAGGACTACCAGAAAATGTAGAAAAGGCCAAAATGGAAATAGAGAGTCACATTGCCATCCGTACTGGAGGAGTTATTGATGGGCAGAATGAGGATGATTTTCAAAGCAATGGCATAGACTCAGGTTTTCATGAATTGCATGGAAATTCAGACATGTTTGGTTTTGGCAAGGCCCATAATGGACTGAATGCTCTGAATAATTTTCACACGGTCCAGAATGGAAATGCTCTCCACAATGGCGACACCAATATTTTCAATTTTCCCTCAGTCAATGGACCTAAGATCAATGATTTTACTTTGGGAAATATGATTGGAACCTTCAACTGTTTTGGAAGTTTTGACAACGACGAGGGAATAGGGGGATCCCCCTCCTTCGACCCATTTATCCCCTCCCACTCCATGTGGTCTGATGTGGATAACTCCAATCTGGTAACAAGCGTCTTCACCACCAGTGCTGGCAACCCTCATCAGGGCCCAAGTAGCCTTGGAAACAGCACTCCACGTCAGATGTCTCCTTCTATCACTGATTCGCCCAACAGTTCATCCAATGGGAATTCAAGCAGCAATCCCCCATCTCCACCACTTAACCTCCTGGAAGGTATACCAGGAAACACAGGCCTGCTCAAGTCATCATTAAACGGGACCCAGGGCTCAAATTTTCCGCATACCTCCGTGATGGATATGGGGCTGGTCACCAGTTTATCACCTGCTATTACCACAGCCTCCCATGTGAAAACGTCAGGAGGTGTCTCCATTCCTGTGCAGGTTCCCATGGTAAATGGTCGCCCACGCCGTCAGTGCTTAATGTGTTCAGATAGTGAAATTGTGGCTGCTCTTGTTCCATGTGGGCATAATCTTTTCTGCATGGAATGTGCAAATCTGATCGTGGAAAAACCAGTCAGCGAGAGGAGCTGTCCAGTCTGCAGCCAAACCATTTCTCAGGCAATGCGCATATTTTCATAATAATTTGGTGAAACACAAAAACAATCATCTTTAGAAAATCCAAAGAACAAATTATCGAAGAACCTTAACAAATTTCCATTTTGTTTGTTATATTTGAGATTATGTTGTCATGGATTTTTTTAGTCAGTGAGGTTCTTTTATGGTTAAATTTCAAAGAGAAAAAAAACACAGGCAGTGCTATGCAATGCAGATATGGACTTTATCCCCCTTCAGTGAGGCACCCACCTATTTACTCTATTTCCTTTGAACGCCTGACGTTGATTTGGCAGACTGGAAAGCTATTCTAGGCATACCTCACAAAAAGCAGCCAAAGTCAGCCATGTTGATTCCAGCAGTGATGTGGACCAAATGAACAACAGGCTTCAAATACTGTTATTATTTTTCTAGCCTTAATTAGTTATTATATCTATTATTAAGTAAGCACAGTAGTTTAATTTTTTTTATTTGCAAAAGAATTTATTTTTATATTCCATTGTCTCATTGTTAACTATAGTATTGGTTGTTTTATGAGAGAGCCTGAATATATAGGAAAAAAATAGCCAAGAAATGTAGCTTTACAATTGTCAATTTTTTATACTTTTTTTTTTGATTAAGTTGGATATTTAATGTACACCAGTCAACATTGCCACCTTTGTTTCTGAGTGAACCAATGAATGCAATAGTGTGTCCCTAAACATTCTCATGGATAAATTCCCCATTATTTTTGTACGGAGTTAGATAATATATCATGTGTTCATTGCAACTTATAAAATGGTAATTATAAAATGTTTATATTTTCATTTCATGCACATAAGCAGAACTTGCTGTGAATTATTTCCTCTTGATATATATATGCAATGAAATTTGAGAAAATAGTTTATTTTTCAACAGCACCAATCCAGAATTTTTTTGTTGTTGAGTTGTTTGTGAGATTTGCTGTCCATTGATGTCAACACTATATATAATGTATCTTATATATGTATTGTGTATTTTATGCTTTTCTGTTGAGTATATAAGAATGATTGCTGGTCAAGATCAAACTTGGACACAAACTCCCAAGTCCTTGGAGTATTTTTCTACATGTGTATCTAGTGTGCATAAATTTACAATATGTTCCCATTGAAATATATTTTTATATATATATGACTGTATTCTATGTGATATTGACTATACAGCTTCCATTATGGTATATGTATCCTAAGCATGTGGCTTTTTTTCCCTCTGTCTACAAAATAAGCTGCATTTCTCAACACGTTTAAACTACATATTTACTCCTTGGTTTTAATCAGTTTGCCAAAAATTCACTTTTGCACAGGAAAAAGAAATAACTATCTCATCATCATGATTTATTTAGTCTTCTAAGAAAATCATTTTTAGTTATTGAAAGCATTTATCTTGAATATTATCAAAGCATAATCAAGAATCCAGCTGTGCAATAAATGTAATCAAACTGTAATCCTAAGTCAACCATCTTCATGTATTTAGATCTGCCTGCCATATCAGTTACAAGATTTTTGTTATGTATACTATATAGAATAATTTTGTTGTAAACATCATATCCAACTTCTAGGTTGTGTTGTCGTGCAGTCATCAAACTGCATGTATGTTATTGATATTTTATACAAATATGCCTATTTGGTGCTCTGTTTTAAGTTTGCCAATTTTATTTCCATGGAACTGCTAAAGTGTTGCTTGGAACATAAAAGTTTATGCTGAGAAAATGCAAGGTTACATTTGTATGCCTTTGGGTTTTTATGAGAATGGTCCCACTTGCTACAGATTTTTTTCTTTGTTGCAATTTCTTTATATGTTTAGCGTTAGTTTCCTAGAGATTGTTTATTTTGTTGATGCTAACTATAGAGACTGGTCCAATGCTTCTACTAGGAAAATTTGAATTTGTGGGTTAGAAATTGGGGAGTGAAAGAAATGAAATTGTTACCGATTCCATATATATATATATATATATATATATATATATATATATATATATATATATATATATATATATAGAGGTAAAAAAGACTTTAAATTTTAATTTGGCTAGGGAAAACAGGGTACTGGATCATGACACACACTTATGCTCAAATGCTACTTACAAGTTCAGATATATTTCAAAAAATTCAAACCAAGCCAGAAATCGACAAACTTAATAACCAAAGATATTACTTGTACCTATTCCCAGTGCTAGTCAATCATTTTATAATCATTCATTGGAAACTTTTTATGCTCATTTTAGTATCTCACAATTTTTTAATTTATATGATTCATAATGTCAAAAAGCAAGTATATTCACCATTTTAGATTTGCAATTAGATGATTCTTGCCTTTTATTTTTATATACAATCCAATCAATATCTATGAGAGAGAGTAACCTACTACAAATTATTTTATATGCAGAAATGTATCCATGTTTGTACGTAATACAAGTATGTAATGGTATTGATGCACTTGTGTATACCAGGAGATCTGAATTATATTGTTTATTGAGCGCACACAAAAACGTAATGTTCCTTTCATTGGTACAGAGAAAAATATAAATTATGCAATTTCCATTATTCATATGTAATCATCTTCAGTGTTAACAATATGCTGTTTTTCAGTTTAGGCCCACTTGATTGTTTTTTAAATTCTATTTTACCCAGTTGTCAAAAGAGATTTTACAATGACCATTGAAGTAGCTGATAATATTTTATTATATATTTAAAAGAATGGCATTGAATGGTTTATTTTTATTGACCTCAGGTCAAGGTCAGTTTGGACCTAGGTCAGGGTTATGTAATTGCAAAGACCATTCCTGTAGTATTTAGAAGAATGAAATTTGTTTATTATTGACAAATTATATTCTGTAACAAATATATAGTATAAATTTAATGATTTATTTTTAAGGGCCTTTGTAATAATTACAGTGTAAATGTATCAAATAATCCCTCCGGATTAGCTTTTTATTGGAATCAAAGTGTGTATTTAAGTAGTGAACAAATTATTGCAGTATTATATAGACTACAAAATAACTTATGTAAAAAATCCTTGTAACCTTGTTGTGATTTTGAGAGTAATATATTCTGAAGCTTGGACTATAGTGTCACTGTACAGAGCTCCATGTTTAGATAGTGTTTTGTATTTTATTATTATTTACCAATATATTGTATGTCAGTTTTTGATTATTGATGCAACCGTTCGACAAAAAAGTATAAAGATATTTTTTATTTTATCTAGGTCTCCAGTAGAGGCCCACCAAAATTATATTTGGTGAAATTATAAAATGTCAAGTTTTATTTTTCTGCAAATAAAAATCTTACTAATACTAGTGTTTCTTTTTAGTGAATATTTTAAAGGTTATAGAAGTATGATCAGGTTTTCGAGATGAATGGAAACCAGAGGAAACCACTGCTGGAACATACGGATATGGAAAGTATAAGAGTCAGTGTGATACACTTTACAAAATCATTGAAAATGTTTTATGTAGACAGATTGATTTGCCCCCCAAAAAATTGTTGAATACATCAGAGAAACATCCTGAATTTGAGTGTTGGCATCAATAATGGATACAAAATGGAAACGGATAGTTAGTCGTATATAGGATCTCCCATGATTTGTAGTTGGATATGATTTTTATCCGAGTTGTGTGCTTTTTATCCCCGAGCATTGGCGAGGGGATAAAAACACACAACGAGTTGGATAAAAGTCATATCCAACTACAAATCATGGGAGATTCTTTTTATCCCGTGTTAATACTTCACAACCAATGTTTTACACTGTTTTATATAGGACTCCACTTTATCTTACTTCATCACGCTAACGCTAAAACCATTATGACGTCACAACTGCACTTAACTGTGGGATATGAAAAAATTATCCAACGAGTCATATCCACGGGATAAAAGGGTAAACATGGGATAAACATAATTATCACACCTCACTGTCTCTTAGTTAGTCATCGACAATAAAGATCTCGTATTATTTGGAATATATTAAATGTGTATCGTTTACTAAGTGTCGACTAACGTACACTGTATAGCGCCAAAACCATAGGCACTCCCCATCTTAATTGTTAAAAAAAAATATACCTACTATACTATAAACATAGTATAGTAGGTATATTTTTTTTTAACAATTAAGATGGGGAGTGCCTATGGCCAAAACCAGCTAATTTGACCTAATCCGTTACCAAGACGTCGACTACATACAGCATAATATCAGGCACCGGGCTTTCTAATTGGGCAGATCATTAGAATGTCAACGTGTTTCTACCAAAATGAATCAAAAACCAAAATGAAGAGAAAGAATATTTTATAAGAAATTTTATTGCAGACATAATGGCGTGGAAAACGTATATCTATTCACCCCCATGTATGGTATAATAAAAATACACCTTTATCTTATCGTGTATGGCCAAATTTTAAATCTTAACAAAAGTACTAACTAATTGCACAGAATGATTTACAGATGGAATTGACGGAGAAATTACATATTTTCGAGTAAAGTCTCCTTATACATGTATTTTATTAGTTAGGTGTTGGGGTGGGGGGGGGGGGTGGGGGGTGAATAGATGATTTTTCCACGCTTTAAGTGCCTGTAGTACATACTCGTCTATTTATACTTATATATGTATTAAAGATTGAGTTAGAAAAGAGATGTGTAAAAATTTGAACCATTATTCATTTTAAAAAAATGTACAACCACGTCCATTTAACCCCCATCCTATTCCATTGTACAACAATATAATTTTCGCCCCCCAAAAGTCAATACATGTATTGAATGTATGATCGTAATTCAGAAAGTTTAAGATAAATATGAAATAGCCCCAAACAAGAGATTAAGTCTGGTTTGAAAGGGGAATGTGAAAGCTATATTTCTTTCTCTTCACCACAGCAAGCTCAAAGGTCCCCAGTAATACGCGCGGGCGGGCTATAACAGGAAAACAAATGCCTAGATAGCAAAAAATGGAAATTTCCTGCTGCTGATTTTGATGACCGACATAAAATTGGATAACATTCCATCGTCGTAATCTTGTAATAACGATTACACATGTATTGATCAGTCAGCAGCCGTATCTAGGACGAGTACACAAAGAAAGTTCAAAGGATTCCGACATTCTCCTGGTACAAGACTTCCTCACAAGAGACTAGCGTTACTATGGAAACCATTTTCCAACATTTTCCTGTATTCATGCTCAGTTACCCAGGGGAATGTGATTCTGCGATATTAAAGAATTGACTTTGGTACTCAATAGGTATACACCGTTGGTCCAGGAGAAAAATCGTGCCACTGAAAGAACACCGTATTAGATCGTAAACATTATCAAATTATCAAGTTAATTGTAGAAAATGTCTATATGTTCTTTTTGTATGTACAGGGAGAATCAGTATCCCCAGTTTAAGCATATCTGGATTATCATGTTCTAATTGATTTGATCAATTAATGTCCAATACGAACAAAACTCCATATTTTGGTGAGCATATTTATTAATTAGTCCAGAAAAGTTTATATTTACAAGTACATAAAGCAATATATGTCAAACTTTGATAAAATCTTATACTTGAAATGTATATTTCCTCTCATACAGGATACAGATATGAAATCCTACTGTTTACTATCTTTCTATTATTCGTTAATTATTAGTATAACAAGTACATTATATCTAACCCACAACCCACCCACCCCCACCCCCCTGCCCGGTGCCAACCCAAATAAAGGAAGCCCATTTTTCAATTCTGTATCTATGCACACTTAAAATAAAAGGGAGTTTTTAACGCTGCAGGGCAATGTCAAATTATTTTGACCCCTTGATTTAATTTGGCATGGCTGTCTGTCTGTCTGTCTGTCCGTCCGTCTGGCTGTATGTCTACCTGTCAAAAAATCGTGACCCGGCCATAACTTTCTAACCATTGATTAAAATTAAATAAGTTGACTTAGATAATGAAATCGTGTTCAGGTCATCAAATCAGAGGTGCGTCAGGACAGTGACGCAAGGTAATGTCCCGAAGGTCAAGGTCAATAATAATTGATTGTGAATCTTTATTTTTTATTATTAGCATGTCTATTGTCATGTACAAGTATTATTATTTATTGTCTCTGTTTTGACCTGTTATACAAGGAGAGGGTGTGCATAGGCTTTGCCTGTTGCCCAATCCTTATTGATTTGTTCAATAAAATATGTTTGAAGAAAGGTCAAGGTCACTCTAAAAATGAAATGGATCTTGATATGTTAATGTAACGTTAATTAGAGCATCAGGGACCTTTATACTAATTATAATAATTATTTGTTAAGTTAAAACTGACATTCGAAATCCCGAGACGTGCAAGATATTATACTTTTTTATGCCCCCGTAATCGAAGATTCGGGGGCATATAGTTTTTGCCCTGTCCGTCTGTCTGTTTGTCTAGCTGTCTGTCTGTCTGTTTGTCTGCAAAAACTTTAACCTTGCCCATAACCTTTCATTGGTTGAAGCTATGGCTTTCATATTTCACATATGTATTCCTTGTGACAAGACCTTTCTTTGGATACCATTATATTTGACATTTTGACCTTGACCTTGGAGTTTGACCCACTTTTGCAAAATTTTATGAGACTTTAACCTTGGCCATAACTTTTGAACAGTTGGTACTTGGGCTTTTAAACTTCACGTGTATTTCTTGTGACAAAACCTTTCTTTGGACACCAACAACTTTGACCCTATGACCTTGGAGTTTGGCCTACTATTGAAAAAACTTTAACTTTGACCATAACTTTTAAACAGTTGGTGCTAGGGCTTCATATTTCACATGTGTATTTCTTATGACAAGACCTTTCTTAGAATACCAACAACTTTGACCTTTTGACCTTGACCTTGGAGTTTGACCTACTTTAATTTTGAAAAACTTTAACCTTGGCCATCACTTTTGAACAGTTAATGCTAAGATTTTCATTCTTCACATGTATATTCCATTTGACAACACCTTCCTTTGGACACCAACATTTTTGACCCTTTGACCTTGGAGTTTGACCTACTGTTGAAAAAACTTTAACCTTGGCCATAACTTTTGAAAAGTTGGTGCTAGGGCTTTCATTCTTCACATATGCATTCCTTGTGACAAGACCTTACTTTAGATACCAACAAATTTGACCCTTTGACCTTGACCTTGGAGTTTGACTTACTTTTGAAAAACTTTAACCTTGGCCATAACTTTTGAACAGTTGGTATTAGGATTTTCGTACTTCACATGTATATTCCTTGTGACAAGACCTTCCTTTAGATACCAACAATTTTGACCCTTTGACCTTGACCTTGGAGTTTGACCTGCTTATAAAAAAAAATTAACTTTGGCCATAACATTTGAACGTTAGGTTCTAGGGCTTTCACATTTCAGGATCATGTGTATCACCTGTGACAAGACCTTCTCTTTGGCACCATTTGACCTTGACGTTGCCATTTTACTTACTTTGAAAAAACTTTAACCTTCGCCATAATTTTTTCAACGGTTTGTACTAGGGCTTTCATATTTCACAGGTATATTCCTCAAAACAAGACCTTTCTTTGGGTACCAACATTTTTGGATCTCTTGACCTGGAGTTTGACATGCGTTTGAGAAACTTTAACCATCAGTGTTTCACAAACACATCTTGTTCATTCCTTTTATTAAGTCTTTTTTTAAAATTTCTATTAGACAGGAAAATAATTTCAATATAAAACATAAAATTGTTTAAACATGTACATTAGATACATCTCATAGGACGACACGTTAATACGTCCGAATAGAATTGACCCAAGACAAAGACATCCTAGTAATGTGTCCCGCCAATTTCAAGGTTAGCATAGTAATCTATCACCATGACAACTCTTCTAATCGGAAGCGTACTTCAGTCAATTTTTCGGTGTTTCTTTTTTTGGATTATTGACATTAAAGAAAGCAATATGGCTTGAGTGCAATGTCGGAAAAGCACCAATCATAATGTTTCGCAAAAAAAAAAAAAAAAAAAAAAAGAAAGTATGTATGCATTTTACATGATATTGTTAGTGGAGAGTGGCTGATGTTGGATAATGCTCAGGACTACTTCTTGGTTTACTCTAATCTTCTAAAATATTAATGTATATGTACTTTGACGATATCTGTTTTCGTGTTGCGAGGTACACATCTTAAAATCAAAGTATAACATGGATTGCCGGATGAAGTATGCAGTGATACACGCGGACCATTCGAGGTAATAACTGACATGCACAACTGCACACGTGCATTTAGTAAAGACCAGGATAACGAGCTTGTAGTCTTTGATATAATGGTGCTTGTTTCGATTTAGAAGATACTAGGAATCCTGATAAAGTCTTTATAAAACGACATTCAGGATAAAGAGGGTTTCAAAATTATGTCATATTTATATCGATTCAATCACGACAAAAAATCTTATGCAATAAATTGATCACAAAAAGTGTTTCTTGTTTTCATTTAAATTAACGCTCTGTCGGGTTAAGGTATTGCAATCTTGTTATAGTTAGTTTTGAATTCCATAAATTCTAAAACTCTAATTAATAAAACCGATGTAGTTAATGTTTTACCTACATCATTACTGTAACCATGACGCGTCGCCGGTAAAACTCGGTTTGCAACCGTTAAATCAGTGTAACAAACAAGAAAACAGTTATTCCCTAAGTAACCTAGACATGGAGACATGAAGACATGCCTTTTACTAAAAACATATATGAATTATTTTTGTCAAACTTGCACTTTGGAGGCGATCTTCCAAATTAAACTACTAAAAAAATGCAGTTATTCCGTCAACAGCATTTATTCACTGTCTTAATCAGTTTTTTCTTTTTTGGGGCTTATTGTGTGTGTGTGTTTGTGTGTGTGTCCAAGCTTGTGTTGTGTTTGCTCACATTGAGGAACTTTCAATGCATACAACATTGCTTAAAATAAAACTAATTCAACGATGAGGAGTAATTGCTTGCATGAAGTCATGACTTCTAATTGATCGACTGCATGACACAAAATATTGTCTACATTTCACTGTTCTATGTATTGGATTTTCAAATTATCTGCTACATGAGTAGGAAATTATAAATTAAATTACTGTTTGTCAAAACTGCATTGTCACTGGATCGCAACAGAAACAATCGGGGCCATGACATCGGCGGAATCCTTAACGGAAAATACCGTGTCAGACGCCACATTAAAGGTTTCAGTGCTTTAATCAAACAGAATAACGGATTGTGGATGTCGTACAATACTTTGAAATTTAGTATTTCTTGTGGAGGTAAAACGATGCAATGGCACATCTGTTACCAATTGTGACGGATCAAGAATTGGGTTAGTTAATGTAACCTTGTCGTCGGTCGCTGGTGAGACTGGGAATGCCAAAAAAGTGACGCAGACCCAATGAAATCGAGAGTGCCAGAGCAATTATTGCGAGGCAACTCAAGCACAAACACTCCCTGTTGATTTTATCCATACACATACGTACTTTTATCTTCATTCATAAAATGGTACGCTCACTTTTTTGACACTTTGTGTAATTAGTACAGGATGATTATATCACATCATTATGCAAAAGAATAGACAGAAACAGCTCCGGCTCACTGTTGTAATATTTCGTTTATAAGTACTCCAATGCATGTCTCCCATTGCTTTTAATTACATCTTTAAAGATTTCGGAGGTAAAATCAACTCCCTCGGTGGAATTGTATACAGACCCACTAAAGAGACCTCACGAACAAACCTCATTGACCATCATCCCTAGCGTGAATCGCTTACTCTGCACTACTCTTCGACCTTGGACTGAGAATTGTTACATGCAGGAGCAAGGTCGCAATGATCCAAGAGGTAGCGAGCCTCTGGATGCTTTACGTGATGCAATAACACCATCAGCAGTTTGATTATACAGTAATTAACCCCAGGGATCGTTCTAACTCTATTAGATATCGCTCTGCGGACGAGTAGGGCGATTTTTTGTGGAACAAAGTGGCCGCTAACTTGTATGTAATTATACAATAAGTGGAGGAACATGGCAGATAGATCATGCTATTGTTCGATACATTATAAATGAGAGAACTATCAGACTGGATGTTCACCGATAACGAGAATATGTCGTGTATGTTTACTAATCGGGCAGGAAGATTCTGAAATCCTCTCACTCTTAAGATTATAAAGGATACTCTTGGGTCATTAGTATCCCACCGCCCGGTCTCAATGGACACGCCCTACAATAGCTCATTACCGAAGTATAGTGTTGATATGGAGCAGGTATCGACGATAAAAGTAAATGGTCAGCGAGAGCGCGTTAATGAAGTAGACAATATAACGACATACGAGTATATAACAATGTCTCGTGTTTGTTACTGATGTAAACGACCCCACTTCATTCTAGCTTAATTATTAAAAAAATGTTACAAAATGCTCAGAAATAAAGAAGAATAAAAGTAAAACCAATGTTGCACGAGATAGATATATACATGTAGGTAGGCCCAATTAGACTGAAGACTTTATGATATTGACCGTCAGCTCGAAAGAGGGGTGTCGAGTCCTTATCGTGTATTTACAGCCTTGAAGAGGAGCGACATACACAAATCAACATTGGAGAAATTCAGCTGCAAAGAGATAATGAAATAGTAATGGGCACCAGTACTTCTATCCCCTTCCCATTTAATGGGATTGGTATTTTAAAGTTTAAAAACAAGATGACATTGTCTCGATCTGCGTATAGGAAGAGTTGGTTTGATTGGGAATATTTTTTTAAACTTAAAGATAAAGGCTTTATCCCCATTTTGATTTTTACCACTTTCCTCCTGACTAGCCTTTATCTAGATCAGAATCCTTGGAGTTAATTTTGACCGGGGGAGAAAATACACAGGATGATAACAGGTAGAAGTTTAATGCCCGCCATTTTGTCTAAATTATGTACACTAATGCCTGAAATGAGTACATCGCATACAAATTGTCCCTTGAACCAAGACTTAATGGCGAGGAAATTATATATATCAATTCCACGTATTATGGATTACAAGATGTAAATAGTAATAGGTATATATGTCTTTGTGACTTCAAGGATGTTGTGTGATAAAGAGGTAGACAATGATAATGGAGTGCATCTGTATCATGATTATGGGGTAGTTTTTCATATGGAGGTTACAGATGACTCCACAATAGTTATAAAATAACGCTTACAGATGACTCCACAATAGTTATAAAATAACGGTTACAGATAACTCCACAATAGTTATATAATAACGGTTAAAGATAACTCCACAATAGTTATATAATAACGGTTACAGATGACTCCACAATAGATAACTGTTCTTCATTTCAGATATACCTCAGCTTTCTCATAAAGGATTTCATATAAATACACACATTGTGCTAGGAATATTTAAAACAGACATCAACGGAACAATTTTAAATGAAAAGTGTATTTACAAGTACTTCAAAACTCAAATACATGTAGTACTAATATTCTATTCAATTACATCTTTAAAAATACTTGTAACACTTATGTAATCCCAGCCCTAAAATTTATTGAGCTCTATAAAATAGTTTTTCGCCCTTTCTATTAGTTGCACCAGTTACACTGGAAATACTGTGAGTATGTAATATTTTTAGCCCTATATAATTGGAACAATACTTAGAATTCACGATAACCTACATGTACCTACTGAATACTGACGCTGTAATATATAAACAAGCGGGGGAGGAATGGGCTTACATGTGTTTCACATTTCTTGCTATCCGTTCTCAAGAAAAACTAATATTTAATAATAATGCTGTAATGAGAACAGACTAGGTTTGTTAATACCGAATAAATAAGAATGTTAAGATATTGATCATTTCATATAAATGTACCTTTTTATAGTTATAAATTACACTATACATATGTATATACGTTATTTTCTATCATATGCCAGTAATTAGAAAGTATCTTAAAATAAACAAAAAAGAAATATATCTATAAAAAATTTCAAAGTCCTTTTTTCAGTGAAGATTTAATTCATGTGTACGAAAGCATAGTAGGATCAATCAATGGAAGAAGAAAAAGGCGTAATAACGCGAAAAAAGGCATTATAACGCTAATAAAAGGCGTTATAACGCGAAGTCAAAAGGCGTTATTTCTCCTTTTGAAAAGGCGTTAAGTAACTACGCCTTTTGACAGGCCCGTTGCAAGGTTTAAAAATTGGGGGGCTGCTTTCCAAACCTTCAATGTTTAACCAATTTAGTTCTTCTGTGATGCCAGACAACTGGACCAATGGACATGGATTTCACAATTTTGGTTGAAGGCTAATTGCTCATTATACCCATGCATATAGTCTGCCTACTTTCCTTCCATGCAAGAAAGGAAAAGATTTTCAAATGTGAAATAAATTTTAATATATGACCAGCAAAGCCCCCGCCTACATCTGCCTTAATCCTGGATTCTCACAAGTACAGTGTTGACTTCTGTTAATACTTAGGCAGATAGTTGTCTGTGAGAGGTGCAGGAGTATAGAAATGAAATATATGGAGATAACGAACAGTATTCAAGCTCAAAAGTCCATTAATCAATACAAAATAGGAGCAGAGCAAACACGGACCTCCAAACATCAGAGGTGGGATCAGGTGCCATGGAGGAGTGAGCATCCCCTGCCGACCTGTCACACCCGCCGTGTGCTCGTCATGATCGGGAAATAACGGAAAAATCCGTCGACAATTCAGTGTGTAAATAATGGCCTAACAATTAGTATGAAAAACGTCAGTCAGCATTTGACTCAATGATAAATTGTATTTGCTGACAAGGTCATTGTATCGACCATAGAACTTACGAAATGATGACTTTAAACGAGACAGCTGATATTCTTGTTTCATCAACTTATTTGTCAATAATTTACCTCGTTTTAGAAATTGTACATACGTAGAGCATGCTCTTGCATATCGAATCAACTGAGAGATATATATCCCGTATGCAGGTGATGAAGGTATATTGCTGCATAAGTAAGGGAAGTTGACGATTGAAAAGTTAAAGTCATCACGTTTATCATAAAGCTTGGTTGTTAGATTACCATTAACGTCTTTTTCAAGTAAAATATCCAAATATGAAACAGATGTGTCAGACTCTGTGGTATCTTTTATCTCAAGTTCACAAGGATATATCGTATCGACATAAGAATGGAAATAGCCATTGTTAATTGACAATACGTCGTCGATATATCTAAATGTCGAGTTGAAGGCCACAGCAAGTGTTTTCTTCTTTTCACGTACAAGATTTTGGACAAATTCTTCAGAAAATATTTTTAAATATTGCATGAATAAAGATAGCAGGACCGTACATGTAGGAGGATGAGGGGGTGCACCCCCACCCTCATTTTTTGGGAGAATAGCCTTGCTGCAGTTTTAATATAAAAAATCATTTATAAGCTGCTTGGGCCTTGCACATTTTGTTGCAGTATGGTCGAACTCTGGCAAATTAATACATTAAAAAAAAGTTTAACCAAAAAGTTAGGGAAAGATCTTTCTCAACCCTACTACATCCCCCACGAAATAGGATTTTCGAGTTAAGGCAGTTAAATTTTTTTTCTAGGTCACCTGAGTCACTCAGGTGACTTGTTGCTAATCTGTTTTCGTCCGTCGTCGTGCGACGTCCGTCGGTCGTAAACTTTTGAACGTTTTCAGCTTCTTCTCTTGAACCAATATCAACCAATTTTGGTATAGAGCATCAATGGGGTACAAAAAATGGGAATTTCATAGTCCCTGCCACCCTGGGGCCTGAGGGGTGGGACTAAAACCATCAAAATTAGTTCTATCTTTAAAAATCTTCTTCTTTACTCCTTGACATCAAGCAGTCAAATTGTTGGCAGGATTTTAATAAGCATTGAGCCCTTTATCAAAATTGTGAAATTCATGGCCCCAAATTCTGGAGTTAGGGTGGAGCTCTAATTATCATACAGTGAAAATGCATAAATTCTTTAAAATCCTCTTCTCTCTTCCTGTATATAAAGCAGATAAACTAAGTGTATGGTTATGATGATCAAGGGTGCCTTTTCCAAAATTGTGAAATTTATGGACCCTGGATGAAGGGTTCCGCAGGAGGGGAAGCTCTATTGATTATATAGTGAAAATGCATTATTTCTTTGAAAATCTTCTTCTTAGCTCCTAGATATTTAGCAGGTAAACCTAGTGCATAGGTATGATGAGAAAGGGCGCCTCTTCCAAAAGTATGAATGTCTTGGTCCCTGGGTCAGGAGTTCTGGTGTTAGGGCGAGGCTGTATTTATTATATAGTGAAAATGCATAAATTCTTTAAAAATCTTCTTCTCTTACCCTGTATATAAAGCAGATAAAGTAGGTACATGGTTATGGTGATCAAGGATACCTCTTCATATATAAACGTATATAAAGAAAGAAAGATAGATAGATAGATAGATAGATAGATAGATAGATAGATAGATAGATAGATAGATCGTAATTTAAGAATTTTTTTTTTCAAGATATACATAAACGTATAAACAATAAAAATGGATTGAACAGCAGGAAAATGACATATATTAGTTCTTTCCATTAGAGATCAAGATACGAATGTAACAATGGTATATATTTGTAGTTTTACAAAGATATATTTTAAACTAATTTTAAAGGAGTTTACAGGGTAAACTGAAAAGAGAGGGGAAATAATAAAATGGAAAAGGGGGAAAATTGAGGGGGAGGCTCAAATTAAAAGGCGAGAGAGAAAGAGAGAGTATTTCACCTATATATACATTTATAGATTTGTTTGCTGTTTTTCGTCCCTTGCAAGATTATTTCACTCATAGTCGTATATGAGACATGACCAGATCGGGTGAAGTCCTTTACCCGGCACTCAGGATGAAGAGCTTCAAATTTAGACCTTCATTCGCACTCAGGGCTAATGAACAGCCAGGGTTCTTTAGTGTGCCAAAGCCTGTCGTAACACAGGGGATCGGTTTTTAAGGTCTCACCAGAAAGGCCCGAAACTTTTGCCTCAAAGTTCCGGAGTTTGGCGAAGGAACATTTGCTGACTATTTGGTTTGTCGCAGCAAGGACATGAATCCACTACCTTCCCACCACAGATTTAGCGCTCTACCGAATGAGCTACCATGATGGTCAAATATCTGTAAGTTCAGTAATTTTAGTACTTTGATTATTCATTTTTGAGTAGAAGTTTTTTTTTTCCTTTTGTAGAGGAGAGGTTCAATCTTTGAGAGTTGCACAAGTTGTCCATTATGAAGGGTTTTTTCTTCTTTGATAGTAGCACAGGTTGTCCTTTTGCGAAATTAGTATTTTTCATCTTTGAGATTTGCAGAAGTTATTAAAATTGTGGGTTGTGAAGTAAGATTACCCATCTCTGAGAGTTTTTATTTTATTTTTTTAAGTTAGTTTTTCCATCTTCGAGATTTTAAGATTTGTACAAGTTGTTGATTGTGAAGTTAGTTTTTTTTTTTTTCATCTTTGATCTCGAGTTAACTTGTATAAGTTGTTTGTGAAGTTATATTTTCATCTTTGAGATTTCTTGCGCTAGAGGCTTATTCCTCGGAGAGGTGTACAAGTTGTGATTTATGTAGTTTAGTTTTTTCACTTTTGAAAACTAAGTACTGTATAAGCTTGTTGCTTTTATGAAGTTAGCTTGTTGGACAAATTGTCTTCTGTAAAATTTATAAATATATATTTATAATCCGGTATGCGTGAAAGGTGAAATCAAATGTATCAATGTTCTCCGTTATATCTTGGATCAAGATGCCACACATTACTCAGTAGCATTAATTATAGAAACAAGAACCATCTGTAGCAGACATTGGTCAATTATACCAGCTCCTCTAAACTTGGGCCTGATGTAATGACCAAAGGACATGACCTTGTAAGTTAGCGCGCCAAGACAAACAGTGATGAGTAACTGACGATAAATGATAAATCGGCATGACCTCATCTCGCTTCTAAAAGAGAGGACAGAACTGATTCAAAAGTATTATTCGGTCTGTAACTTTGTTAGAAGCGATCACACACTTCCTAGTTCTGAGGTTCCTGCCAATGTTCATATCGATCGGTGAGATTTTTGATGTATTGGTTTTGCAGCTTTGGTCGGATGATTCAATATTTACATTTCCTATATTTAATTCAATTTGTGTCAGAATCAACAAAATATTGTCAATTATCCGGGTAATTAAACATGCTAGTCGGCAAATCCGCGGGCAACAGAACGTGCTGCAAGATGTCATCACACGGGACAGATAACTAACTCATATAATTATCTTACTTTGTAAATTAATTTACTTAATACTTAACACTACTGACTTTAAACATCAAGTTTGGCACTCTTTGCAAGTTTCAAATGAAGAACTTACTCATGAACTTGCCTTGCTATGCTACAAAGTCAGTTCGTTTGTTAGTCAATTATAGGACCCTCAAGGGACAAGGAGAAAATTAGTCAGCTATTTACATGATTTATACAAATGAGGCGAGTTGTATAATTAAGAGATGAGCCATAAAATCAAAATGGAAGCATTCTTTAAAGCAAACAGGAAGTGAAGTATCTTTCTAAGTTACAAATTAAGGGTATATATGATATGTATCAGGGACATTTCAAACCAGATTTTGGGAAATGGTGGTTTCTTCTCAGGGGACACACACACACACACATATATATATATATATACAGGAATTTAAAGAAGAATATTCGCAGATAGATAAAATTTTAGTTGCTAAGCACAAAAAAATTAAGGCATGAAACTGAACCTTCTCAATACTTTATGAAGTTTTGTAAAACTGAAAATATACATATCAAATTGGCATTTCGATTGTTTGATTTGTAATTAAATTCACATGTGTGTATCAGTAATCTGAATGGAATATTTATTTCAGGACTTTCGGTCAAGTGTACAAGTGCATTCTGAAAAAAAAAATGAATACTGCTGTTAGAATGGCGACAAAGAAGACCATAACAGTAAAGTACTTTTGCACAACACTTTCCATAATATTTATATGAGTAATCCTTGTGCAATACTTGGAATATCCCTTCAACAATATATAATAACTATAGGCTTTGTCCCTGTGTTAGCAGATTCTCAGGGCGTACAGGTTCCCCTTGTAGATTTCTTTACCTTACAGAAGTAAATAACTTCAGTGGTCATCGATCGCTAGTTTGAACAGCTTTTCTTTATTTGTTGCTTGTCTGAATGGTCACTTGGGTAAATTACAGGACAAATAAAGTATTTCCGCATCAGATTGTTTTACGACACACTTGGCACAGTCGAGCGTTTCGTTCTCTAGTTAACTTTTTACTTTTAATAACTTATTATATTGAATACTGAATAAATAATTTTACCAGTGCACTGTTTGGTTGGACAAGCACCATGCAGTGTCTGTAAACACGATACATGTATCCCCGGGGACACCGCGTAACGAAGCTGCACGTGCAGGGATAACCCATGGACAAGCAGGTCAGAGCGACATCCCGGTCCGTCGGGTCTCGTTATCTTTAATTTCGTTTGTGAAATCAATCTGCATCAAGTGAAATTTACGCTACACCATACGTACTGATGGTGGTGTCAAACTGACTTCGGATACTCAATTAAGAATACATCTTTTATACCATTTTCTGAGTTTCGCTTTTATTCTTGCAATTTTTTTTACAGGCTTTGAAGCGGGTTCTAGTGGTTTTAATTAATGCCGAATATATTGGAGAGCTCTAGTGTACATGCTTTTTACGGTGACCTACATCTGTTTGCAAAATAAAGTATAAAGTAATTGATTATTATTATGGATATTTATATCATTACAATTATGCAATTCAAATGTTTACTAAAAATTTCACAAGATAAACAACAAAGAATTTTATTTTTTAACTTCGTAAGGTTATGAAATTTGAAGTAATTCACACACACACACACACATTCTTTCTGTGTGTAATTGATATGTTTACTCGGTCCGAGCGAGCAAGTGAGGCGATTGATGTATAATTAACTATCTCCAGCTGGTTGTTCGATTTTGAAAAAAAGAAACTGATACCGAAAGCTTTAGTTCAATAGACCTAAACAGTCTTAGGTGACACGGTAAATAAATACAAGAACTGATCTTTTTTTCCGGAATGAAAGTTCGATATTGAATTTATGTCTAAACACATCATACAAAATCATCCGAGATTAACTTGAACGATCTCTGTTTAATGAAATCGCAAAAGAAAAAAAAACCGGCATTCTTACTGCAGTATTCAAGGAACCTCTTATCATATTAGACAAATGGAGGCGATATTTTTGATGTTATAGACAAACATCATCTCTGAACATTTATCTTTCCCCCCATTCATTCATTTTTAACAGTGTAGTACAGAACGCATGCACAGTCATTTTCATAAGCTTCATAGACATCGGATAGCTTACAAATTATTGATATCTCGCGGATTTCCTCTCGCATACAAGGATTTTCAATTTGCACCTATACACACAGTGTCGGATCGCCACTTACATCTGAACGTGGATCCTAGGAAAGGGGTCAAGTCGCGGATAATTCCGGGAAAACTCTCTCATTGATCGGAGGGGCCGGCAGATGTCTGATACAAGAGCAAATGAACAAGCACAAAACTTCCCTGGAAATTGAATTAATAACATGTCAAACGAACAGGGACGCGGCATTACGAGACCCCCCAAAACAGTGTCAAGAAATGTTTTTATTTAATCATCCCAGAGAGTTAATTCTCTCACGAAAAAATGTTTCACCAAATACATTTAGTAACGTTGCCGCAGTCTTTATCTTCGTTGCTTAATACAAATAATTGACGCGTTAAGAGATAATAATTAAACAGGCAGGGGGACTTAAATTTAATACAAAACACGACTTCTAGGATTTTTAATCAGATTGCGCACATTAAGGGATAATAGGTATAGAGTGATGGCACAGATCGAAAGGTCGAGGGGTGCTCTCGTGAACGCTGATGGTTAGACCGTTGTCTGAGGACACACTTGAAGATTTACACTCTGAAAGAGTTCCGTAGTATTTAAGAGAGAAACCACGAAGTCCTGCTTGTATATTTATTCGGTCAGATCCGGGGATTTTTAACATAGGATGCAAATTTCAGCATGCCCAGCGGTTTTTTTCCCTATCAGATACAATTCAAATACTACTTAAAACACGGGGGGGGGGGGGGCGTGCCCCCCCCCCATAATTTTGCCGACATATAGAGTACTATAGAAAAAATAGATACTATATGCTTGTGCCCCCTCTAAATAAAAATGCCTGATGACCTTTTTTTTTTTGCTTGTCAAGGAATTTTTGGTAGTTGATAGTGCCCCTAACTGAAAATGAATGGCTGTGCCCCCCAAACTGAAATTGCTTCCTACGGGCCTGCTAAACACTAAAGAAAAATGTATTTAGGACTTTGAGAAAAGTATACGTATTGACTTTATTTTTCTTGTTCATTTTCAACATAGCGACGATTTGAAAAGTTGGGGGGGGGGGGGGTTCCAACCTCCCCCAAAAATGACAACCAAAATTAAATAATTATGAAATGCCCGAACTGGAAAATCTTATTTCGGGGGGGGGGGGGGTTGAACTTTTTCTCTAACGTTTTGGTACATTTTTTTTAAAATGCTGGGAATTTTTATGTGTTTGACCTTACAGCAACAAAAGGGGGAGGCTTTTATATGAAAATTTTCATATTAAAACAGGAAAAATGTTTCAAAATGGCGTATGATAGTGGACAGAAATCTCTGTTGTATACTTACACTGGGGAACTACATGCAAATAATTTCAATTACTTATTCTTGCTCTAAAATATATGCTATGAATACTTTAATCTACTTTAAATTGTGTCATTTACCTTAGAGTTCTGTTTAATTCCATTTTACATCAAACGGCAGATCACTCTAAGAGCATAATCTACCATGAACTCTTCAGTGAGCAGTTTTAAAAGCTTCCTTAAGCATGATTTATTTGATTCAAATTACAAGGAAATAAAAACAATTCTGAAGATACATCCACGCATATACACGACAATAACACATTCGACAACTAATTTGAATTGGTCTGCAGGGAATTAACAAACTTTTTAACAATTATTGATTTTAAGCTAATGGTAACATATCAGATTTTAAATAAAGCAATCAATTTTGAATGTTAATCAATAAAAATAATCTTGGATAATAGCTTTATTTTCACGATATTATTATGGGCTGGCGGATCTACAAATCATGAAATCTTATTTCTAGACTATTTATAAATATTTCTAACTTGTATTAATATTACATAAAATTATCTCTACATGCTGAGCAAACTGCGAAAATTAGAAATCAGATTGGAAGCGATCTAGTGACAATAAGATGAACTTTTTATTCGACAACAAATACAGAGTCTCTAAGCTAAATCAAGCAGCTCTGTAAATGAAGATTTCGTATGAATATTTGCACTGACATGACAGTAATTCCGAGTACTCACTGCGGCGAAACTCAATATCGTTCCTTGTTATGTAAAATGTCAAATAAAAAAAATCAGGTTAATTAATTTGAAAAATAAGTTTGTACTGGTGAGATATGGGTTAAAAGACTTCATCTGTTACATGTCCAAACTCAGCGAGGAGGAAAACCAAATTTAGACCAATCACCATTGTGACGTCAGGGTGTCAGGGGCTGTAAAAATGTGGACCAAAAGTAATTGGAATTCCAAGTAAGAACCAATCAATTTCGTTTCCATTACATTTCAGAAAGAGAAATAAGGAAAAACTGATACAGTAAATCAAATATCAAAGAATAAGCTTCGTGCAAATTTGGATCTTGTACATAGAATGGTTATGGACTTAATTCAGTCAATTTCGTGTCATTTTTAGCTTTTCCATTATTTAACCTTTAAGTTCATGTATTTCCAGTATTCTTAGTGTTACAGTAATAAATTTAAGACATGAATGAAAAATTCACTGCCACCGAACAACCAGAAAATCAACCCTAGAACCAAGGAGGGGATTAATTCAAACCAGCAGTTCATTACCAACATTGTGTCTATTATTAGTTGGAAGCCTTCGAAAAGCATCTAAAAATAACATTCATTATTTTAAAGAGAAAAACAAATAGATACACATTTGGTAACAAAATGTACAACTTTTTAATGGCATTTCAATTTTTAAGGTCAGGTATCTATAAATAATGCTTTTGCTCAACTTACTTTTTATGCAAATATGCAAATACAGACAAAAAAGGGGGCGAGGAGACGGGGGTATACATGTTTAGTGTTCTAATCGTTCAGCGTTAGATCAGCTGAGATGTTCATGCCATTCATTGATAAATCTTTTTAAATACTTGATATTACGGAAGCATATTAGTGCCACGTAATATTTTTTTAAGTTGATAATTCCAACTTTTCCAACTATATCTTGGCTTTTCCAAGTTGGCTTTTCAAACTTTAAAGGTGGTAATTCCAACTTTTATCTTGGCTTTTCCGACTTGAAAGTTAGTAATTCCAACTTTTATCTTGGCTTTTCCAACTTTAAAGTTGGCTTTTCCAACTTTAATGTTGGTAATTTCAACTTTAATCTTGGCTTTTCCATTTAAAGTTGGAAAAGCCAACTTTAACTGGAATTACCAACTTTAAAGTTGGAAAAGCCAAGATTAAAGTAAAATTTTCATCCCCGCATTATCCATGATAAAAATGTGAACTCAGTGAAAACAATTTGAAATCAAATACATTTTTTGTCTGACTACCTGGTTCTTGAGGGGATGATTTTAATTGACCAAGCCTTTGTACCAATTCCTAATTTTCTCTTCTCTAAAACAGGAATGACTTTTCATTTGAACCAGCCTGATTTTAATTATTCAAGGATGTTTGCCCCAAGTTTGGTTGAAATTAATGCAGTGCTTCTAAAGAAGCTGAAAATCTAAATATTTTACAGACATCAGACAGACAGACGAACACCATACAATCTTTGATCAGAAAGGCTTCATTGAGTTTATTAATCAGATGAGAACATCACACAAAAACATTCTTCCTTGCATTATCTTATTATATCATATACTAGTACATATAAACATCTTTGGTGTTCTAAAACACCAAACACTACACATCCGAGCTTAAAAAAGAAACAAAGTATTATTGATTATAATACTATAAGTTACAATCTAACTGATAGGCAATTTTCAGCTATTAAAAATATAACCAAATATATATATTCAGGCATGATGGAAATCTGTATTAGTTCAACTTATTAAACCAAAATATTGGTACATGAGGCACAATATTAATAACATATACATGTATACATTAATACAAAAGTCAGAGTACATATATAATACTACAACATGATAGAAAGTGAAGAGAAATAAAAAAAAAAAGATGTGTTTGTGAAACACTGATGCCCCCGTATGGCAACTTATAGCAAAGGTTAAACTTTCTCAAACGCAAATCAAATACGTTGGTACCTACAGTAAGGTGTTTTTCTTAAGGAATATACCTTTGAAATATGAAAGCTCTAGCACCAACCGTTCAAAAGTTATGGCCACGGTTAAAGTTTTCCAAAAGTAGGTCAAACATCAAGGTCAAGATCAAATGGTCAAAATTAATGGTGCACAAGGAAAGGCCTTCTCACAAGAAATATATATGTGAAAAAATATGAAAGCCGGAGCACCAATCCTTACCAAAAGTAGGTCAATTCCAAGGTCAAGGTCAATGGATTACAATTGGTGGTATCCAAAGGAAGTTCTTGTCACAAGGAATAGACTTGTAAAATATGGAAGCCCTAGGACCAACCGTTCAAAAGTCAAGACCAAGGTTAAAGTTTTCCAAAAGTAGGTCAAACTCCAAGGCCAAGGTCAAAGTTGTTGGTATCCAAAGGAAGGTCTTGTCACGCGAATTACATATGTGAATTATGAAAGCTGTAGCACCATTCGTTCAAAAGTTAGGACCAAGGTCAAAGGTCTGTAAAATTTTGCAAAACTGGGCCAAACTCCGAGGTCAAGGTCAAATATGATGATACCCAAAGAAAGGTCTTGTCACAAGAAATACACATGTGAAATATGAAAGCCATAGCTCCAACCAATCAAAAGTAATGATTTTTGATCTTTTGACCTGGAGTTTGACTTGCATTTGAGAAAATTAAACCTTCGCCATAAGCTGCTATACGGGGTTATCGGTGTTTCCCAAACACATCTTGTTTTTTTTTTTGAAGGGGGGGGGGGGGGGTTGACATTAGTTCCAAACATTTAATAACATTAGGTTTATGAGAATACTGAGTAATTGCCCAGATAATCTTCTCTAACATTAATTAAAACAAGCATTCTGAGAGTATTGCATTAGCAATACTAGTCCCCTACCGGCAAGTGTAATCTGGTTCCGTTCCCGTTAAGAATTGAAAATGCCATAATTCCGTCAAAAATTAATGAAGCGGGACGAAATGCAAACTTGATCTGTAACTAATCAAGGTAAAGCCACATACCAAAAATCAGCTCAATATCTACAAGCTTTTAGAAGAAAATTGCGGAAAACCCGAAAAAATTGAAAAGGCCGTAATTCCGTCAAAAATCAATGAAGCGAAACGAAATGCAAACTTGATCTGTAACTCATCAAGATACACTCACATACCAAAAATCAGCTCAATATCTGCAAGTGTTTAGGAAAAAAGTGCGGAAAACCAAGTGGGACAGACTGACAGACAGACGGACGGACAGACGGACGGACAGACTCAGAGGAAACCTATAGTCCCCTCCGGTTTCACCGGTAGGGGACTAATTAGAACTTACTTGGTATCCCTAAAGTTACTCTAATACTTACTGCAGGCCTCTAAGTAACCTCTAAAATTTAGGCGCCAGCTGGCTCCTTATCCAGGCCTCTATGTGACCTCTAAAATTCAGGCGCCAACTGACTCCTAATCAAAAAAAAAAATTAGTCGCCAATGCAAATTTTTAGTCGCCAGGTATATTTTTTCTTAGGCAACCAATTTAAAAATTGATATTAGTCAATATATAGAGACATGTCTATTGCTAACTTTTAAACTTCTTTTCTGCTCTTTATAAAAAAAAAATTGAAAATGTTTATAGTTCAGTAATTTGAGGATCACCAAATCAATTTGAAATGGTCACCAATTTGGCGACTTACAGAAAAATTTTAGTCGCCAATCATAATTTTTAGTCGCCAATGCAAATTTTTAGTCGCCAGGCAAATATTTTCAGGCGCCAATTTTCAAAGCTGGTAAACAAGGTGACAAAGAAAACACAAGACAGGTTCATTGCTAACTTTTAAACTTCTTTTCACCTCTTTAGTAGAAAAAATGTTAAAAATGTTTATATTCTGGAATTTGGCGATCGCCAAGGCAATATAAAATGGTCGCCAATTTGGCGACTAATAGAGAAATTTTAGGTGCCAATCAAAAATTTTAGGAGCCATGGCGACTAAATTAGTTGCCAATTACAGCCCTGACTAAATATATATAATATCACATATTTGAATTAAATATTACCAAATTACATGGGAGAAAGCACATAATTGATTCTGAAAAAGATATTATCTATTCGCTTTTAGGTGACCTGATTCACTCCGTCTTTGTCCGTCACCGTCCGTGCACGATGCGTAATTTTTTTTTACATTTTACATCTCCAGAAAACAATAGGACCTAATTCAAGGAAACGCCTCAAAGCATTCTTCAAAATTATTTCAATAAAGGGCCATACCCTTTCCTACTTTGCGATAATAAAGAAATAGCAAAAGCTGAGGGTTTTTTAAAATTGTCTTATGAACAACATTAAAAAAAAAACCATGGCCACTAGGGAACAGTTGCAAAAAAGGGAATGGGGTAAGGGTTTTTTTATGTAGAAATATGTCTAGTTATGTAGACTAGATAAGAAAATATTTTTGGCTCCAGAAAATCAAACAATTGTGAATTACAATAAAGTTCAGTAATTTTTACGGCCAATTTTTTGCCAATTAAATTCTCACTCATAAGGAAATCTTCATCACATTAGTGTCAAGATGTAATTGTACGGAAGAGCATGAAATGTTAATCATGTGAACAATCCTCGATATTATTATATTTCTAAAGAATATTTCATTAGATCCAGGTTTCTTAAAAAGAAATGATCGACCAAAACTTTTTGAATATTAAAGTTAAACATGCACGCTGAAGTAAAGTTTTACCATTTAACTGGCTTATATTCCATGTTCATTTTTTCTTTCGATTTTTTTAAATCATTGATTACATGTAAAAAGTTAAAAGGGGGGGGGGGGTATCAAGTATAAAATATTTGAACAGCAAAAAACGGTCTATATACAATTCTACTATAAACTTTTCCTAGATACCGTATCTCCTAATCATAAAAAAGTTTAGTCTAGCATTCCACCATATTTCAAGGTGAAATCTACACCCTGCATTTCCTACAGATACTCACAAACAGTTGCGTCCAAACTTTTCAATTACATGTATTTATAAACAAACCTTACAGTGCCTAGATATTGAACATCTAAAACAAAATCCTCTTAAGTGTTCTTGCTCTTCTTCGTCTTTCAATGAAATATATGGAGATAAGGAACAGTATTCAAGCTCAAAAGTCCATTAAACATTACAAAATATGTGCAGAGCAAACACGGACCTCCAAAAAATCAGAGGTGGGATCAGGTGCCATGGAGGAGTGAGCATCCACAGCCGACCGGTCACACCCGCCGTGTGCTTCTTGTCATGATCAGGAAATAACGGAAAAATCCGTCGACAATTCAGTGTATAAATAATGACCTAACAATTAGTATGAAAAACGTCAGTCAGCATTTGACTCAATGATAAATTGTATTTGCTGACAAGGTCATTGTATCGACCATAGAACTTACGAAATGATGACTTTAAACGAGACTGCTGATATTCTTATTTCATCAACTTGTTTGTCAATAATTTACCTCGTTTTAGAAATCGTACATACGTAGAGCATGCTCTTGCGTATCGAATCAACCGAGAGATATAAACCCCGTATGCAGGTGATGAAGATATATTGCTGCATAAGTAAGGGAAGTTGACAATTGAAAAGTTAAAGTCATCACGTTTATCATAAAGCTAGGTTGATAGATTACCATTAACGTCTTTTTCAAGTAAAATATCCAAATATGAAACAGATGTGTCAGACTCTGTAGTTTCTTTATCTTAAGCTCACCTGGATATATCGTATCGAAATATGAATGGAAATAACCATTGGTAATTGACAATACGTCGTCGATATATATATATATATATATATATATATATATATATATATATATATATATATATATATATATATATATATATATATATATATACATGTCGAGTTGAAGGCCACAGCAAGTTTTTTCTTCTTTTCACGTATAAGATTTTGGACAAATTCTGCTTCATATGAATACAAAAAAAAAAGGTCTGCTAATAACTGGGCGCAACTACAGTCCCGCCGGACACGTCATTACTGGTGATGTTAATATAGTTGAAAATGAGGACCCTATAAAGCAATCCTAAATACAGGGAGCCCCGATCTAAATTGGCGATAGAACTTTATTTCCATTATGAATTTTTTCGCAGATTATGCGTTATTAACGTTGGGCTAAATATAAAAAGGAAGACCTGAACAGAATGGATTAAGTGTTTTAGTAATATATTTAAGATTCGTATTAGAAAAATAAAAGGCAAAATGCGAAGCATCTACCCTTCCGTTTTCACTAAACCGGAAGTTAAGATAAAGTTAGAGCGACTACAGGAAAAATATCTTATGGTTCCAGCAGACAAGGCTGGTAACTATGTCGTCTTTGTAAGGCTCATTATTATAACTGTATTTTGGAGGAACTTGGTTTTAATTCTACGTCTGGAAACCTACATATACTCACAGTTTACATTCCAAAGAAGAAATTCTTCAAAATCATATTTCAGTGGTTAATACTTTTAATATACCAGTCAACCCTACCTGTACTGGATTTCTAAACTTCTTAAAAATCCCTACAAACTAAGATACATTGCTGGGTCCAGCAAATGCTCTACTTAGTCCTTATCTTTACTCCTTACAAAAATATTAACTGCTGTAGAGGAGAAACTTCAGACGTGCTGTGCTACAGCTTATTCTAGAAGTGGTGTAAATCAGATGTGGATACTGAAAAACTCCAAAGAACTTTAAGAAACTTTAAAATCACAAACCTTTTCAAAAGTCTCTATCATCAAAACTTACGACTTTTCTACACTTTACATGTTATACAACAATTCCTCACGATAAATTAAATTATAGACTTTTTGATATGATAGACAACTGCTTCTTAAATAAAAACGGAACTCAGAAATTTCACATCTTGTGATTGGTCACCAGCAAAATTACTTTGTTAAAAACCTCTCTGATTGTTCACACAAGTGCTCTGAAGCTGATATTAAAAGGATGCTAGAGTTTCTCATTGACAACATTTATGTAGTCTTCGGAGATCAATTTTTCCAACAAACTGTTCGTATTACGATGGGCACTAATTGTGCTCCTTTATTAGTTGACCTGTTTTTACATTCTTATGAAGCAGAATTTATTCAAAAACTTCTACACGAGAAGAGGAAAACACTAACTGTGGTCTTCAATTCGACATTCAGATACAGTGTATATCGACGATGCTTTATCAATTAACAATAGTTATTTTCATTCGTGTGTCGCAGTGAACTTGAAATAAGACACCACAAAGTCTGACACACCCGTTTCATATTTAGATGTTTTACTGACTATAAATGATGAAGGCTAATTAACAACTAAATTGTATGACAAACGAGATGACTTGCGAGACAGGCTACCCACTGATAAGCTGATGTTACAGGAAATTTAACAGCCTCGTTTAAAGTCAGCATTTCGTAATTTTTATGGTCGTTATAATGACCTTGTTAGCATATATAACCTATCATTTGGTCATATTTTAGCTGACTTGTTTCATACCAATTGTTAGGCCTTTGTTTTTGTACTGAAATTGACTATGGATAGTTCCGTCTACCTGATCAATACATAGGGCTCACGGCAGGTGTGACCGGTCAACAGGGGATGCTCACTCTTCCTAGGTACCTGATCCCACTTCTGAAATTTCCAGGCCGTGTTGTGTGCCCTCTTCACATATTTGCACTGTTTATGGATTTTTTGAGATCGATCACTGTTTGTTTTCTTTACCTTTTACACTACATAACCATTCCGAACAGGGGTGAGGTGGGGGGGGGGGGGTACAAAGGTACTATACTAGTGTCCTTCCACTTTAAAAAGTGGAAGGGGTACTAGAAACCCGCCTCCCGTGGCTATCCACCATGGGTCCCTATATTGACTAATATTAGCTTTTGAAGTCGGCGCCTAAGAAACATTTGCCTGGCGAATATGCATTGGCGACTATTTTTTTTGTTTTTGTTTTGATTAGGAGCCAGCTGACGTTTAAATTTTAGAGGTTACTGAGAGGCCAGCAGATATTTCCATTCAAAAAATTAAAATATAAGCGAAACCAGTTCAGTTCAGTTCTTTATTCCGTGGGACGTACATCCCATACGCATTACAGTACAATATTATATTAATCAATTACATACTTAGCACAATAACGTGTTTATACTTACAAACTTGTGATACTTACATACTATCATATAGCTGATTGTTTTAAGGATTCTAATCGTAGTTTATTAGCATGATATTTAAATTATGAAAGACTGGAGAAATGAATGAAAAATGAAATTCATCTTCAATATCATTTAAATTACATAAAATCACATTTCCTATTACCCCTTTTAAGTTGTCTTACCTCCCAGTTTCTATCTTTAAATAATGTGCTAATAGTTTAACATGACTGTATAGTTTTCCTAATAATAACCTTGTAAACAAAAATAGTCATCTAAACAACATGCATTTTGGTGATCTACATACATCAGATATAGCTTTCTGTTTCAAAACACCACACACTCTAGTATATTGTATGTCTAAAATAATACTATCTTTTTGATTACTATGGTACAGGTCAGTCAAACCTAGAGTGTACATTTCATTCTTAATGCTCATAATCCAGGGATCTTATTTTCTGTCATATCTTGATAACATTCGATCAATATACAATTATTTTAACCAATGTTGTAATATTCTGCGCCTTATATATATATATACAGTACAGGCAACGCGGATCCCGTATTAGACCGCGTCCCCTCGGCGGTGTGTTAATCCTTTCCGCGTTACACCGTCGCGGGTTTTGATCGCGGTACTACCTGCGACCGTGTTTACACCGCGGCGGGGCCAGCTACCGTTTTTCTTCAGCTTAGAGTTATTACCTGTAAAGTGTTGTCGATTTTTAATCGCGACGAAAAAAAGGAAGGGGGGATTTATTAAAGATCATGGCCTACATTATATCGTGAATATCATTAAATGAATTTTTGATTTAATTTTCAGTGTTGTATAATAGTTATTTTATTTCCTATGTTTTTTTTTTATCAATAGTCACTCATAATTTATTATTTCTCAAATTAAAAAAAAAAGGCATATATAATAGCCAGTGCTTGCGGTAAAATTGGATGAAATATGATCATCAGCTCATTAACCTTGTATTATTTATTTAAAATCAATAATTCAAACATAAATTATCTTGAAATTGCTAAATAATCCACCTTATAACAGTAGCATTAATTTTTTTTTAAATGCCATCGTTTCTTAATTGTCCACGATTATTCCCTGCAGTTGCGTTACCAGTTACATGTAGCTAATGCGTTTATTTTTTCTGCGAGATTCGATCACAGTCTTTGGTTTCTTAAAAAAAATTATGCCTTTGTATATTTACATATCTGATATAAATATTAGAATGAAAAACGATGATAGATAGAGATGGTAACAGTATTAAACAAGCGTACATTTAGGAAGATTTAGGAACCATTAACTGCTGATACTATGCGCTAAACATGTAAGACTGTAGAAGTAATATCAACATGAACTCTTTTTCGTTATTGTGTTTAATAAAATCATTACATCCTATATATTCAGGATAATTTCAAAGACAGTTTTTCCATTTTCTTTCTTTTTGATTTTTTATTGGCTGATTTTGGACCCTAAAATAATTTGAACATACAACACAAAAATAAACTTAATTATATTCAGAGACAAATGTGTTAGAGCGATAAGCTACGAGTTTTCAGGTGTCTGTGTAACTATAGCTAAGGTGTGTTCCCGTTTTGCACACATTTGATAATTACCCTATCGAGATACCTGCAATACTGTCAGATTGCGTAATCTTACATCGTGAAGCAATATGGCGATCTTATAAATAAGGTAGAAATAAATGTCTTGGAAACAGTAAGTTGGTTTAGTACAATAGTGTCTGTGGCTGTGGTTGTTTCCGTGTTTTTTTTTTTTTTTTTCAGAAACACTATCGTAGAATTAGACAAAGTCCACAACTGGTCAATAAACTGATGAACCGGCTACAGTATATTATCTGTTCACAGAAACGACTTCTATTGAAACTGAAAAAAAAAAATTAATCCAGAAGCAATTCATTTCATTGAAGTTTTATCATGAATATTTTGTTTTAATCGATGGACTCGACACATCAATAAACTGATTGAAGGAAAAAAGATGTACGTGCTGTAACATTCTGTACTTTTTTCCCCTTTCTTTTTTTAAATTATACTTACATAAAACATGTACATGTACATATATAAACAGAAACAAATATCTAGCCCCGTCGGCATTTACAGAAAATATCAATAAAACATTATTTGAGTTGATTTATTTTATTTCATCCAAACTCTATTAATTTGTTTTAAATGTATGTCTTGATTGATCCTTTTCCTTTTAATATATACTCAGGGTAAAAAAAAAAAAAAAAAAAAAAAAGCAAGTTCAGTATATATTGACTCGTGAAAATTTCATGGTTGTAATTTCATTTGAAAATGAAAAAAATAATGAAACATTGAAGGGACTGGTGTGTTGTATGACTAGACAACGCCCTGCACATGCAGAGAAATTTACCCCAGGTATGTACTCTAGGACAGGTGTGAAACCCTCAGGGCATGCCGTTTCCTGCTCGGTCTGCTAATCCCTATACACAGGAAATGATCGCGACTAATACTTAATACACAAAGAAAAGAATATGTTCAAGTAAACTTGGCATTTGATTTTTCTTTTCTTGAGTATTATTGAGAATAATAAGTTTTAGTGATATAACCCCCCCCCCCCCCCGATCATTTTAATTGTTTTGTGAAGTTCATCACCATGCACATCCTATCTTCTGTAAATGGAGAAATAATTAAATTAAAACGAAACACTGTTTACCAAAGAAGTAAATATCGAGGAAAAGAAAAAATATATTGATATCTTATATAACGCACTGCAAACTCTCACCATTGAATATTACAGCTTTCCGGTCATTCGACAATTTCAGAGAAATGCTTGCACATTTATACAATAAAGTGAAATAAATAAAATGAATTATACTGTTCTAAATTTGGTAAAAATACAAAAACACAAACAGTACAAAGATGCACTTTTTTCCTCATAGGAATGCTGAAAACTGTTAATCGGAACCCGCACTGACTATTGTTTAGCACGTGTATGTAACATTGTAGTTCGCATATAATTTGAAAAGAAGTTTTTAGAACTTATATTTCCGACATTAAAATTTATCATGTTAAACTCTCAAATGACACGGCTTACATGTATAAATAGTTTTCTTGACACTATTTAAAATAAAAGATGTCGCTTTAGTATTGATCTATAATTTAAAAAAAAATAATTATAATAAAAACGTTTAAAATATTTTCTGCTTTACAAATTCTTTTTTGGAGTATGTTTATTATTTTCACCTCACTGTTGCAAAATAAAAGAAAATAATTTCATAAATATACATACACTGAAGATCTTAAATTTTTTTAAGAGGGAATTTGCTGCTGTTCGTAAATTTATTGACGAAACATGTAGATTCTCTGGTTGATATGTTATTTAATTGCTTTTTCACTTGTACTAACTGTATTATTTTTCTTTTAATTTGCATGGCATATTGTAAAATATAAGGAGAGGAACCTAGTCAGTTGTATAGGAGTTGTTTTCAATCCTTTAACTCAATAAAATATGTTCAAAACAGGGAATTTCGCAAAATTCCTGTTCGGGGAGATAACTCCCATTTGTTTACGATACTAGTTGATCAATGATTTAACCGCGGCGGGGACAGGTAGGTGATGAATTTCCCGCGGAGGGAACGCGGTTTACCTGTCTCACCTGGCCAAATCCCGCGTTGTCTATGTACCGCGACGGGGCGCGGGAAATACGGGATCCGCGTTGCCTGTACTGTATATATATATATATATATATATATATATATATATATATATATATATATATATATATATATATATATATATATATATATATATATATCTAGTGGTATTCTACCTAACTCATAATAAACAGCACTATTGCAAGTATTATTCATTACACTAAGTATTCTTTTACAATAATTAATATGCACTCTCTCGACATCTTGACCTTTTAAAAATTCCCGTATTACAGCTCCATAGTATAACACATATTCATCTGAGTCTCGACATTGAAATTTAAATCTTTATTTTACTATAAATACTTAACATTGCTTTGGTAGGTTGTGTTAATTGCATAATATTTCTGCGTGGATAAAAATTTATTATTATAGTAAAGCCAAGTCATTTCAGCTTAAATAAATTGACATAAAAGTCGATTGATTTATTGTTTGTTGTTTAACATCCCATTCGAGTCTTTTCCATAAAAGTTGAGAAAAGCCAATACACATATTTTGTTCTTTCGAGCAGTTAATTGTGTATAACAAAATAATAGATAAAACATATCAAGTTTTGATTTCATATTTCCCAGGTATCAATCAATAAAACTAAACGCGAAATCAAGTCCACTCAATTTAAATTATTTGATATAAAGGTTGAAAAAAAACCTCCTTTCAAGATTTTCGAGGTAAATGCTAGCGTGCCAAAATCGCATTAGGATAGACAAACTGACTTTTAGTGATCATCCGGGTAATAAAACCACGTGGGAGGCACCCCACATCATGCATAATTGAGGTTTTCATGCGCTCTGAGATCTATTTTCCTTTAAAAAGGATCATTTTGTAATAATCTCAAACAATAGAATCTCTTCGTTAAAACCACCATGCATGCAAACCTGCAGAAAAATCTCTCGGACAGAATGGACTCAAAATCTTTGTACAGCGTGATGGAAACAGATATGTTACTTATGTTACAGATTTTCAAAGAAATAGTAATCCGACCAAAAATGTAAAGTAAATAGAAATAGTAATCCGACCAAAAAATGTAAAGTAAATAGAAATAGTAATCCGACCAAAAATGTAAAGTAAATAGAAATAGTAATCCGACCAAAAATGTAAAGTAAATAGAAATAGTAATCCGACCAAAAATGTAAAGTAAATAGAAAAAGTAATCCGACCAAAAATGTAAAGTAAATAGAAATAGTAATCCGACCAAAAATGTAAAGTAAATAGAAATAAGAATCCGACCAAAAATGTAAAGTAAATAGAAATAGTAATCCGACCAAATAGTGATCCGACCAAAAATGTAAAGTAAATAGAAATAAGAATCCGACCAAAAATGTAAAGTAAATAGAAATAGTAATCCGACCAAAAATATAAAGTAAATAGAAATAGTAATCCGACCAAAAAATGTAAAGTAAATAGAAATAGTAATCCGACCAAAAATGTAAAATAAATAAATAAGTGTCAGTAAATGTATGTTCAATGTGTACGTGAATGAAGTCCTTAAATGTTTGAACGATGAGTTATAATGCCCGAATTCCACTGTTTGTATGGGATGGGGTTATTTTTATAAAAAATCTATTGTCTTAGACAATTTTTAAAAATATTCTGATATATTTAAAACCTTTTAAAACAATTTTTGAAATATCTAAATAGTATTTTAGAGGAACTTGAATTTAATTCTACAATTGGTAATCCAACTTATACCCATAGCTCCCTTTCTAAGGAGGAAATTCTTCAAAATCATATGTCAGTTTTGAATATTTTTAATATTCCCAACAACTAACATGAATTTGAATTATCACATCTATATTGGATTCCGAAACTTCATAAAAATCCTTACAAACAAAGATACATAGCGGGTTCCAGTAAATGTTCTACCAAGCCTCTTTCTTTACTCCTCACTAAAATATAACAGTAGTGAAGGAGAAACTTCAGGAGTGTTGTGCAACAGTATATTCGAGAAGTAGTGTAAATCAGATGTGGATACCAATTCCAAGGAACTTTTGGAAAATTTGTAATCACAAAATTTTACCAAAATCAACAACATAAAATCTTCCGACTTTTCAACTTTATACACAACCATTCCCAACGATTAACTAAAGTCCAGGCTTTTTGATATCATAGACAGCTACTTTTTCAATACATATATAAAATAAAGTCATTATAACTGTTTAAAATTCTTATAGCAGTTTATCGCCAATGACGCGAACCCTTCAAATACACTAGTACATAGCACTTGGAACAATTACGAGGGGTAGTTAAAACAATCGCCCCCAAAAGCCTTAATTTGGAAGGAAACTGTTAATATTTTGAAAAGAAATATTTTATAGTGATGATTAGTTAATTTGAACTCGTTTAACTGAAATAATCATGCGGTTAAAACGGTTAAAGAGTTTTCCTTTGTAATTCCAACAGATATGCACCAATCGGAAAACCTCATGTAAGTTCAAAACAATAATCATAAGACATTTTAATTATGGGATAATTTCACCGGAAGTGAGCACACATTATCTGTGACAGACATTTCTGGCCTGTCAGACGTATTATTCCAGCAAGTTGGCTTACCATATCATTAACCATCGATTCTTCCCGGCATGTAGAGAGTCCAGTCGATGTTCTTTAATGAGACCTTTTTAAGTCCGTACTCAATTTTCTGTAATCAGGCACACCCCCTGTAAGATTGCCTCGTGCGATATTGATGTCAACTTTCGACCTCGACCCAAACAAAGAAACAAAAATTACAAGATTCTGGAATCTGGATATAAAAAAGCAATTGACAACCAGTCTGCTTAGTAAACATCGAGATTTTTAGGAGTATTTTTACTTGGTTGATTCCATACCAATTGTATGTAATTTTTTTAACCCCTCCCCCTTCCCCGTTTTCTTCAGGACAAATGAAATTCTTAACTTTGCAAATGTAGCAATTTTTTTTGTTTTCATAACTGTATGTGGCAATTTTATCTAGCAACACGGTGTGGATGATTCTTGTCCTCGAACAAAGTGTGCTACACTGAAATATAGTATAATTTTGAAGTTTTATAGAAGAATATATCTGAACTCTAAAGCAGACGCCTGGAAATGTTACGTGAAACGTTTGCGAGGCTTGATGGATTGGGGATTTGTATTTTCGACGTCAGTTATTTCGATGTATATTACCTCAGCCTGCTTGCGTATTCAGTCGATTAATGCGCCTTGCAAAGTAATCCCTGGTACCAGTTTAGTATTTGTTACCGTAATTTAGTCGTCATGTTAAAGAATTAGTAGTAAATCTCGCCCATGAATAATAATGACCGGTTACAATTGTAGCTGACAAAAATGATGTTCCTGTTACATTAAAGAACTTGTGAGAGAGGGACAGATATTTCCATTATTTTTAAAAGAATTTTTTTCTTAAAAAAATAAAACTATCATGTTTATTCATTTTTACATATATAATTCTTCTTTTGATTTATAATAATTATGCCACGGGCCACAATACTCACCTGAGTAACCTTAGCCCTGCTTTTCTTAAAGATCCCCCTCTTTATTTAGAAATCCCAAACTATGACCTCAAGCTACATGTAGCCCAAAGGGGTCATGACTTTAATCCACACAATACGGAAATGTTTCAAAACCAATATGACAAACACGACATGGTCCATTATTTGAAAATTCTTTTTTTCAAATAATGAGGAAGTATTTCCATATTGATTAATTGTGGCCCTGGTCCTCTTGTAAAGAAACGTAAAGATAAGGAACAGTATAATCATGCTCTAAATTCCAGTTAAACTAACCGGGGAGAAACAAATGCAACGGACCAGAGCGGGATTCGAACTCGGGCCCTCTGAATCTCCAGTCATGTGTTCTAATTACCGGCGATCGAACCCGTCTCATTGCTCCCTCCTTAAAAGTCTTTGGCCCCCGAAGACACTTACCCAGTCTATTCCCTGGAAGGTCTTTCACCTGTCACTTTCAGGGCATGGCACGGCACCAAATGTAACGGGGGAGGAGAAAGATGCGACGGACCAGACCGGTCTCGAACCCGGGCCCCCTGAATCTCCAATCAGGCGCTCTACCAACTGAGCTATCCGGCCACCGGTGATCGAACCCGTCTGACCGCCACAAAACAATACAAATTGTACGCAGAGGTAACACGGATCCCTAAAAACAGAGATGGAATAAGGTGCCATGGAGGATTGAGCAATCCCTGTCGACCTGTCTCATCCGCCGTTTGCTCATTGTCATGAATGAGTTAAACAGAATAATTTTGAGGTATTTCACCATATTCCTTCCCACATCTTAGGTTTGTTTACCTACTATGTTCGGTTGCCACAGTGCTTGTTGTA
Source organism: Saccostrea echinata (assembly GCF_033153115.1). Lineage (NCBI taxonomy): Eukaryota > Metazoa > Mollusca > Bivalvia > Ostreida > Ostreidae > Saccostrea > Saccostrea echinata. The sequence goes on along the minus strand of NW_026889758.1, from coordinate 9,010,903 downwards.
GCTTTATGCGTCAGCTGATATGCAGTCCCTGACCAGGGTGTGGTTCTCCTTCCCTACAAATATACCAAAAACTACAGAGTGGTATTTAAAATTTTGAACCTTCTAAATTCTCGTTATCTCCAGTAGGGTACTACTGAATATCTGTATCTGGTTACTGTTTATCTCCAGTAGCGTACTATTGTACCTTATTGCTACACAACATTGCATATCATAGAACATATTATTTAGACCAATGAAAATCTGTATATTAATGATAAAAGATACAGAATTATTGATTTAAAATTCAATTTATTAAATTATGATTTCTATTTACAATGTGAACATAACTTTAATTTATCTTTTGAATTGTGTGAACTTTGTACATACTGTGAAAAAAAAAATGTAAACTCAAGACTTTACCTGTTCAAAGTGGTCATGTTATCCTTAAGAATAAGGGGTTGTACTGGAGTATTAATCAGACATTTGTGCTGATCGAAATAACTAAATGAAAGAAATAATGAGTTGCATCCAGGACAGGGACTTGCTCAAGAGAGGCCATAGTCTAAAGACTATCTTCTTAATCCTGACAGGTGATATGACACAATAACTAGTCAAATATGACGTAGAACGGTTGGAATACTTGTGCGTTTTGCATTTACTTACCAAAACATATAAATAAACATATGTTAAGTCTGCGTGTGGAGAAAATTCGGGGTAGTTGTACTCTTCACAGATTAAATTTTGAAAGTCATAAATAATTAACTATAAAACTGATACTTATCTTGAAAGAACTGTGAACGATAGTATTGTTCTCCCGCCTACCTCCAAGTCAATTTTCAAAAGTTAACGCATTTGAATGATTTTTCATATTTATATAGATATTTATATGAATTTTCATAAAACATTACTTCTTTGGGAAAACAAAGAGAGATAACTCTATAATTTGGGTAAAACTTGGGTTTTTCACCATAGAAATCAACGGAAAACGGAAAATGTTTTTAAAACATCTCCCCCCCCCCTCCCGTGAAACAAAAATTCCTTTTTACAGGTAATATGGACTGTCAGTTCACAAATTCATACCAAAGCTTTTTGTGTTTCACGGGGGGGGGGGACATATTTTTACAGACAAAAAAACTACAAAAATGCTTATTTTTTCACCAATTTCAAAGGGATTTCCAACTAAAACATTGTACTTTATTAATAATATATGTTAATTTTATATGCGTAAAACATAAGAAAAGATTTAAGGAACATTTATTCATATCCAAGAATATTTTAAAATGTGTTGATGCTTTAAAGCCCGATTTCAATAGAAAATATCGTCTACACCCCTTATTTAAAGAGCTGGAATTAGGGGTAGTTAACTATTTAACACTGGCATTAAAATTATCAGTCAATTACCATTGAACTGTTCTTTGCATTCAACAAAGATTTTACGGCCAAATTGCCATTAGTATTGAATTAAATGGGTGTAAAATGTAGGCGGGAATCGAGAGTTAGCATGCGTAGTTCTTTGGTGATTATTCTCCAGAATTAAATACATATGCATTGATGTTGTAGTTTATTATATTAGAACAAATCTGAGCATGAAATCACCATTTTGTAGGATCTTAAATTCTCCTCTAGACCACGTGATCGGGAGGTCGTAAGTTCGAATCTCGGCCGCGACTGACCTAAGTCGATAACAAGAGGCCCATGGGCCACATCGCTCACCTGAACACTGTAGCTAGGAAAAAGGCAAAAATCAGTTCAGTATTGAAAAGCTTTAATACATAAGTGGTCCCGACCTACCCCTAAAAAGGGACCCGGGGGTGGGTTATGATTTGAACAAAATTGAATCTACACTAACTAAAGATGCTTACATATTTCTTTGTCTATGACTTTTTTCCTACAAGTTTGAACTTTCATTATGGTCCCACCCTATCCCCGGAAGGGGGGGGGGGTCATGGTTTGAACAAATCTGAATCTACACTATCTGAGGATACTTTCATATAATTATGACCAATCATAGCTTTGCCGTTCTTGAGAAGAAGATTTTTAAAAAAATTCCTATGTATTCCTATGCATAACTTTAATCATCAATTGTGGCCCCATCTTATCCCCAAGGGGTCATGATTTTTTAAACATGAGTCTACACTACCTTAGGATACTTCCGAAGAGTTAATAACCAATCGTGGCTTTGTTGTTCTTGTGAAGATTTTTTCTATATATTCCGGATCCTATGTAAAACTTTGATCGTCCATTGTGGCCCCACGCTACCCCCATGATTTTTAGGCTTTGTTGTTCTTGAGAAGATTTTTTCTATATATTTCGGATCCTATGTAAAACTTTGATCATCCACTGTGGCCCCACTCTATCCCAGGGGGTCATGATTTGAACAAACTTGAATCTACACCACTTGAGGATACTACCACTAAATATGACCAATCATGGCTTTGCTGTTCTTGAGAAGAAGATTTTTAAAGATTTTTCCTATATATTCCATATATAAAACTTTGTTCGTCCATTGTGGCTCCACCCTACCCCCGTGGGTCATGATTTGAACAAACTTGAATCTACACTACCTGAGGATGATTCCACATTAGTTTCATCTTTCCTGGCCAAGTGGTTCTTGAGAAGAAAAATTTTAATGATTTTTCCTACAAATTCCTAAGAACAAATTTGATCGTCCATTGTGGCCCCACACTACTCCCGGGGGTCATTATTTGAACAAATTTATATCTACACTACCTGAGGATGATTCCACAAAAGTTTCATCTTTCCTGGCCTAGTGGTTCTTGAGAAGAAGATTTTTAAAGAATGCCATTAATTTTTCACTAATTAGTAAGTATCTCCCCTTGGGAGAGGGCGTGGCCCTTCATTCGAACAAAATTGAATTCCCTTTATCCAAGGATACTCTGTGCCAAGTTTGGTTCAAATTGGCCCAGTAGTTCTGGAGAAGAAGTTGAAATTGTGAAAAGTTTACAACGACAACGACGACGGACAACGGACAAATTTTGATCAAAAAAGCTCACTTGAGCCTTCGGCTCAGGTGAGCTAAAAATGGGTAGCAACTATTCCTTCTCCATGCACACTTTGAAGTGAAAGATGCGGGTCCTTTGGATGAGACCTTAAAAACCGAGGTCCGGTGTCACGACAGGCGTTGGCTATAGATCCCTCACTGCGCAATGGCCCTGAGTGCCGAGTAAAGGTCAAAATTTCATTTGAAGTCCTTCACCGGTATATGTGAAAATAAATATAAGTGAAAAATTCTGGAATAGGACGTAAAACAACATACAATCAATCAATCCTCTAGACCACTCGACGCCATACTGTTTCCGAATCGGCAATGGTAAAATTGATGGATTGGGAATTTGTATATTTCGATGTATATTCAGTTACTTTTTTGGTTATATAAGAGTGATCAGATTAAATCCAGAGAATGAAAAAAAAATTATAGCGTACTTGATGTATGAGCCAAAAACCACTGAACTGTGAGAAAATTTACTTAATATATTGTGTTTCAATAACATTATTATATTAAGTAAATGATTTAATATTGTGAGCAATTTAAAATAAGAGTTCAGAGAACGAGTAATCAATTGGTAAATCAATATACATCATTCTGTAAAAAACCTTTATAAAAGGAGAGTAACTTGTGCCAAGTGTGAAACAAAATGGCCAGAGAAACTAATTTTGGGGTCATGCATATGGTAAATACAGATTTATATTGAATATCATTCAAACTATTTTACGCAAAATAAGATTATATTTATTGCTATGATTACAACTATTAAAGTATGATAAAGGTTAAAGTGATCAACCTAAAAGTTATAATTTAGGTGCAAAAAGGTCAAGTTAATTGTCCGTTATCATTGGGCAATCATGCAAATATGCAAAAATTATAGTGTGACCTTTTTGCACTTAGAAAGTGTCACATTTGGGGTATTAAAATCTAAAAGGGAATAAAATATTTTCATAACTTACCTTAAGTATCCATTTTTTTTTTATTTTTTTTTTTTTAAAAATGTTGTTGGAAAGGTCTCCTGTAGTCTCTCTTTAACTTGCTGCTTTCATATTTTAGTGGGGGTTGAAGAAAGAGGTTTGGAAGAACGTTTACTTGAACCCACTATGTTTCTTTGTTTCTACCTGACCACCGTATAAGGCTCACGGTAGGTGTGAACAGTCGACAGGGGATGCCTACGCCTCCTAGGCATTTGGTCCCACCTCTGAAAATTCCAGGGGTCCGTGTTTTATGCCCTGTTCACAGATTTATATTGTTTGTAGATTTCTTCTAGATCTATCACAGTTCCTTATCTTCACCTTTTTCATTGTAAGTTTTTTTTTTTGAAGTTTTGGAATCCAGTTTAGGTATAATAATATTCTTGGTTGTTGGGATTACTAAAAATATTTAAGACATACGGTTTTGAAGAATTTCATCCTTAAATAGGGAACTATAAGTTGGATTACAAATTGTAGAATTAAATTTATGCACATCTACAGTACACCACCATTCATCTTCTAAAAGATGATTTGGCTATTGCTTAAAATATAAGAAAGGATCTGGGAACCAGTTTTCTTTTGATCAGTTTTTATGGTAGAAAAACATCACTTTTAGACCCTCATTTGATACCCCCACCCCATAGCCCGGATGAAAATCTAAAAACCTTATTGCTTATCTACAGGACACCAGCAATCATCTTTCAAAAGATAATTTGGTAAAATGTAAGAGGAGTCCTGGGAACCAGGGGTTTTTTTTTTGTAGAAAAAACGTCATTTATCGATCCCCGTTTGACCCATAGGATGAAAATAAAAATCCGAAACCTAATTGCACAAATACAGTACATCACCATTCATCGTCCAAAAGATAATTTGAAAACTGCTTAAAATGTAAGAGGAATTCTGGGAACTAGGGTTCTTGTAGGGGGAAAAACGTCAATTTTCGACCCTCATTTGACCCCCAGAGTGAAAATAAAAAAATCAAAACTTTATTGCACATCTACAGGACACCAGTAATCATCTTTCAATAGATGATTTGGCTACTTCATAAGATGTAAGAGGAGTTCTGGGAACCAGGTTATGTAAAAGACGGACGGACCAGGGTAAGAACAATTTACATGTACCCGAACTTTCCATAGAAAGTGCGGGTATAACAACTAGTATTTTTCTCATAAGAAAATGGGTGAACATATAGCGAACGAAATGCCAGTATTTATCAGGCGTTGTAGCGTAATTGTCAGCGTGTCAGTCTCAAAGGAGAAATGATATTCTCGATTTCTATTGCTAGGGTTCAATCCTCAAGAATACCACATTATTGTTTAAAATAGAATAATGTTTGCTCAGAAAAGTTTTTTGTCATATGATTTCATGAATGTATTAATGAGAACTTTAAATACTTAATTCAATTCATGAACTGAATATAATTTTTAAATATCTGAAGCTATACGCATTCTGCACGTCTTGTTCGTCCATCTCCTTTAATACTAAAAATCAGAATTCAAAGTATCCCCTGTTCTGGCCCCTATCCTAACCCCAAGGGTCATGATTTGAATAAACTTGCATCTACACAACATCAGGATGCTTCTATATTAATATTACTGATCATGGTTTTGCTGGTCATCAGAAAATTTTTATATCCTCGCTCCAAAGGAGAAGGGGGTGGGTATACTGTTTTACCCTTGTGTGTATGTCTGTTATAAATTTTTGACATGGTTTTCTCAGCAACTATTCTTAGCAGATGCTTGAAAATTTAGCATATTCTTTGTTTTGGCATGAACTGAGGCCGTTTGCACCCCCCCCCCCCCATCTCTGATAAGTATTTGAAAACTGTAGGATGATGAACCCTATATGCAATATTTTGCATAAAAATGACTCAGCTCAACAGCTGATTTCTCATAAATTATTAAAAAGTCAAATCCAAGTACCATGCACATTTCTGATTAATGTACAATTAATCCGCAAAAAAAATTAAATAAAAACTTCCCATCTTGAAACCTGTAGGAAAAAAATTAAGGTTATCTTGGGATTGGATTGATTGATTATTGTTGTTTTACGCCGAGTCGGCAATATTTCAGCCATATTTCGGCGGTATGAATTTAAATACTGTACGAATGGTTTTGATAGATTTTGGGTTTCTCTGGCGGCCCCCAATAAGCCTACTCGTTTTCGAAAACCAGAGAAAGGATCTTTAGCGTGCCAAGGGGGTTGTAATCCTTGACATGGGGTACCGTTTTACGTCCCATCCGAAGCGATAAAAATTCTGATTATAATTTTTTAAGAGACAGACACGCTTTTTCTCATCTTTTGAGACTGACACTAATCACTGCACTACACAACTTAACTTACAGGGTGTTTCAGAAAACATGCAACCATTTTGATTGATTACAATTTAATGGTGTTTCATCCAATACCATCCACAAACATGTTTTATTAAAAGGCACAATTTCAAAATTCATTCATATAAAAATGAATTTAATCTGGTAAATAGATAAGGAGTTACAAAAGAATACAGAAAATGTGTAAAATTTCACTTAGTTACATTATATGTTCAAAATGGCGTCATTTTTGCTGAATCAATAAATCTATCCACTGCAAAAAAATTTCTCAGTACTAGTGCACAGTGTCTCTGCGTAATGAGTCTGGTCTCATTTTTTGAGCATTTTGAGTTCTCATGTAGTTTGAGAATGTGTTTTATAAACTATTTTCATTAATATGTCCCCACAGATAAAAGACAAGGGGGTATTAGTCAGATGAGTTTGGAGGTGCGGAGGCCAAATGTTCTTGGATTTGAAAAAGATGAATCGTCCTCCCATCATTTGTTCTAAGGTGTAAGATTCAAATCGTATTTCATCATCCAATATACGCTTGACTTACTTTTAAGTCACATTCGTTCACAAGCTCATTTATTTTACTAAGGTTTTCATGCCAGTCTCTGGAACGTCTTTAACATTCTCAGTGTTTTCATGTTTCAATGTTTCTTTTCATGTTTCTTTGTTCAACCAATATTTCCCTTTCTTTAATCATCAACTTTCCACATGTTCCATTAGCTTCAAAATTATTTTTTAACAGCTTTGTACAATTTCCACAATAAATTAACTTTTTAAGTTCTTTGAATTCTGGATCTTCATTGACCTCAGCACAAGAACTGGAGACATGCTTTGATAAAGCAGTTTCAAAACTTCTGATATTTGCTTCTAATTCTAAAATTCCATATTTTAAAAAATGAAATCATCTGTTTTTCAATGATGTCAAATATGACATCATAATTATTTCAAATGATATTTTTTTCTCTCAATATTTTGTTATAAATAAAAACTTAAGCCTTTTTAGAATAATTTTATATAGAACTTTTGTATGATTCTGTTTGCATATCAATTAAGTGAGGAAAGTAAATGGCTGCATGTTTTCTGAAACACCCTGTATGTAGCTGCATTTAAATGTTGTTTGTGATATGGTAAAATATACATTAACGTTAAATGACATTTCAAAGAAAATTGTTTTATAATTGAGATAATTGCCATATTTGTCAAACCAAAGGCTCTTTGGCACTGGTGTAAGGTCCCCCCAAGGGGAATTTACACTCTCAAGTACAGATTCCGAGGGGGGGGGGCAGCTGTGAGGGAAATCATACTCTAGAAAACTGTTATTCCTATGTAAAACTTGGATCCCCTATTGTAGTCCATCCTATCCCAATGGGCAATAATTTGATCAAAATTGAATCCACACTACAAGGATGCTTGCATATCATTACGACTAGCAGCAGCTCTGCTGTTCTTGAATAGCAGATTTTTAAGAATATTACCCCCTTGATTTTCCTATATAAAACGTTGGCTCCTTTCGCAGCCCTATCCCTCATCTGTCGGTCATGATTTGAACAAACCTGAATCAACATCATATAAGGAATTATCAACTTTTCTGGCCCAGTGGTTCTTGAAGCTATTTCTCAGTTTTCTTCCTTTTGAAAGAGGGAGTGGAACTTAAGTTGTACAAAACTGAAGCCCCTCCTTCAAAGGGTGCTCTGTTGCAGGTTTGGTTGTCCACCAGTCCTGGAGATGTTGAAATGTAAGAAGTTTACGACAACGGCAACAGATTCCGATTTTACGACAACGGCAACAGATTCGATCAGAAAAAAAAACTCGCTTGAACCTATGCATCATGTGAGCTAAAAATCTTTAAAATCTGATGAAAACATGGTAAAACTGACTTGGGTGAGCATTGTGGTCCGTTCATTGAAAATCGATTAAAAAAAGGTAGTCTTTGATTGACACGTGTACCCTTCTTGAGTATCGAAGGACAAGATACAGACAAAAATATTGGATGAATGGATTGGTATATATATTTTGAATATATTTACATTTTTATCACTTTATAGGATATTATTGAGAAACTTTGACTGAAAAATAATGCAGCTAAACTTACTCAGTTTACTTACTTAATATATAAACAGATTTAGTGTTATTTTTGTGATTTTTTTCTTCATTTTTTTCATATGTCCTTAATCAATCAAAAACTTTATGAGAAGTAGCAATCTTTTGAAAGAATTTCAAAGATAAAGTACCAGTTAAACTTTTCTTGCCGGATCAATCTACAGTAAAATCATAATAACAATTTATCAATGTTTTGTTTTATTTCTAAAGGGGCCTCGACACAGTTGCATTGTTTACAATTTTAAATGTCTATTTTTATTCAAAAATTACTTCATTTTAATAATTTGAACTTGCATGAATATTCTAATAACTCAATGACAACCACATTTTTCATAACATAACGCCAAACACCTGTGTTTGTAAACAGGGCACGAGCTCTGTTACTATAAGTGTTTACGTTTTACTGGGTTTTTCAATTTGATTAGTCACGGTAGCTCAGTCGGTAGAGCGCTCGCTTCATGATCGGGAGGACGTGAGTTCGAATCTCGGCCGCGACTGACCTAGGTCGATAAAAAATGGGTAGCAACTGTTCCTTCGCCATGCGCTCGGCACTTTGAAGTGAAAGTTGCGGGTCCTTCGGATGAGACCTTAAAAACCGAGGCCCCGTGTCACGGCAGGCGTTGGCACGATAAAGATCCCTCACTGCTCAATGGTCTAAGTGCCGGGTAAAGGTAAAAATTTGAAGCCCTTCACCGGTATATGGTGACGTCTCTATATGAGTGAAAAATTCTCGAATGGGACGTAAAACAACATACAATCAATCAATTTGATTAGTCTGCACACATCAGTGAGCAAGGACTGACAATACTGGCGAGTTGGTTCTGCTTTTTCGCATTTCTACTACTTTTCCTAAGTATTATGGATAAAGTTAACTTTGTGAACGTGCAAGGATATTTGTCAATCAAATGCGTCCCGAAATCTTTAGTTTTAATAATATTTTAATGATAGTTTTAATTTCCAGATAAAAGAAGCTTTTAACATGTTTTTAATATATTTTAGTGTGAAATGCTTTAGCAACATACATGTCATGATATTACTTGGAAAATTTTAGAAAATATGAGCTTCAAATCCTTTAAAACGAGGACCTTCTTTCAATTATTTTTTTTATTTTATTTTCTTGCTGCCATGTTACATTGCAAAGTTTTATTGCAATTAATTCACATAATTTTTAATGTAAATCAAACAAAATTGTAATTTTTAGAAAACACATCACAAAGATACATTTGATAAAAAAAAAATCACTTGTATATGACCCTGCAGTAATTTTCCTCAGTATATATATATCTAGCCACACAAGGTGAATTGCTAAGTTGCTAAAGAATTTTGCAGTGAAAACTGAATATAGTTAGATCGAGTGAGAGAATTCACTCATTGCCTGGTCAATGGACCTTATTATAAGCATTTTTAAGGCAATGGAAGAAGATATATCTATATATGGCCTATAATTTTTATAATAATTTTTGCTTATAAACAAATTTGCACATTGAAAAATATCCACTGAACATCATCAAAGATCATGATTTTATGAACTTCTTTTTAATATTGTAATCGTAAAGTAATCATGATTCCAAGACTTTTTCAGAGTAATCGATTAAATTACGATTACTTGTAAAAGAAAAAGGATAATTACTGATTACTCATGATCATACCACAAACTGTAATTGATTACACAATAGACAATAGTTTATTTCCAAAATCTGTAAACAGTACAGAGAGGATATTACAAACATAAAACATTTACAATAAAGCATGCCTGTAATACAGCTGATTAAGATTACTGATTACGATAACCCCATCCCCGATTTGAACAAACTTGAATCTACACTACCAGAGGATGTTTCTATATTAATATGACTAATTCTGGCTCTGCAGGACATGATAAGGAAATTTTAAAGATATTTCCTGTATATTCCTATGTGTAACTTAAATCCCCTGTTGTGGTCCCACCCTATGTCGGGGGGACATGATTTGAACAAATTTGAATCGACACAATGAAATGTTTGTTTGTTTGTTTCTTATTGTTTAACGTCCCTCTCGAGAATTTTTCACTCATATGGAGACGTCACCATTTGCCGGTGGAGAGCTACAAATTTTGACCTATACTCGGCACTTAGGGCCATTGAGCAGTGAGGGATCTTTTTCGTGCCAGCACCTACTGCGACACGGGACCTCGGTTTATACGGTCTCATCCGAAGGACCGGTCTCCACGTCCCACAGTGGGATTCGAACCCGCGACGTAAGGATCAACTCCTTACTCCGCGACTCTAGAGCGAACGCTCTAACCACTGCGCCACGCGGGCGACCACAATGAAATGAAACTTTCAAATAAATTTCATTTTTTCTTGCCCAGTGGTTCTTGAGAAAAAGAATTTTAAAGACGTCATTAAATTTTTCAATAATTCTGAAATATCTACCCTTAAAAGAAGGCGTGTGAACAAACTTGAATCCCCTTCACACAAGGATATTTTGTGGCAAGTTTGGCTGGAATTGGTCCAGTGGTTCTGGAGAAGAAGAAGTAAATGTGAAAAATTTACGACGACGACGACAGACAACCTATAAAATTTGATCAGAAAAGCTCACAAGAGACTTTGGCTCAGTTGAGCTAAAAATGTAAAATTAAGAGCAGAGAATTTTTACTCTTTAAAGGTTAGATTTGCATTTTAAATTATTTGATTGTTGTTTAACACAGTTTATAAAGTCGATGAATGCTTCCATGTAATCTTTTTTATGTTCTTTTATATGCATTGCGTGTTTAGATTTCGACCAACATACAAATGAAACAGTAAAATCAAACTCTTCCCGCCATTTTTTAATGATAGCGTCCAATTTCTCGGCATCACACATCGGGTCGTCCCGACTGTACACAAACAACGTTGGCATCTGCAAGGGACACTCAACAAAAAGTTTTACTCCTGTCTCGAAAAATTTGAGAGTGTGATTATATGTCAAACAAAAATAAAGTGACAATAGTCGAGGGATAAGAAACTGGACCACTCGATTTTGTGTCAGTCCGTGTTTTACTCCGTTCTTCATCTTCTCTGTAGAGCCTAGGGTCAGGCTGTCAAAGATTACCCCTCGAAAACGGTCCTTGAAGGAATTGTACTGATTTGGAATGTCATTAAGAAGCATAAGGCAGCTGGTATAATTGTATGCCCCAATTGAAATAGCATGACATAGAATGTTTTGATACTCAGGGAGTTTCTCCACATATTCCAACAACCTCCTTGCTAGCTTTAAAGAGTTGGCGGGCCACACAAATTGTGCCACATGGCCAGGAATGTATAGAAAATCGTAGTCAGAACTGTGATACAGATCGGCATAGCGCTGTATGGCTCGTGGAGTGGCGTTTAACCAGCCAAAGAACAGAACAAGTTGAGTGCATTTTGAAGTACATCTTAAAAGAGGAAAACCATGGTCATCAAAAGCAAAGCTTGACGATTCCATGGTTGGCCACTGAAAAAAAAAAGACAAAACATTTATTTGATCAATTTTAGTGAATATGCAAGCAGGTAACTATATAAAGAGGAGTAACTCTAAGAAACGGACAAGAAGCCCTCCTAAACTGAACAATTCATTGAGAATTTTCACCTGAAAGTAACATTGTTCTTGGGGAGGAATGCCACACCAAAATTTTATTTCATGGATCTTTAAGACATCTCTTTTAATCTATGGTTTCGGCACTGAAGACTGATATTAGCTCTTAAGTATTTTATACAATTTTGGGGGGATTTCTTCTATGAAAAATGTAAAAATAGTTTTATTTTCAAATGAGATTAGAGTTTAAAATTTTTGGTTAATAAATGTATAATATGAATATCTAATAAAACATGTCAAGCAAAGTCAGGTAGTTATTTTTTAAAATATCTTTAAAAAAAAATTCTTATATAAAAAACACATTATTTGTGAATATCTTTTTAGACATATGGATAAAATCTTCAAGAAACAAGTCACAGCATTAGCATGGAAGGGAGAATGTTAGACAATAATATTTTTTAAAAAAATTGAAATGAAATTGAGAAAGATTACGGAAATTATTTTAAAATTTGGACCAATCCCAATCGAAATTAAATTGATCCCAATCAGAATTACATAAAATGGAAAATAGATAACAATTTCAGAAGAAGACTGGGTTGCTGTTACACTGTAATTGAAATACACAATCAAATAGGTTTCTCAAGGACAGAAGGATGGTAGGACGGAAGATACACCGTACGCATGACAAACTCTATATGCCCTGACCATATTCATGGCAGTGCATAAAAATGTTGGAAATGAAAATAAATAAAAATGTTGGAAATGAAAATAAAAAGTGTCAGAAATGCAGTGCAAAATTCCAGAAATGAAATGCAGCGCCCTGTCAACCATGTTCTGCTTATTTAATAAACATACTTAAAAGGATCTAAATTTTCCAATTTAATTATAACATTTTATGAAATAAAAAATTATTAATTAAGTATACATCTGATAAATATTGTGGAAAATATTTTTATATCTATATCTATATCTATATCTATATATATATATATATATATATATATAAGGAAACTTTTGAGTATGTCTTAAAAATTACTAGGTGCTAATCAATGCAAAAAATATACTTTTCTCAAATGTTTCTCTTAAGCATATTAACTTGCTTATTGTGAAAAGGGTAAATAATTGAAGTAAATATTTAGAATATCTTTTTTTTACACCTTATAAATGTATAAATATATATATATATATATATATATAAGGTCATATATTAAGTGATCAAGCCATTCCAAAATATCACATCATCTGAGGTCTTTTGCAGGTATCACATCATATCAAGATATCAGCTAGGTCATCAACTGTTATAAATATAAGATCCTTGAGAGGTACTGTTCTCTAGAAGAGTACATTAGTATTGCATCATCAAACATAGTCTTTTAATTAAGTATGTTCTGTATATAACTTAATACCACACATGTTTCACATTACACCAATAAGTTTATATACATTTTTATAACATATATTGCTTTACAATACACAGGTCTTTCAAAATCTCCCGGTACCCAGTACTTGGGTGCTTTACATTATCACTATATGTTCAAAATAGTCAATTTGCTACATACTCATTACCACTACAAAAGAGTACATATTACTGTTACATTTATAAGTATACATTACCCCTACAATGCCTCCTCTGTTAGCTAGCACCTTACGCATGTACAGGGGTTCATATACAGATATAAAGTACATGTACATTAATCTAATCTAATGCATGCATATGACCTATTTCCCCTGCTCACCACGGGGAGGGGAAGTAAGATTTTGAGCAGGGTGTTTTTTTTCACTTTGTTATTCAATTCAAATACTTAGCCATTTTATTTCTAAAAACTTTTTTTTCCAATTTTTTTTCTACACATCTTAAGACTTTCGAGTTTTTGAAAATCTATTTCCATTAGAGGCTGAATGAATTACATTGAACAGAACTCATACTTAATTGATCTTTGACCTTTTGACTACATTATGAGTGCATAATATTGAATATTAACTCATATTCTGTATCATCACACACAGATTTGTATCAGTAATGAGTTGTATTTACCTATCTTCTTATTGATAAGATATTGCTGAGCACCCAAAATATAGATGAAAAGTAGCAGTAGTGAGTTCAAATTTTTTGCAATGTAGTGGAAATTTTGAACTCCCAGTACTTTTACCCAGCTGAAATCATGACTGTACTGGCCAAAATGGAGAAAAATTTGATATATTCAATTAAAATCGCTTCTACAAGGTACCTCCTATTTTTGTAAAACTACCACATGTTTCTAATCTTTTTGAAAGCCCTGAAAACATTAATTGATTTTATTATCCCCAGTCAATGTTTGATTTTTTCAAGCAAGCAATATTCACACACATTTAAATATAAGGTCAATCAGGGCATATTATACCCTTGGTAAACTTCAAAGGCACTTTCGAACAATAGAAAATATATAATTTCTCCCACATTTCATTGAATAACTTTCATATATTAAAAGTTATTAAATTTTGATACATAAATTATGCAAACTTGCATGGGTTTATTAGAAGATTTTATACTATCAGGTCATATTATACCCCCAAATCAGGACATTATACCCCAGTCAATTTTATCTATCAAATGAAAAAAATAAAATATTTTTTTGCATTTCCCCCACGATTCTAATAGACATTAATAATATGTACTATTTCCAATAAAAATAATATTGTTTATGCACCTAAAAATTCTTTATTTCAGCAAATATCATCTTCCCAAGTCAAGAGTTTCTGATTCACTCTGCTCCACATAAACCCTTTCTGTATCCATACTGTTTAGAGGACATTCATCCCACATAAGATCCAAAACTTTTTAGGGATTTATCTCACAAACTCAAAAACTTCTTACTAAAGTTGACATTGCTACATTAATCATTTAATGTAGACATATTTATGTGGATAAAACAAATCACCTTATATAATTTTTCAATCTTCTTTTGGCACTGTAAGTTTAATTAAGGTCTTCCGTTCCAACGGAACACCTTCTACTGATTCTGATGGTTAAGATTATTATTAAGGTCTTCCGTTCCAACGGAACACCTTCTACTGATTCTGATGGTTAAGATTATTAAGGTCTTCCGCTCCAGGCGGAAGACCTTCTACTGATTCTGATGGTTAAGATTATTCTTATTATTTTTTTTTTTTTCCTAGACGCCAACTTTGAGACCTCATATCTTGCTCATTTCTCAACGGATTTTGCTCAAATTTGCAGGGTTTAAAGACGTTACAAAATTCTATCAGAATGCTGTCAAACATTTCAAAAACCCACTTCCGCTTTTGGGTTATCTCCCTTTAAATGAAAATTTAGGAGGCTTCATTTCCAGACAAAGGCTCAGAGACTACTGAAGCTGGAGTAGAAATTCTACCGAATTTAAATAATAGAAGCACTGAAGTTGTGCACATCGGTTTTTATTTTTCAATTTCTGTATTCAAAATGGCGCTAGAGAGGGGTCAAAAATTAGAACGCCAAAAAGAGCGAAAATTTACACATATTTTCCTTTTTATCTTCTAAACTAAAAATATTTTGATAAAACATGTAGAATAAAAGTTGTGCACAATTTTAAGGCCTTTCATTTGAGACCATTAAAAAGGGTCTGACCCCTAAAATTAGGGATCTGGGGCCCTTTAAAGTTTTTGCTTTATAACTCAAAAACGGTAAATATTTCGAAATAGCTGCCGTAATCAAAGTTGTTATTTAACATCTTATTGATCTCAAGAAAATGTTATTTTGTTTGAGTCTTGTGTTCTAAATGAGCTAGAAGCATAACACATATACAGGTAAGTGTTTTCATTCAGCAAGTAAACAAGAGCTCTTCATGCGTGTAATTAAAATAAACTTACTATAAATAATAAACCTTGCTATATTAGATGCTAATATTCTTTAGAATCAGGTTTTTGAAGTATTTTGTGCTTTATTTCCAAATTATTTACTGACAACTTTCCCTTTTATTTCGTTTGTTTTCAAATTTGGATAAACCAGTCTACTAAACAGGGAAAAAAGATAACCTTTTCTTCTTATCATATAAAAACAAACAATAAAGTTAGAAAATAAAACAAAACTTTAAACATAGACTATTCATAGCCATTAAGTACACGCCTTTTACATTCACCTCGTGTGTTTACAATTATGTAACCCCTCCCTCGATAGCGCGTGGCAAAGGAGGTCACCGAGGATCAATCGGCGTGTGAACCAGCGACCTAAGGTCATACACAAAACAAACCATAGAATGGCCTTTCCAAATACATTTTAACTAAGTGATGAGTGGATAAATATGTTGAATCTTTCAGATTATTTCATATCTTTGAGTAAGTCGCTAGTACATTTCAATTTATATTTTATTCGCTCAATTACAAGAAAGTTGCATATTTATTCTTATAAACATTGCATTGTTGAGATAATTGCGCTTTGTGGAAAATTAATTTAAAATCATTTCGAATCTTTCATATGATTCCGTCTTACTGTTTAATTATCACTCGCTCGTTTTAATCAGCTAGTCTTAACTGCCTTTCACTTATTCACTTCAAATTCAATGCATTTTGAATGCCGAAAAGACCACTTTCTTTGCGTATTAAAGAAACAGTTTATTTATCTCTCTTATGTTATTATTTAACGAGTTGCTATTTCTTTCATGAACATTAAACAGGATGTATATAATTAAAAACGATAATTGTATGTAGAGGTCACATTTTTAATTGTCAGGAAAATCGAAAATAAAATTAAGTACTTTTGAGTTTGTATTATTTTCTTCCTAACTTACAATATTATTGCATACAAAATACTAGGTCGGACGCATGTAACTTAACCGCCTCAATATTTCACTTGTATTTGAAAATTCTATCGAGCGTCGAATGAATTTTACCCGTTAAAAAGTGTACCAAAAAAAAACAACCTTCCTATGCAGTTTTCTTTGGGAATCAATTGGCTTCGATAGTCTACTCCGACATGTGTTGACAAAACTCACGCAATGAAAAGCCATACATTTCAAACTTGTGACCTCTTGGTCAGTGCATGTGAAGATTACGCATGGCAATTAGTGTCTGGAAAACGAAGTATGTTTTATAAGTGATTTGACAGGTTAAGATTTGTTCTCATTCCAAATTAAATACAAACACAAACCCTTTATTTTCTTTGTTATTTTATACCGTCAGTTATATCAGATAGATTGTTTTAAAAACGTGTTGTTTAGGAAGATTAATCTTATGCATTTGTTTTATTTCATCTAATAAATTGAATTTACCCATGACACAAATTATTGGTACATGCATGTAAGTACGCGTAAATGCGATTTAATTTGTTTATGCGGAAGAGCGCCCAAAATAAATACACTTCGAACTCTGGAATTTCCCTATTTTACTGTTTAAATCATAGGTCCACTCAGCTGACGAGTTGTTTTAATAACGGTAATAAATTATATTCAAGTCCTGGCCAGCGATCGTTACTGTTGGTGACATTGCAATTAAACTGGTCGATACTAAGGTACTAAGATACTAATGGGTGTATATATTTTCACCTAATATGTTTTCATCGAGTGTTTTCATAAGAAGTAAATTGCTGGAGGATATCATGTTCTCCCTGATCACATCGATAGCGTGTAGAAACAGAGGTATATGAACACACGCTTTTGTGTACAAAGCAAACGTGTAAACCAAAAGGATGGGGAAAAACGACGAAATAAAAACATTTCTCTATTAACTGAAATTATTGTCTTTAGACAGATAAAAATAAATGATTATACGCCAGAGAACTTGTGAAAATTATACCCAAATACAATGTAACGAAGGATTTTGGGTTTAATCCCGAGTACACAATTATAGCAATGATGTGTACATGTACATGCAGAATACCTCTTTTTTTATCCTTCGTCCATGTGTTCCTCCTTAACGGACAAAATTATCAGTAAA
Organism: Saccostrea echinata; assembly: GCF_033153115.1. Classification (NCBI taxonomy): domain Eukaryota; kingdom Metazoa; phylum Mollusca; class Bivalvia; order Ostreida; family Ostreidae; genus Saccostrea; species Saccostrea echinata. The sequence goes on along the minus strand of NW_026889758.1, from coordinate 8,993,078 downwards.
TTATATTATACCGAATGAGGTTGAAAAATGCCGAACTTTATTTCTTAAAATTAACAGCAATTATCCGACTTTTCTCATATCACTGTAAAAATGCCGTAAAAACTAAAACCGTCTGGTTTGACTTTGTCAACGCGTTTTCGATCGGGTTTGAGATTTTTATTAAATGTCTGGAGTATTTCGCTTATTCTGCAAGTCCGTATAATGAAAGAAAACACTGACAAATTTAGAGGAGGTTCAGGGGCCTGCCCCCACTGGCGGATTTAAGTGGGGCTTGGGGGCGCACCCCCCCCCCACCCTAAAATTTTCAAAATATGACAGACTAATATTAATAATGCCATACTTTTTTATAATTAATGGTCAATTAAAAAATGGTAATTTTATTTTATGACCAAGTATCGGTTTTCTTAAAAATCAAGTCTGAAAACCTTGCATTCCCTAGGCTATGAATATTATCTCATAATTATTCAAAGCGGAAAACGTCTCCCGATTTCGTTTGAAGGGTAGACAGCACTTGTCAATTTCCTATGATGGTGCAAAGAAAAATACTGCAATATTTAAAGGCTGGTCGAAGGTAAATAACATTCGGCAAACCTCGGCTGATTCCGTCACCTTCATCCAGATGAGGTACGAATCGGCCGAGGTGTGCCGAGTGAGGTAAATAAATGAATTTAAAATCAGAAGGTCTACGTTACAAACCTATCCACTGATTGATGTATTTATTTATCAAATGGTGTAACTATGCAGTAATTTACTTACATAGATACAAGACTTTTTTTAACGTGAGGATATAGGTTAGGATGGTCACAGACGAGTGTAACTTCGACCACCTGGTTAATTTCGACTGTTCATAAATAGCTTAAAATAATTTGTTTATAACCCATTATAGTGTACACACATCTATTTTATGCAGAAAGAAAATGCATTTTTCATATACAAATCAATGTTGATAATAATAGGCGAAATTTATTTCTTTACTGGAAAATTACATCCAAGAAGAAACTTTATCGCCCGAAAAATTACGGACGAGTATTTTTAAACCATTGCGGGGAATTATCAGTTTATCACCTCTAAAAATATCTTGTATATACAGAAAGACACAGTGTATATTCCTGGCGTGAAATTTATCAACTATGTTTAAATTTGCAATTTAAATTCATACCTTTTAAATTTATAGTATTTAGTTTTTACAAATAAAATGCAAATCAGCTGAACAGAAATCGACCGAAGTTACCCTTTGCATGAATACGGCGTCAGCAGGTAACTCAGTTCGACCAATGAAAATGACGCAATGCTATTTGTTACCAGAAAAAAATCATGACCACCATCCGTATAAAAAACTTAAAAAGTATTAGGATAAGTATTATTTACAAGTATACTCCGTAGAAACTAGTTCTATAACCGTGAAAAAATCATCTGTTTTGTTTACATGCGGTTTAGATGCCTGCGCATATATATATATTTGTAGCATGCCTTGATAAATCGGTAAATTAGTCTCTAGGCACCTGGTGCACTTAATGTCTTCAAATTAGGTACATTTTGAAAATTGCTTTTTTTCTTTTTGTCAGCATTTTTTCACAATCTTTTATGTTTTACAACAGAATAATTTAAATTAATATATATGTATTTTTTTAAATTAGAGATGACACGAATAATTTCATTTATATTTGCACATCGATCGAAAATACCCCGTGTGCAGTTAAAGTTACCCAACACACATATCTTGTAAATCGAACACATTTATTTTATATCATGACGAATAATACATATAACACAATGTAATCTGAACAATAAAAGGTATTCCGAAGGAAAAATAATCCAGTAAATGTTGAGCGTAATACATGTAATAGGCAGTGACATACTTGAACAAATCTAAATATAAAAAAATAATCAGTCGAAATTACACCACCCTACCCTACAGTGTATCTGTCATATATGTATAATACTTATAAAAACAAACGTTGCAATATTTATTTTTCAATATTCAGATATTCTTTGTGTATCATTGTGCTTCGTTTATTTCATACTGCTATAAAGGGAACTGCACGTTACAGCGTGTTTGTTTATATTGTTTCGTTGGCTGCGGTGGAGATACATGTGTAGGTCAGTGAATGGAATTAGAAAAAAAAAACACTTTTTGGAATAACATTAGAGTTACATACAAATATCAGGTTGACTAGCATCCTTGCTGAAATAATAATGATTCAGAACGACTTCTGACATACACGAAGTTCGGAGATTCACGAAGTTCGGAGATACACAAAATTTCTGCTTTCTCAAGAGTAAAATTGAAATAAAAATTATCAAATGATTAATAAATCTGTACATTATTCTTAAGCAGACGTGAAATTCCTACAAAGACTTTAGAGTATTGTAAGTTACAAACTTAATTCATATCTTATAGGCTTTTGTGTAAAGGAAGTAATCAATACAACTATTTTTGTGTCTGGTTTTACTGACTCTTAAAATTCACGAAAACCCAGGAGCTTCCGGGGGCTTCGCGCCCTGGGCCACCACCAGGGCTTCGCCCTGGACCCACTGGGGGCCTTAAGGCGGCCCCCAGACCCCCTGCCTGAACGAAGTTATCCATGCCCCCCCCCACCACAAATCCTATATCCGCCCATGGCCCCCTTTTGTATCCAAAATATACACAAGATTTAATAAATCAATTTATAATGTGGCTTTGGGCCCCTACCCCGACACAAAACTGGTCGGGCCCCCTTTTCAAGATTCCTGTTTCCGCCACTGAAAAAGAATGTGTTGTTCTCTTGGATGCCGATATCTGAATTATGTTTTATTTAAACACCTAGTCTAATATATCATGGGCGCCAATAATAGGACGATTATTTGTTTTTTAAAATAAAGTGGTTCTTACAGATGTTAAAAAAACCTTATAAACGGCTAAATAATTATTTAATTCATTTACAACAAATGTTAGTTTAGTTCTTTGCTTTCATAATCTAACCTTTTATAAATTAACACGAAAGTCGTGCGATCGTATACAAATACTCAGAAGCAAATCTTTCATATTTAATGAACGTATAGGTGAATAAATTTCCTCTCATCACTATACGTAAACCCCCATCCTCGAAATAAATAGAATGTTTTGCTTAGCAGTCGGTTGGTTTTACCAGGTACATGTCAGTACAATTGAGGATGGAGCTTTATAGAAGCAGGTGATGAATTCCGAGAGAAAGGCACTGCCTATTTTATGTACATGTACATTCTTAGGGACCTGGTTTTCTGAACCGATCTCACTGTTATTCAAAGACCTAGCTAGAAATTCTCTCTCTCTCTCTCTCTCTCTCTCTCTCTCTCTCTCTCTTTGAAATGCAGGCCCGTCGATTGTAAAAAAAAAAAGACAAAATAATTTCGATTTTTAATAAGTATCTCATCTCCCAAGCCAAAGACCCAAGTAAGCTTTTGCTGTTCATAATTCTTCATCTTTGTTTGCTATCTTGGTGTATATAAGCATTATCGTCGTTGTTGTTCTAAAGCTACTCGTAAATTTTTCTCATTTTTATCTTATCAAGAACCACTGGACCATAACAACGAAAATTAACACAGAATATTTTTGGTAAAGTTTTGTTCAAATGAAGGGTCACATCCTCTTTTAACGGATACATGTAGAAAAAATTAGATGGGGTCCAGGCGCAGATCAAGGAATTTTTTTCCACGGAGGGGGGGGGGGAGGGGAGGGGATCCCAATAAAAAAAATATTTCAACCCAGAAATTTCTTGACGAGCCAAAAAAAAAAAAAGAAAAAAAGAAACTCTTTTCCCAAATGTGAAAAACCTATTTCGTGTGTGTGTTTGTGTGTGTATGGGGGAGGGGGGGGGGTCGTTGACTTTTAAAGCTTCATACCTAGCTAAGACTTTTCATACCTTTTTAACACAGATCCGCGTTTTCGAGGAAGGGTCCGTGTTTTCTGGGGGGGGGGGGCATGGTCACTTTTACTTGTTAGCTCACCTGAGCTGAAAGCTCAAGTGAGCTTTTCTGATCACCCGTTGTCCGTCGTCCGTCCGCCTGTCCGTCCGTCCGTCTGTAAACTTTTCACATTTTCAACTTCTTCTCAAGAACCACTGGGCCAATTTTAACCAAACTTGGTACAAAGTATCCTTGGGGGAAGGGAAATTTAAATTTTTAAAATAAAGGACCAATTCTCCTTACAAGGGGAGATAATCAAGAAAAGACAAAAATAGGGCAGGGTCATTAAAAAATCTTCTTCTCAAGAACCACTGGGCCAGAAAAGCTGAAACTTACGTGGAAGCATCCTGGGATAGTGAAAATTCTAAATTGTTAAAGTCATGACCCCCGGGGGTAGGGCGGGGCCACAATAGGGAATCCAAGTTTTACTTAGAAATATATAGGAAAAATCTTTAAAAATCTTCTTCTCACGAACCACTGAGCCAGAAAAGCTGAAACTTACGTGGAAGCACATCCTGGGGTAGTGTAGATTCTAAATTGTTCAAATCATGACCCCCGGGGGTAGGGCGAGGCCACAATAGGGAATACAAGTTTTACATTGAAATATATGGGAAAAATCTTTAAAAATCTTCTTCTCAAGAATCCCTGAGCCAGAAAAGCTGAAACTGATGTGGAAGCATTCTGGGGTAGTGTAGATTCTAAATTGTTCAAATCATGACCCCGGGGATAGGGCGGGGCCACAATAGGGGGAATCTCAAGTTTTACATTGAAATATATAGGAAAAATCTTTAAAAATCTTCTTCTCAAGAACCTCTGGGCCAGAAAAGCTGAAACTTATGTGGAAGCATTCTGGGGTAGTGTAAATTCTAAATTGTTCAAATCATGACCCCCAGGGACAGGGCTGGGCCACAATAGGAAATACAAATTTTACTTAGAAATATATAGGAAAAATCGTTAAAAATCTTCTTCTCAAGAACCACTGAGCCAGAAAAGCTGAAACTTTTTTTGGAAGCATCCTGGGGTAGTGTAGATTCTAAGTTGTTCAAATCATGACCCCCGGGGGTAGGGCGAGGCCACAATAGGAAATACAAGTTTTACATTGAAATATATAGGAAAAATCTTTAAAAATCTTCTTCTCAAGAACCACTGAGCCAGAAAAGCTGAAACTTATGTGGAAGCATCCTCAAGTAGTGTAGACTCTAAATTATTCAAATCATGACCCCGGGGATAGGGCGGGGCCACAATAGGGGGAATCTCAAGTTTTACATTGAAATATATAGGAAAAATCTTTAAAAATCTTCTCAAGAACCACTGGACCAGAAAAACTGAAACTTATGTGGAAGCATCCTGGGGTAGTGTAGATTCTAAATTGTTCAAATCATGGCCCCTGAGGGTAGGGTGGGGCCACAATAGGTATTACAAGGGGGGGGGGGGGGAGTCTGGTAATGAACAGCATGGCCAAAGTTACTCAGGTGAGCGATGTGGCCCATGAGCCTCTTGTTTAGTATATACATTTAACTGCCCCAAACCCCCTCTAGATCCGCGCATGGGGTCATTTGAAAATAGTATTCTCAAGAATCCCTGGACTAGAATGAGAAAATTTCCAACATAGCATACATTCATTTTTTTTTCAAATATTTATTCCAGGGAGAAGGTTTGGGCCGGAAAGAGTGTTCATAATTTTACAAAGGAATTTATATATCCCCCCAAACGAAGTGTGTGGGTTTGGGGTGGGGGTGTTTTGAGTCTTTTGGAATCACACTGTCCGTCTGCCTAGCTGTCCGTCTGTACGTGATAGTTCGCGAAGGATATTATAACTTTGTTATGAAGAAATTGGAAGGTCACTTGGTACAAAGATTACTAATGATCCGAAGGTGTATCATGGTTTTGATCCAACATCATTCCAGCAAGTTCAAGGTCATTGGAAAAAAATAGCAAGTATCATACTTGATACAGAAATTGCTTACAAAATTAAAGGGTTTGACACGACTTTCATCCAAGGTCATTCCTGTAAGTTCAAGGTCACTGACAGAAAACTGTAAGATTACTGTATGTGTTATAACTTTTGAAGCTCATACTTGGAACAAAGATTGCTTTTGATCCACCGGTTTGAGATAACATAGTACTAGACTGGCAGAAGAAGTGGCAAAATTCGTGCCTGGATTATAAATTTATAAGGGGTGGGAGGAACACAGGAAACCTTTTCTCAGATTGCTTGAGATGGGTTTTCCTGACCTTGAACAAAGGTTTTTTCGGCAAGTTCAAGGTCACTGGCAGATAAATATTTTTTTTTCCTACATGCTATAACTTTGTTATATAAAATCACTGGAAGCTTTTACTTGATACAGAGATTGCTTATGATCCAAGAATGTGTTTTGACCTTGATCCAAGGTCTGTCTGGCAAGTTCAAGGTCACTGACAGAAAAGTGCAATATTCTTTTTCAGGTATATCTTTGTCATTGGGTATCACTGGAAGCTCATAATTTGTTCAAAGGTTGTTTTTGACCTTAACATAGGTCATTTAGGCAAGTTCAAGGTCACTGATATAATAAGTGTAAAATTGAAAAAGGTCTAGTCGCCCAAGTGGCGCAGTGGTAAGAGTGTCTGCTCTAGAGTCGTGGATTAAGGAGTTGATCCTTACGTCGCAGGTTCGAATCCCACTGTGGGACGCAGAGACTAATCCTTCGGATGAGACCGTACAAACTGAGGTCCCGTCTGGCAGTAGGTGCTGACACGAAAAAGATCCCTCACTGCTAAATGGCCATGTGTGCCGAGTATAGGTCAAAATTTGCAGATCTCCATCGGCAAATGGTGGCGTCTCCATATGATTGAAAAATTCTCGAAAGGGACGTTAAACAACATACAAACAAATAAACAAAAAGGTCTATACTTTTCTAATAGAAAAAATTGCATGCATTTGCATTTCACTGAAAAGATGATAAATATATCATCCAGAGTGTGTAATGGCCTTAGAATATGATGTTTTGGATGAATAGTCTGAAAGAATACGTGACTGTGATTTTTTTTTTATGTCGGTGACATAAAGATGGTGTTTGCTCTTAACAAGCTGCAGAATGTGTCATGGCTTAAATTGACGCAAAGTTATTTGGACAAGTTCAAGTTCACTGACAGGGGAATTTTACATTCGTTTACTGTCTTTCTACTGTTGAAACATTGAAAGTTGATGCCCCTTACAGGATTGTTTATAACCTTAAAATGTTGCATGACCTTGACTCAAGGTCGCTCTGTCCTGTCCGGAGCTCCGACGGAAGACCTATTCGTTGCATTGCAACGAGCTCGGCTCTAGTTCTTATTATTCTTTTTTTTTTTCCTAGACGCCAACTTTGAGACCTCGTATCTCGCTCATTTCTCCACGGATTTTGCTCAAATTTGCAGGGTTTATAGACGTTACAAAATTCTATCAGAATGCTGTCAAACATTTCAAAAATCCACTTCCGCTTTTGGGTTATTTCCCTTTAAATGAAAATTTGGTGGGCTTCATTTCCAGACAAAGGCTCCGAGACTACAAAAGCTGGAGTAGTAATTTTACCAAAATTTAATACTAGAAGCACTGAAGTTGTGCACATCGGTTTTTGTTTTTCAATTTCTGTATTCAAAATGGCGCTAAAGAGGGGTCAAAAATTAGAATGCCTAAAAGAGCGAAAATTTACACATATTTTCCTTTTTATCTTCTAAACTAAAAATATTTTGATAAGACATGTAGAATAAAAGTTGTGCACAATTTTAAGGCCTTTCATTTGACACCACTAGAAAGGGTCTGGCCCCTAAAATTAGGGATCTGGGGCCCTTTAAAGTTTTTGTTTTATAACTCAAAAACGGTAAATATTTCGAAATAGCTGCCGTAAATAAAGTTGTTCTTTAACATCTTATTGATCTCATGAAAACGTTATTTTGTTTGAGTCTTGTGTTCTAAATGAGCTAGAAGCATAACACATTATACAGGTTAGTGTTTTCATTCAGCAAGTAAACAAGAGCTCTTCATGCGTGTAATTAAAATAAACTTACTATAAATAATAAACCTTGCTACATTAGATGCTAATATTCTTTAGAATCAAGTTATTTAAGTATTTTGTGCTTTATTTCCAAATTATTTACTGACAACTTTCCCTTTTATTTCGTTTGTTTTCAAATTTGGATAAACCAGTCTACTTAACAGGGAAAAAAGATAACTTTTTCTTTTAATCATATAAAAACAAACAATAAAGTTAGAAAATAAAACAAAACTTTAAACATAGACTATTCACAGCCATTAAGTACACGCCTTTTACATTCACTTTGTGTGTTTACAATTATGTAACCCCTCCCTCAATAGCGCGTGGCAAAGGAGGTCACCAGGGATCAATCAGCGAGTGAATCAGCGACCTAAGGTCATACACAAAACAAACCATAGAATGGCCATTCCAAATACATTTTGTAAATTAAGTGATGAGTGGATACTTTCAGATTATTTCATAATATCTTTGATTAAGTCGCTAGTACATTTCGATTTATATTTTATTCGCTGAATTACAAGAGAGTTGCATATTCATTTTTATAAACATTGTATTTCTCGATATCGAGATAATTGCGCTTTGTGGAAAATTACTTTAAAATCATTTCGAATCTTTCATATGATTTCGTCTTACTGTTTATCACTCGCTTGTTTTAATCAGCTAGTCTTAACTGGCTTTCACTTATTCACTTAAAATTCAATGCCTTTTGAATGCCGAAAAGACCACTTTGTTCGCGTATTAAAGAAACAGTTTATTTATCTCTCTAATGTTATTATTTAACGAGTTGCTATTTCTTTCATGAACATTAAACAGCATGTATATAATTATCACGATAATTGTACGTGAAGGTCATATTTTTAATTGTCAGGAAAATCGAAAATAAAATTAAGTACTTTTGAGTTTGTGTTATTTTCTTCCTAACTTACAATATTATTGCATACAAAATACTAGGTCGGGCGCAGATAACCTAAATATTTCACTTGTATTTGAAAATTCTATTGAGCGTCGAATGAATTTTACCCGTTTAAAAGTGTACAAAAAAAACTTCCTATGCAGTTTTCTTTGGGAATCAATTGGCTTAGATAAGTCTATTCCGACATGTGTTGACAAAACTCACGCATTGAGAAGCCATACATTCCAAACTTGTGACCTCTTGGTCAGTGCATGTGAAGATTACGCATGGCAATTAGTGTCTGGAAAACGAAGTATGTTTTATAAATGATTTGACAGGTTAAGATTTGTTCTCATTCTATATTAAATTCAAACACAAACCCGTTATTTTCTTTGTTATTTTAGACCGTTATAGTTATATTAGATAGATTGTTTTTAAAACGTGTTGTTTAGGAAGATTAATCTTATGCATTTGTTTTATTTCATCTAATAAACTGAATATACCCATGACACGAATTACTGGTACATGCATGTAAGTACGTGTAAATGCGGTTTTATTTGTTTATGTGGAAGAGCGCCCAAAATAAATACACTTCGAACTCTGGATTTTCCCTATTTTACTGTTTAAATCGTAGGTCCACTTAGCTGACGAGTTGTTTTAATAACGGTAATAAATCATATTCAAGTCCTGGCCAGCGATCGTTACGCTTGAAGACATTGCATTAAACAGGTATATACTAAGGTATTAAGATACTAACGGGTATATATATTTTCACTTAATATGTTTTCATTGAGTGTTTTTATAAGAAGTAAATTGCTGGAGGATATCATGTTCTCCCTGATCACATCGATAGCGCGTAGAAACAGCGGTACATGAACACACGCTTTTGTGTACAAAGCAAACATGTAAATCAAAAGGATGGGGGAAAAAACGATGAAATAAAAACATTTCTCTGTTAACTGAAATTATTGTCTTTAGACAGCTAAAAATAAATGAATATCCGCCTGAGAACATGTGAAAATTATACCCAAATACAATGTAATGAAGGATTTTGGGTTCAATCCGAGTATACAATAGCAATGATGTATACATGTACACGCAGAATACCGCTTTTTTATTTATCCTTCGCCCATGTGTTCCTCCTATACGGAAAAAATTGTCAGTAAATTATATTATACCGAACGAGGTTGAAAAATGCCGAACTTTATTTCTTAAAATTAACACATTTATCAGACTTTTCTCATATCACTGTAAAAAAAACTGTGAAATAAAGTTCGGCATTTTTTCAACCCCGTTCGGTATAATATAATTTACTGTCTATTAATCTATATATCGGCAAAATTATTGGGGGAGGGGGGGGGGGGGGGGCACGGCCCCCCGGTTCCTACGGCCATGTATTCTGCAAGTCTTTATAATGAAAAAAAAAAAAAAAAACACTGGCAAATTTAGAGGAGGCCCAGGGGGCCTGCTCCCTTTTGTATCCAAAATATACACAAGATTTAATAAATCATTTTTTTTTGTGTGTGGCTTTGGGCCCCTACCCCGACCCAAAACTGGTCGGGCCCCCTTTTCAAGATTCCTGTATCCGCCACTGAAAAAAAAAAATGTGCATGGTCGATATCTGAATTATATTTTAATTAAACAGCCTGTCTAAATTAAATATATCATGGGCGCCCATAATATGACGATTATTTGTTTTTTAAGATAAAGTGGTTCTTGCAGGTATTTTTAAAAAAAAACCTTATAAACGGCTAAATAATGATTTAATTCATCTGACAAATCTTTGCTTACATAATCTAACTTTTATAAATTAACATCAAAGTCGTACGATCGTATACAAATACTCAGAAGCAATCTTTGATATTTAATGAACGTATAGATGAATAAATTTCCTCTCATCACTATACGTATATACACATCCCCGAAATAAATTAAATAGGCCCAGAATGTTTTCCTTCGCAGTCGATTGGTTTTTACCAGGTTCATGTAAGAACAAGTGAGGATAGAGCTGTACAGAAGCAGGTGATGAATTCCGAGAGAAAGGCACTGCCTATTTTATATACATGTACATTCCTAGGGACCTGGTTTTCTGAACCGATATCACTGTTATTCAAAGACCTAGAATCTCTCTCTCTCTCTCTCTCTCTCTCTCTCTCTCTCTCTCTCTCTCTTTGAAATGCAAAAAAATGACAAAATAATTTCAATTTTTAATAAGTATCTCATCTCCCAAGTCAAAGGCCCATGTAAGCATTTCTGTTCATAACTCTTCATCTTTGTTTGTTTTCTTTATGTATATAAGCGTTATCGTCGTTGTCGTTCTAAAGCTATGTACATGTACTTGTAAATTTTTCTCATTTTTATCTTATCAAGAACCACTGGGCCATAACAACGAAAATTACAGAATATTTCTGGTAAAGTTTTGTTCAAATGAATGGTCACATCCTCTTTTAACAGATACATGTAGTAAAAATTAGATGGGGTAACGCGCGGATGAAGGAATTTTTTCCACCGGAGGGGAAGGGGGGGATCCCAATAAAAAAATACTTCAACCCAGAAATTTCTTGACAAGCCAAAAAAAAAAAAAAAAAGAGAGAAAAGAAACTTTTCCCAAACGTGAAAAACCTATTTCGTGTGTGTGTGTGTGTGTGTGGGGGGGGGGGGGGTGTTGACTTTTAAAGCTTCATACCTAAGACTTTTCATACCATTTTAACACAGATCCGCCTTTTCGAGGAAGGGTCCGTATTTTCTAGGGTCGGGGGGGGGGGTCATGGACACTTTTACTTGGTTAAGTATATACATTTAACTGCCCCCACCCCCTCTAGATCCGCGCATGGGGTCATTTGAAAATAGTATTCTGAAACCCCTGAACTAGAATGAAAAAATTTCCAACATAGTATACATTCATTTTATTTATTTTTTTTTTTTTAAATTTTGATTCCAGGGAGAAGGTTTGAGCCGGAAAGAGTGTTCATAATTTAACATAGGAATTTATATATCCCCCCAAACGAAGTGTGTGGGTTTGGGGTGGGGGTGATTTGAGTGTTTTGGAATCACACTGTCCCTCTGCATAGCTGTCCGTCTGTACGTGATAATTTGTCCAGGATATAACTTTGTTATGAAGAAACTAGAAGGTCATACTTGGTACAAAGATTACTAATGATCCAAGGGTGTGTCATGGTTTTGATCCAACATCATTCCGGCAAGTTCAAGGTCACTGGAAAAAATAGCAAAGTTTTGTCCGACCCATTTATTTGTAATAGATAGTCACTGGAAACTCGTACTTGATACAGGAATTGCTTATGACAAAAGGTTTTGCCACGACCTTCATCCAAGGTCATTCCTGTAAGTTCAAGGTCACTGACAAAAAAGTGTAAGATTACTGTATGTGCTATAGTTTTGGAAGCTCATACTTGGAACAAAGATTGCTTATGATCCTCCAGTTTGAGATAATATTGTACTAGACTGGCAGAAGAAGATGCAAAATTCGTGCCTGCATTATAAATTTATAAGGGGTGGGAGGAACACAGGAAACTTTTTCTCAGATTGCTTGAGATGGGTTTGTCATGACCTTGAACAAAGGTTTTTCCGGCAAGTTCAAGGTCACTGGCAGATAAATATTAATTTTTTTTCCATGCTATAACTTTGTAATATAAAATCACTGGAAGCTTTTACTTGATACAGAGATTGCTTATGATCCAAGGATATGTTTTGACCTTGATCCAAGGTCTTTCTTGAAAGTTCAAGGTCACTGACAGAAAAGTGCAATATTCTTTTCCAGGTATACCTTTTGTCATTGAGTATCACTGGAAGCTCATAATTTGTTCAAAGGTTATTTTTAACCTTAACATAGGTCATTTAGGCAAGTTCAAGGTCACTGATATAATAAGTGTAAAATTCAAAAAGGTCTAGTGGCCCACGTGGCGCAGTGGTAAGAGTGTCTGCTCTAGAGTCGTGGAGTAAGGAGTTGATCCTTACGTCGCAGTTTCGAATCCCACTGTGGGACGCAGGGACCGGTCCTTCGGATGAGACCGTATAAACCGAGGTCCCGTCTGGCAGTAGGTGCTGGCACAAAAAAGATCCCTCATTTCTCAATGGCCATGAGTGCTGAGTATATATAGGTCAAAATTTGCAGATCTCCATCGGCAAATGGTGGCATCTCCATATGATTGAAAAAATCTCGAGAGGGTCGTTAAACAACATACAAACAAAAAAAACAAAAAGGTCTATAATCTTGGACAAGTTCAAGTTCACTGACAGGGGAATTTTACATTCCTTTACTGTCTTTCTACTGTTGAAACATTGCAAGTTGATACCCCTTACAGGATTGTTTATAACCTTAAAATGTTGCATGACCTTGACTCAAGGTCGCTATGTCCTGTCCGGAGCTCCGACGGAAGACCTATTCGTTGCATTGCAACGAGCTCGACTCTAGTTCTTTTTTTTTTTCTTCTTTTTCCTAGACGCCAACTTTGAGACCTCATATCTCGCTCATTTCTCAACGGATTTTGCTCAAATTTGCAGAGTTTATAGACGTTACAAAATTCTATCAGAATGCTGTCAAACAGTTTAAAAAGTCACTTCCGCTTTTGAGTTATTGCCCTTTAAATGAAAATTTATTAGGCTTCATTTCCAGACAAAGGCTCCGAGATTACAAAAGCTGGAGCAGAAATTCTACCGAATTTAGATAATAGAAGGATTGAAGTTGTGCACATCGGTTTTTGTTTTTCGATTTCCGTATTCAAAATGGCGCTAAAGAGGGGTCAAAATTTAGAACGCCTAAAAGAGCGAAAATTTAGACATATTTTCCTTTGTATCTTTAAAACTAAAAATATTTTGATAAGACATGTAGAATAAAAGTTGTGCACAATTTCAAGGCCTTTCATTTGACACCACTAAAAAGGGGCTGGCCCCTCTAATTAGGGATCTGGAGCCCTTTAAAGTTTTTGCTTTATAACTCAAAAACGGTAAATATTTCGAAATGGCTGTCGTTAAAAAAGTTGTTCTTTAACATCTTATTAATTTCATGAAAATGTTATTTTGTTCGAGTCTTGTGTTTTAAATGCGCCAGAAGCTTGACCCATATACAGGTAACTGTTTTCATTCAGCAAGTAAACGAGAGCTCTTCATGCGTGTAACTAAAATAAACTTACTATAAATAATAAATCTGGCTACATTAGATGCTAATATTCTTTAGAATAAGGTTCTTGAAGTGTTTTGTGCTTTATTTCCAAGTTATTTTTTGACAACTTTTCGTTTTATTTCATTTTTTTCAAAGTCGAATAAACCAGTCTACTAAAAAAAGGGTAAAAAAGATAACCTTTTCTTCTTATCATATAAAAACAAACAATATACTGAGAAAATAAAACATAACTTTGAAGCATAGACTATTTACAGCCATTAAGTGTGCGCCTTTTACATTCACCTTGTGTGTTTACAATTATGTAACACCTCCCTCGATAGCGCGTGGCAAAGGAGGTCACCGGGGATCAATCGGCGTGTGTGATCCAGCGACCTAGTCATACACAAAACAAATCATAGAATGGCCATTCCAAATTCATTTTGTAAACTAAGTCATGAGTGGATAAATATGTTGAATCTTTCAGATTATTTCATAATATCTTTGATTAATTCGCTAGTGCATTTTATTTAATATTTTATTCGCTGAATTACAAGAAAGTTGGATAGTTATTTTTATAAACAATTTATTTCTCGATATCGAGTTAATTGTCTGTTTTATTCATAATAAAATTCAAAATATGTAACCTTAATGAATTCCTACTAGTAATGGAACTTTTGAAACTTAAATGTACATGTATGTAATCTAATATACGTTCTTTTGTCGACGCCCTTAAAGGTCTTACGCAAGGAAATAGCCAATCAAAATGAACTTAGTCAATTGTAGTTCTATATATATAGAGACAATTTCTTTTTCTTTTTTCATTTTCGGCAACTTTTTTTAGGTCTACAGTTTTAATTTTGGACTCACGTACTAGGAATATCATATTTTTAGCAGAATTGTGCCACTGAATTACAGGGAACTCTTTTTTTAGATGCGCATGATGCAACTTCCTGGATGGTGTGTAGGCTGTTTGTCAACATGTGAAACCCACGTGTATTTCAGGGTAGGTATGTTTACACTCAATTTTCTTTCTTAAAAGCCGCATAAGGCGTATTTTTTCTGATCTCAAATTTTTGTCTCAGCATTAATCTTTATTTTCTCTTTCATGAATTATCTGCTGAGAGTCTAATTATTTAATTAATTTAATTAAAGCTACATAGTAACATATAGTGAAATTATTTCCTTGTGTGAGACCTAAAGAGGAACAAGTAACTCTCATTTTGACTACAATTTCTTTGATTTCAGGAGTAGTCTCCCCTTTTAAAGATCAAAAATGGCGGATATACAATGCGGCATGCAGTCTGGTCATCAACGGAGAGTTTCAACACCCATATACCCGTATTTCTACCAATCACCTCTGTAACCTTTGTTGTGTTCATCAGACAGGTAAGAAAAACAAGATTATTAATTAAAATAATTTTAATTAGATGAATAATTAAGAATAAAACATATTTACATGCACAGACTCCCTCGTATAAGAAAATGTCACATTTTACATATGCAATTATACATCATTTACATATCCACATTTTCCCCATTTACACAGTTGAATAGATTCAGTGCATAATAATACATAGCAACAATTATTACATGTAAGTCAATTCACAAAATATTTATTACATACAAATTTTATACATTTAAATTAAATACACAGCATCAATGCCCCCCCCCCCCCCTTTACAATCTTACAACTTCCTTTTTAATTTTGGATCTGTTAGTGATTTACAGTAAGTGTCTTTAGATTTTTTATCGTACAGCTGATATCTTTTAGATCTATAGTATTTTCTTTGAGATTTATATTTTAACAGTTTTTGTTTCATTTTAAAGTAATTTTGCCTATTTTGTTGTTGTTTTAGATGATGGACAACTTTACTTCCTTTTACAACAGGTGCCCCTACAGATTCACAAAGTTCCAATGTTGAGTTTCCATGACCCCTATTCAGTGAGTGCACAACTTTATGTATTCTACTTTCAAAATTTCTACTACTTGTAATACATTTTGGATTTGATTTTAAATATGCCCTATTCACAGATTCAGATTTTTGTGTACAAGTATGAAATTTAATTCTGTCAAGATTACTTGGTCCTAAAGTCAAATTTATACAGTCTTTTAACAAACATTTGTCATCTTCTGTCATGTTTAATTCAAAGTCACTAGGCAACACTGAAGATTTCCACTTATTGCTTTTCAGTCCACGACAGGAAAAGGAATGAAGTTGACAGGACTTTCCGCACTGTCCTTGGTAGCAGCTTATGACGGAACCAACAGCAGTAGACATAGCCCGCTTCATCAAAGGTAAGTCTCCGGAGTAGTGTTTGTAGCAATTCTCGTACTCTGTCCTGCATCGAAGCTTCAAGTCTAAGGCAAATCTTCTCTGCATGGATTCTCTTATGGCTTTGGTTCTTCCCGGAAACATGTGACTGCTGAATGGAGCCTTAGCAGTCTGTTTTCTTTGAGAGTCAAAGAAGTGACGCAAGTCTTTAAGGTTTTCAATCACATGTCCTTGTTTTACAGATGCGCCAGATGCAGCGGCACTGTCTCCATCACTGGTGAAATGGGAAATGACGAGTGGACGGTCATCACTTTGTAACTCCCCGATACAGTTTGCAGCCCATCTCTTCTCATCTCCAATGGTGGTCTCCGGAGGAATGGTTGCAGTGCAGTCTTCGTGTCCTGGGCAGGTAACTTCCTTTCCTTTGCTTCGTAGGTGTGTGCCTTTCTTGCATAGTTTGTTCCCACAGAACACTGCCGCAACATTTTTCCTCTGAGTTACATTTTCACTTACGGTATAAGTCACTTGGGTGGCAGCTTGGAATGGGGTTTTTCCAATGGCACTAAAGGTGGCATTATTATACCGAGCATCTCCTTCCGCTCTGATAGGGGTATCAGGAAGTCCACATTTTTCATTAAGTTCTTGAATGTTCTGCCTTATTTTCTTCATGCTGTTTTTATTTACTCTGGTGATAATTTTCCCCACTTTGTTGCAGGTCTGTTGCATGTTGGCGGCTGATGCTGGTTCAATATTTGCACCAAGAAGCATACCACGCATACCCTCTGTTGTAAGACTAGTACCCAGATGACCGACAGCCATGGCCACATTTAGCTGTGCAGCTCTTCGGCCCCTTCCAGATCTCCTCACCTCTTCGTAAAGCTTTTCTCGGTGACTGGTATAGTGGCACTTCTTACATCGGATGGAAAGGATCCATGCCAGGCCTCGTTTTTCCTCCCCATGCTGATTCCAGTCCAGTGAACCGTCACAGTCTGGAAACTTATGTGAGTGTTCTTTAAATGCATGGTTCCACAATTTAGCAGTCTTTTCTTGGTGAAGTACTTTGTATAATTTTGAATTCGGGTCATCTGACACAGCTTCCATGTAGGAGTCTACAGGCTGGACTTCACTTGGCCCGGGTCGCAAAATCTTCATCTCACTGCTTCGGCTCCTGGCATCTGTAACTGCAAACATTCCATTTTTCTGTGGCTGTACAATGTCCCGAAACTCTTCTTTACTAAGTCTTCTTATGAGAACTAGAAATTGGACTGGGCTGGTGGTCCCTGTATTCTTCTGGCCTTTGTTGTGAGGAATACTTCCTTTTTTGTATTGATGTTGATGCAACCATTTTGGTCCCTTTTTTGGCATGATTATTATTTAACTGTACACTTGTAGACTTTTTCTAGTAATATATGCTATTGTATGTGGTGCACATTTTTAAGTATTGTAAACTTTTGTGTTGTTTATTTATTTTAGAGCTGCCTGGTCTTCTAAGAGAAACTCCATTCTTTGATGACTGATGGAAAAGCCTCATCACCCCCCACTGCTAAAGAACCCCTTATCTTAATCGCCAGCCATCAATCAGTGATCACTGTTATCAAAGCTCCAAGGTACATTATTGAAGTCTCTTTTGACACCATTTTTTCCAGTCTCTGACTTTGTTTTAGAATTAAGATTTTCAATTTTTTGCTAATTAATTCCTTATAAATCAGTAAACTTCCTGTTTCTTAGGTAATTAGAGCTTATTAATTAGAGATGAAAAAACTTTAAAGCAGATAGCCAAAAACCCCAACATTTTAGCTTGCATTTCATTCCAAATTTTTTTCTTAATAATTAACTCATAAGATTTTTTTAAGTTTTGAAATTAATATACTGTAGATGAATTTGTATAGAAATTTAGCCTAAAATTCAATAATCTGTTAGGAAGAGTTATCTCCTATTTTTCATCCCTTAAGGACAAAGATAAATTTTGACGCACTGGTATATGAAAGATAAATAACTAAGAGACATTTTATGCAAATTTCATTTAATTTCATTAACTTTTAGTTGTCTTAAAGGTCTTACGCAAGGAAATAGCCAATCAAAATGAACTTAGTCAATTGTAGTTCTATATATATAGAGACAATTTCTTTTTCTTTTTTCATTTTCGGCAACTTTTTTTAGGTCTACAGTTTTAATTTTAGACTCAGGTACTAGGAATATCATATTTTTAGCAGAATTGTGCCACTGAATTACAGGGAACTCTTTTTTTAGATGCGCATGATGCAACTTCCTGGATGGTGTGTAGGCTGTTTGTCAACATGTGAAACCCACGTGTATTTCAGGGTAGGTATGTTTACACTCAATTTTCTTTCTTAAAAGCCGCATAAGGCGTATTTTTTCTGATCTCAAATTTTTGTCTCAGCATTAATCTTTATTTTCTCTTTCATGAATTATCTGCTGAGAGTCTAATTATTTAATTAATTTAATTAAAGCTACATAGTAACATACAGTGAAATTATTTCCTTGTGTGAGACCTAAAAATGTACAACTGTATATATACAAAGCGCCCCAAATATATGCATATCGAGCGTATGGAAATACAAAATCCCACATTCACACGCGCCTCCAAAATATGTAGAATGAGACATACATGCGTAACTGTATTTGAATATTACAAATTTATTAGACACCTAATCTTGAACAAATTATTTTTTCTACTAAACTTGTTATTGTATGCGAACAAAATGATAAACATGTAATTATTTATAGGTTCCCATTATTTTTTCTGAAAATCAGAACACATTTATCAGCTCTCTTAAGGTTTTATGGATACATACAATGTACACGCATGCAAGTACAGAACATGCACGTTTTTTAAGTGCATATGCAAGAGCGCCCAAAATATATGCATATCGAGCGTTTGAAATTCAGAAAAATTCTAAATCCCAAGTCTTTTTTCCCCATTATCTTTGCAATAAAATATCGGTTAAACTGAAATGATTTTATTGATTTACAGCATATATTAAAGTCAATTATAGGTCCGCTGAGTTGATCATGAGTTGTTTTCATAACGGGTAGTCCTCCTGGCCAGTCATCGACACGGTTTGTAACATCGTAATTACACAGGTAAATACTAAGATGTCAATCCTTATATTTTCCATAAGAAATGAATTACCGGGAGATGTCTCGTTTTCTCTTATCATATATTAATTGACAGCGTTTATGAACAGCTGTTAAAACACAGGCCTTTGTAAACTGGTAAATCACAAAAAAGAAAAATCCGAGACAAAAAACAGAAAATATAAATGTCTCTGGAAATAACATTGCCTTTAGATAACTAAAATAAATTAATGTCCGCCGATTTTTGAATTAATCCGAACATTCATTGATGTGTACCTGTACAAGCAGTGTGTATATTTTTATGAAGCCTTCGTCCAAACGAACAATATAATAAATCTTGAATGAATTAACTAACCCCTCAGTACATACACATTCGCCTACACCTGAAATCTAATCAAAATCAGATCTTTTTTGCGGCCCGAAATTCTGATAGTCGCTGTATTTCTAATCTGATTGACTATACATGTACAGTACAGGCAACGCGGATCCCGTATTTCCCGCGCCCCGTCGCGGTATAAACACAACGCGGGATTTGGCCAGGTGAGACAGGTAAACCGCGTTCCCTCCGCGGGAAATTCATCACCTACCTGTCCCCGCCGCGGTTAAATCATCGATCAACTAGTATCGTAAACAAACGGGAGTTATCTCCCCGAACAGGAATTTTGAGAAATTCCCTCTTAAAAAAAACAAATTAAAATCCCGCAGTGTATGTATATTTATGAAAGTATTTTCTTTTATTTCGCAAAAGGTGAAAATAATGAAAGAACAAAAAAAAAAAAAAAAAAAAAATTGTAAAGCAGAATATATTTAATCGTTTTTTTTAATTATTTATTATTATTAATTTTGTTAAGTTATATATCAATACTAAAGCGACATCTTTTTTTAAATAGTATCAAGAAAACTATTTATAAGCTGAGTCATTTGAGAGTTTAACGTGACAAATTTTAATGTCGGAAATATAAGTTCTAATAACTTCTCTTTTCAAATTATATGCGAACTGCAATGTTACATACACGTGCTAAACAATAGTCAGTGCGAGTTCCGATTAACAGTTTTCAGCATTCCTATGAGGAAAAAAATATATCTATATACTGTTCATGTTTTTTTTTTTTTTTACCAAACTTAGAACAATATAATTCATTTAAATAATTTCACTTTACTGTATTAATGTGCAAGCATTTCCCTGAAATTTTCGAATGACCGGAAAGCTGTAATATTCGATGGTGAGCGTTTGCAGTGAGTGGGCGCGTGAACGTTATAAAAGATATCAATAAAATATAACAATTTTTTTCCCTCGATATTTACTTCTTTTGTAAACAGTGGTTTGTTTTTAATTTAAACATTTCTCCAATTACTGAAGATGGAATGTGCATGGTGATGAACTTCACAAAACAATTAAAACGGGGGGGGGGGGGGTATACATGTATCACTAAAACTTATTATTCTCAATAATACTCAATAAAAAAATCGATGCCAAGTTTACTTGAATATATTCTGTTTCTTTGTGTATTAAGTATTAGTCGCGATCATTTCCTGTGTATAGGGATTAGCAGAGCAAGAGCAGGATACGGCATGCCCTAGGGGTTTCACACCTGTCCTAGAGTACCTGTGGTAAATTTCTCTGCATATGCAATGCGTTGTCTAGCCATACAACACACCAGTTCCTTCAACGTTTCATTATTTCATTATTTCTTCATTTTCAAATGTAACTACAACCATGAAAGTTACGCGAGTCAATATATAGTTACTTCTTTTTTTTACCCTGAGTGTCTATTAAAAGGAAAAAAGATCAATCATACTTTTAAAACAAAGTAATAGAGTTTAAATGAAATAAAATAGATCAAATCAAATTATGTTTTATTACTTTTTTTTAAAATGCCGTCGGGCTTGGTATTTATCTTTCTGTTTAATATATATGTACATGTACATGTGCATGTATTATGCAAGTAGAATGTAAAATTAAAAAAAAGAAAACGTACAGAATGTTACGGCACGTGCAAAGTTTTTCCTTCGGTCAGTTTATTGATTTATCGAGTCCATCGATTAAAACAAAATATTCATGATAGAATTTTTAATGAAATGAATTGCTTCTGGATTATTTTTTTCCCAGTTTCAATATGTCGTTTCTGTGAACAGATAATATACTGTAGCCGATTTATCAGTTTATTGTCCAGTTGTGGACTTTGACTAATTCTACGATCAAGTTTCTGAAAAACACCGAAATAGTGACAGCCACAGACACTATTTAAGGTCTTCGGTTTAAATAGCACGATAAAAGACAAAAATATCTACCGAAACAAGATATAATAACATATTTTGGTGACATGTGGTAGGTACATGTATATGATATTTTAGGCCCGATATCCAAGAGGGGTCCAGTGTTAACAAATGGAAGTGACTTACCTTCTCTATTTCATATTACCGCGGGTATGATTTTTTAATAAAACGTTAATTCTTCGTTATTTTTATGGATTTTTCATATGGAATACATAAATGTGTACTAGAAGATTAATTTATGGAAAAAGACGAATAAAAATATTCTTGGACCCCGGGGTGTATATTAGGGGGGGGGGGGGGGTCCTGTCCACAAGCACCTGTGCAGCATTCAAACTTAAAAGACCATTCAAACAATACAAATCAGGAACACTGCAAATCTTTTGAAATCAGAGGTAGAATCAAGTGCCATGGATCTGTCATGTTGTAAATTTTGAACTTACCGGTTGTCAGTATTTACTGCCACCCGGTAAATTCAAAATTTATAGCATGAGAGATCCTTTTCATGCTAGCACTTACCCCGACACGAGACCTTATACGGTCTCATCCAAAGGACCCATCTCCACGTTTTACTACTTATCCAAACTGGGCATAAAACATTCTCAATGAATTTTTTAATCATTATGTTGAATCTAACAAATTATTCCGACTCGCTGTATGATCTGAAAAAAACATGGCTGATTTTATCCATTCAGAAACTCACAGACTGGGATTGCTTTTAACCAGTGTGTGTTATGGCCTTGATGCAAGGTCATTTGGTCAAGTCAAGGTCACTGACAGAGAAACTGTAATTTCGCTACCGCATTTGTACTAGTGAAACATTGCTGGTATCATGCAGAGTGTGACATGGCCTTGACTCAAGTTCAAGGTCACTAAGGATACGATGTTTTGACTGTATGTATGGACTAAAAGAACATGACGTGTCACTGTGAACTTTTCAAGTCGGTAACACACAGATTGGGTTTTATGACGAGAATGTGTCATGGTTTGACGCAAGGCATTTGGAATGTTCAAGGTCACGTACATTCCTTTACAGTTTTTCCTAGCGAACTATTGTAAGTTGCTTCCCCTTACAAGATTGCTTACATGTATAACTTTAGAATGTGGCATGACCTTGACTCAAGATCACTTCTTCCTTCCGCAGCTCCAACGGAAGACCTATTCGTTGCTTTGCAACGAGCTCGCTCTAGTTATTTTTCCATTAGTGTATATAATATAACTGAAACAAACTCGCTTAACTATGTTAACAACTGATAACCTATCTTGACTGCACCTAATCCGAGATTCCTCTGACTCTAACCCCTGCTTTTATATTTTGACATGTGCAGGGGAGATTCACATGTCAAAATATAAACTGATAAAAGCAGGGGTTAAAGTCAGAGGGATCTCGTATTGGACTGCACCGAGTTCTCTTTTGTATATATATCTATCAGTCTGTTGCTTCTTGAGGAATCACAACGAGTTCAAATTAGACTTTTAAAGTTTACCACTTTGAAACGAATCGCTTGCAAAAAAATTCAATGTATACTTATCAAAAACACTAAATACCAATACCTTTAGGAATTAGGACGTCACCTCAGTCAGTAAAACAGTCGTACTCTTTCCACCCATTGTTTCAACTTCAGAGCATGCGTATAACAACTTCCGAGAGGCAATTGTTTACATGGGCCATGATGGGGTACACTTCTACTACAAATTTTACAACAACAAACTTCTTCTATAGTATACTCTTAGCATTATTATAGGTCCCTGTAAAAAAAAAAAAAAAACCAAACGTTCCTGAAATGGTGTTTTCAAAACATTGCATTTCGATCCCGATGTAAATGTATATGGTAACGCCCACATTTAAAAAAAAAAAAAAAAAAAAAAACAACAACAACAACTTTTGAAAGTTTGTTTTGCTCTCTGGTATGTAATGGACAAATTGGAGAAAAGACAGTTGGATGTGTTGACTATAGATACATGAATTTGGGGTCCATTTCACAAAACTATTTTATGATTAAGATCTGTCTTAAGACCGAAAATTATCTTAAGATTGCACCATAACTGTTTCACAAAACTCTCATATCTTATGATAATCTTAAGACCTATCTTAATCTTAAGACAACTAGATACCTGTCTTTAAAAGTATAAAGTGAACATGGCTACGGTATATATTTTGGCTCAAAACGATTTTTAAAATGATTCTTAAAAAGAATGGTTTTTAGAGATAGAACAATCCTTTGTGCTATATTATCAGGCCACTCAGAACAATGACACCTCTCCCTTTCCACCTAATAAATTTGCCAATAAATACTATACAATAGAAAATATAAAATGTAGGTACTTTATGGTTGTGTCACATTATTCTTTTCAAGGCATTTTTGTTTGCTTGTGCCCCTCCCAACTGAAATTGCCTCGCCCCCAGAATTGCTCCTTTCTGCCATGTGTACATGTACTATGTAAGAACCAGATATCATATCATTTTTAACTTCATTCAAAATCATTAAATTTTGAATTCATCATATTTTCTATGTCCAAGCATCACTACTTATGCATTTTTGAAAATGGCTGTCACAATATTCGAGATACATGCATGCAGTTGATTTATTATATTGATATGTTTTAAAGTAAATACATTTTGAATTAATAAAAATACGAAATATATGCATTTTTTGGTCTGGACAAGGCCCGCACATGAAAGTAAACAAAATCGAACTTTGGCGTAGCCACCCTGCATTTTTAAGACGTTTTATACATTTATTTATTTTGTTACTCCGTAGTGATTTTTTTTTCAGAAACTAAACACGTCTTTCAGTCTTACATAATTAGATGAAAAGCAAATAATTTAAGTTGTTGAGGTAACCCCCCCCCCCCCCCCCCCCCACACACACACACACATCCATATAATCCACCGGAATGTTTAGGAAAACGCAATATAAATACTGCTGTACCATTTGATGCTAAACTGTTAAATTATGATTGAAAATTGTTCTTTCGTTTCTCTATTTCGACTGATAGTTAAGAAAGCCTTTTAGGATCAATCTATTGAAAAAAAAAAATTAAAAGGCGTTATATAACGCCTTAATTGACGTTATAGCGCCTTTTCATTTCGCGTTAATACGTTTTTTATTCATAGATTTATCCTTATAGGCTCTTGTAGTTAGCACTGCTATTTTGTTGCAGTAGTTCGGTGTTTCAGAGACACCTTGATAGATTTTTATGGACGAACCGCGGAACTTTGAATATGAGTTGGCGTTTCAACTGAATTTATTGGAAAACCATTCAATAAATCTGCAAAGGCATAAACGTAGTAGCGGATTTAATCAAAAGTAGTATCATATACATTTTGTTAGCAGCTATATTGTTCTGAGCAAAAAGACATTTAAGCAAATTTTATTCATTATTTTTATTATGCCCTCGTTTCGAAGATTTGGGGGTATATAGTTTTTGCCCTGTCCGTCCGTCTGTCTGTTTGTCTGCAAAAACTTTTATTAACCTTGCCCATAACTTTTGATTGGTTGGAGCTATGGCTTTCATATTTCACATGTGTATTCCTTGTGACAAGACCTTTCTTTGGGTACCACCATATTTGACCTTTTGACCTTAACCTTGGAGTTTGACCCAGTTTTGCCAAATTTTACCAAACTTTAACCTTGGCCATAACGTTTGAACAATTGGTGCTGGGGCTTTCATACTTCACATGTGTAATCCTTTTGACAAGACCTTCCTTTGGATACCAACAACTTTTGACATTGACCTTGGAGTTTGACCTACTTTTGAAAAACTTTAACCTTGGCCATAACTTTTGAACGGTTGGTGCTAGGGCTTTCATACTTCACTTGTGTAATTCTTGGGACAAGACCTTCCTTTGGATACAACAACTGTGACCCTTTGACCTTGGAGTTTGACCTACTTTTGGAAAACTTTGACCTTGGCCATAGGTGCTAGGGCTTTCATGTTTCACATGTGTAATCCTTGTGACAGGCCCTTCTTTGGGATACCAACAACCTTGACCTTTGACTTTGACCTTGGAGTTTGACCTACTTTTGGAAAACTTTAACCTTGGCCATAACTTTTGAACGGCTGGTGCTAGGGATTATATACTTCACATATGTAATCCTTTTGAGAAGACCTTTCTTTGGATACCAACAACTTTGACCCTTTGACCTTGACCTTGGAGTTTGACTTACTTTTGGAAAACTTTAACCTTGGTCATAACTTTTGAACAATTGGTGCTTCGGCTTTCATATTTCACCTGTGTATTTCTTGGGAGAAGATCATTAATTTTGACTATTTGACCTTGACCTTGATGTTTGATGTACTTTTGAAAAATCTTTAACCTTTTCCTTATTTATTCAATGGTTGCTGCTAGGGCTTTCATATTTCACAGGTTTATTCCTCGAGACAAGACCTTACTTTAGGTACCAACATATTTGATTTGCATTTGAGAAAGTTTAACCTTTGCTATAAGTTGCCATAAGGGGGAATCAGTGTTTCACAAACACACCTTGTTTTTGCATTGACATTTATTCAAATAAGCCCCCCTTTCAATTGAAGCTGATGCAATAAATTGGTTTTTTTTTCTGAGAGTACAACTGCAAAAGAAATTATTTAAGACTCACTATTATTTCAATGTTTAAAGAAAATGAAAGACAGACATATTGACAATTAAACTTTTTGCAAACATTTTTTTTTTACTTCCTTGTGACATTGAAGCATGCAGTTTGTCTGAAGACTTGTCTTAAGATTTCTTATACTTTAGATAGTTTCGTGATAAAGCAGTGACAAATCTTATGATTATCCATTTTCGATTTAACGAACACAACCTAAATTATACAATGGATCATGGCAATCAGGGGACTTAATTAGAATAGCGAAATTGAGCATCATCTGTTGAGTATTTTAAATGACAAAAAATGGGGGTATAAAGATGTAAACAAGATGTGTTTGTGAAACACTAATGCCCCCATATGGCAACTTATAGCGAAAATTAAACTTTCTCAAATGCAAATCAAATATGTTTGAACCCAAAGTAAGGTCTTTTCCCGAGGAATATACCTGTGAGCAAGACCCGAGGAATTTACCTGTGAAATATGAAAGTCCTAGCAGCAACCATTGAAAAGATATGAAAAAGGTTTTCAAAAGTAAGTCAAACATCAAGGTCAAGGTCAAATGGTCAAAATTATTGGTGCCCAAAGAAAGGCCTTCTCACAAGAAATACACATGTGAAATAGTAAAGCCCTAGCACCAACCGTTCAAAAAATATTGCCAAGGTTAAAGTTTATCAAAAGTATGCCAAACTCCAAGGACAAGATCAAATGGTCATATCCAAATAAGGTCTTGGCACAAGGATTACATATGTGAAGTATGAAAATCCTAGCACCAACTGCTCAAAAGTAATGACCAAGGTTAGAGTTTTCCAAAAGTACATCAAACTCCAAGGTCTATGGGCTATAATTGTTGATATTTGAAGGAAGGTATTGTCACAAGTAATACACTTGTAAGAAAAAAAAGAAAGCCCTAGGACCAACTCTTCAAAAATGGCTAAGGTTAAAGTTTTCCAAAAGTAGGTCAAACTGTAAGGTTAAGGTCAAAGGGTCACAGTTGTTGATATCAAAAGAAATATCTTGGCACAAGAATTACATATGTGATGTATGAAAGCCCTAGCACCAACAGTTCTAAAGTTATCGCCAAGGTTAAAGTTTTTCAAAAGTAGGTCAAACTCCTAGGTCAAGGTCAAAAGGTCAAAGTCGTTGTTATCCAAAGGAAGGTCTTGTCACATGGATTACACGTGTGAATCATGAAAGCCCTAGCACACCCTGTTCAAAAGTTATGGCCCAGGTTAAAGTTGGGTAAAATTATATATATCTGGGTCAAACTCCAAGGTCAAAGTCAAATATGATGGTGCCCAAAGGAAGGTCTTCTCACAAGGAATACACATGTGAAATATGAAAGCTATAGCTCCAACCAATCAAGCGTTATGAGCAATGTTAAAGTTTTTGCGGACAAACAGATAAACAGACAGACGGACGGACAGGGCAAAAACTATATACCCCCGAATCTTCGATACGGGGGCATAAAAAATGATTTTCTTTAAATGTACATACATCGCATGTACACATTCACGCACACGGAACGTTAAGACCGTGGAATATTAACGGGCAAAATTGGAAATATGCAGCTTACGTCATTTCTATCTGTTACAGTAAAAAAAAATAATGATAGACAATTAAATTTCGGAATAGTTTGAAATTTATATAAATCAGGATTTTCTGTCCAGTGTTTTTAAAGAAATATTTGATTTCTGTTTGGTATGTGTGCGCCGGGGGGGGGGGGGGGGGGCTTATCGATCTTTGAAATATTATTATTATTTATTTATTATTCCAAATCGGGGCCCCTTTGAGCATATTACATACATGATTATTAAACAGAACATATGAGTATAATAATTATTCACAAAATGTGATAATAGTAATATTCAGCATATTCTTAATACATATACTTAGTCAATTTACTCATGGTTCATAAATTGAGATAATTGCTAACATGTACAATTTGAAATACACATTGTAAAGTATAAACAAGTACCACCGTGTACCATAATGCAAAAAAGCCAGAGATATACATCTACAAAAATATAAACTGAATAGATATATTCCAATATATTGCAAAAGATACCACAGGACAGTGCATTGGTACTTTATAAGTCACCATGTTTGCATCTCTTATGACCAAACTAACATTTATTGAGTGTTAAAAGTATACAATTTTAAATTCTATATACATGTAGAAGACACATTATATTTCTCCCTTGATCAATTCACAAAGGGATTTAAGAACATCATAATTTTCACAATTCAATATCCATATTAATTTGTTCATGTTATCAAGAAGTAAAATTTGTTTACAATGTTGTTGTATACTTTCATACATATTTTGCCTAAGTTAATTATATTTTGGGCATTCAAAGAGTAAATGAATTTCATCTCCAACTTGGTGAGAAGAACAATTTGTACAAGTTCTTAGTTGTCAGGGAATCCCTAAGTAACGACCTCGTTCTATTGGTAAATTATGTGCTGATGTCCGCAACCTTGTAAGTACTTTGCGTTGTTCAGGTGATAACAGTGCTAGGTAATTTTCAAAAACCAAATTAGTTTTAAATTTTCTGTAAGTTTCAAGTTTTCCTTTTTGTAAATTTCTCATATTGTACCATTCATTTGTGTAATGATTATATGATAATTCTTTGCATTTTTTCTTGAAATATAAGGGTTTATTTATGGTAATAATATGGTTTATCCCAGCAATTTGAAGAAATTTACATAGTATACCATACCATGACCGATTTGCATGTATTAGCATTAAGCTTACTTTGAAGGTATGCTGCATTTAATAATGGGAAAGAAGTCCCAAGATTTTTTAGTCTATTCACATAGTTCATTATATTTTTTACAACATAAAGGTGTAATGGAAATCTACCAAGTTCTGACAAAGTTGCAGAATTTGAGCACTTTCTATGAAGACCTAAAATAAATTTACAAAATTTCATATGGAGATTTTCACACTTTAGTTTGGAGTAAAAATCATGCAAAGATATAGTGTTGCGGTTAAACAAAGATGGGCGATTTATGATTCCCCAAATCTCACTGCCATAGAGTAATATTGGTTTGATAGTGTGATCAAAGACATGAAGAGATGTTCTAATGCTTGGTTGTAATGATAAAAAGTCTTTCTGCAATTCAAAGTATGCTTTCATTGCCTTTTTGTACAAATCATCTTGAGCACTAGAAAAATTTTCAGCTGCATTAAAATATATTCCTAAATACCTATAAGAAGACACACATTCTATTTCTTTACGTTCAAAAATAAAATTGTGTTTAAGAGTTCTTCCCGCTTTATTGAAAATTAAAACCTTACTTTTATTAGTATTAACTTTTAGACACCAATCAGAACAGAATTTTTGCAATTTATCAAGATTACTTTGTAAGCCAGTTGTTGAATGTGACAGTAATATTACATCATCTGCATACGTTAGACAATGTACTTTTTTACCATTCAGTATTATTGCGTCATTTGCATCTTTAAGATACTCTGGTAAATCCTTTATAAATATCTTAAACAAATTGGGACTGAGATTGTCACCTTGTTTTACACCAAGTTTATTGTGAAAAAAATCTGTGTGGTGATTTTTTTATTTTAATGCATGACTTGCTATTATTGTACATACTTTTAATAAGCATATAAAAATTTGTTTCAACACACAACATTAGCAATTTATATTTTATACCTGAGTGAATTACAGTGTCAAATGCTTTTCTAAAATCTATAAAGCATGCGTATAAGCGACCATCTCTGTTCTGACAGTAAGTTTCAATTATGTTTCTAAGAATGAACATATGATCTGATGTCCTTGCCAATTTTGTAAAACAAATCTGACATTCATTAATTATTTGATGTTTCTCAAGAAATTTGTCTAATTTATTGTTGAGAATACTATTCATTAATTTTCCTACTGCACAAGTTATGGTTATCCCGCGATAATTATTTGGGTCATGTGCATCACCAGATACAGTACAGTTATAATACCAGAGGACCATTGGTTTGGATAAATACCACCAGCTAAACAGCTATTGAATAATTTTTGCAGACTATCAATGAGTGAGCTTTGTCCATATTTCAGCATATGATTAGATATTCTGTCCAATCCTGGAGATTTATGATACTTTAATTTGCTTATTGCCTCGGAAATTTCTGATTTAGTGATTCTATAGTCCAATTCATTGAAGTACATATTAGATTCTAGTTTAGAGACATGTTCCTCTAAAGCAGCAATACGCGAGTTAAAACAAGCTTCACTAGTGTTTAACATATTGAAATGCTGTATCCAGTCACTATAGGATATTAAAGAACCTTTATCACCTGTACTCTGTTTTGAATATTTTTTAATTAATTCCCAATACATTTTTGGACCATTTTCATGTAACTCATCAATTTTATTAAGCATACTGTTTTTGAACTCTTTATATTTAAATTTTCGGAGTTTTGCATAATTTTTAAGAAGTTTGAAGAAATGTCCTCTTACTATAGGGTCCTTAGGGTATTTAGCAAGAATTTTTGCATATTCCAGTAAATTATTTCTTTTTTTGACTAAATCATTATCAAACCAATGTTTATTATTTTTAATGTGTGTGTGTTTTTTTTTTGTTAGATAAATTTCTCTTTTCTTTCAAAGATTGTTTAGCTGCAGAGAGAATAATATCTGTCAATTCAGAAATAAATAAGAAAGTTTTCTTATCTTTGGACAACCCCTCCCTGTTTTTGTTTGTCATTTTTCAGTGAAGTCCATACTTAAAAAAAGCTCTTGTCATCCTAGAAATAAATATATTTTGTCATGTGAAAGCATGATCTGACTTTACAATTTTTGACAGCCCCCCCCCCCCCTTTCTAGAATCAAATGGCCGTCTCCTGAAAAAAAAATCTCTGCCTTCTATTACTTTTACGTGTCCTTAAAATTATAGGCTAAAAAACTCGTATAAATATGAATTTAAAACAACATGTATTTGGGAATTGAAATTATTTGTCTTTTGGATCATACATTCACACTTAAGGTTTGAAAACAGCTCAGGTGGATTGAAAATGAATTTCAAACTAGAATTTCAACCCAATGTTTTCTAGGACGTCCGGATCGAATTGTACCCGCCCATTTCATTGTCTATCATTAACCATTTTGAATGCAACAGATGGAAATGACGTAAGCTGCATATTTCCAGTTAATTTTCTGCGGTCTTACTTCAGTTCGTTCAATGAAAATACCGGGTATTTCTTTTAGTATCGGTAATAGGAAATATCACCTAAACAATCCTACAGAGTAACAAAATTAATTTTTAACAAATTATACATACACAGATTTTAAAAAATTATGAATAAAGCTATATGAATAAAATATTTTTTATTACTCCCTCAAATTAACTTAACAAAATCTGTTTTGGATCATTATCTCGATATGATAATTCGTCCTTCGTTATCGAAGATGACCATAATTTCATCTCGTCTGCTATTGTGTTTTGTTGCGAGTGCGAGGATGGCTGGCAAGTCCAATCCTCGCATGGAACGCCCTTCCACATACTGGACAAGAAGGTCCGGATGGAGTTCCGATCAACGCTTCTCTCACTAGCTCACCGGATAGAAGTTGCTTCGGGATGCGTGAGTCGTCCATTCTAGGAACATGTTCAGCCCAACGGAGTTGACCTGAACGTGTATGGTGTCGATGCTGTCTGCACATTATCTTTCAAGAACAGTTCGGTCAGAACCTCTAACGTCAAAACTACTTATTACTATGTTAGAGGTAGAATGTATATTATTCTCTTTAGAGAGGTGGACAGGCTTTCGCCTACATCCACTTCTCTTCGCAAGCCTTCATGTTTTGAGTCTGGAAAACGTGTAAATCTCGAACCGGTGACGGTCTACACTTCAACTGATATTTCGTCTAAAAGACGTCCGAATGTACGTAACAGACGTGTTGTCTTAACAATTTTAACATAAATACACACAACTGTCACAAGAAAACTGACCTTTAAGTTCTGTTAATCCATTTTCACAAGTTCTCCATCCCGGATTTAAACTAATGTTTATCTACCACAGCTTATTAGAAAAAATTGAAAATTTTAAGTCGGATAATTTGGAAAATTGGCGAAGACGTATTTTAATGTTCAAAAAAAGTTTTGGACAATTCACTTTTGATTTAGCATATTATTCAAAATTAATATTATTACCTTTACTTATTTTTACTATTTTAGTACAATTTAAATGTAAATTTGAGCTTAAAAATTACTTCATTACTTCCTCACTGACAATACTAAAAAATATTTTCTTTTATTTTTAAACGATATTAACTCTACCTTTCCCGAGAAATGAAAAAAGATTTAAAACAAACATCAAAAGAATTTGAACGAAACTTGAGGAAATACTGTCTCGTTAGTTTAAACAGAGTAGACGATTTCTCTCGTTTCATTATTATTTTGTAAAAATAGTTTCCATTTTTATCCGAATTAGAGATTTTTGAATACTTCAAGAGTTACTTGCACATAATTTAAATCCGGGATGGAGAACTTGTGAAAATGGATTAACAATACTTAAAGGTCAGTTTTCTTGTGACAATTGTGTGTATTTATGTTAAAATTGATAATATAACACGTCTATTACGTACATTCAGACGTATTTTAGACGAAATGTCAGTTGAAGTGTAGACCGTCACCGGTTCGAGATTTACATGTTTTCCAGAATCAAAACATGAAGGCTTGCGAAGAGAAGTGGATGTAGGCGAAAGCCTGTCCACTTCTCTAAAGAGAATAGAATGTATATGTGTGTATATATAACAGGATCAAGGTTAGAAGTAGAATTTATTTTATATGTGTGTAAAGTGTGTATATATAACAGGATCGTGGTTAGAGGTAGAATTTATATGTGTGTATATCGTGTGTATATAAAAGGACCGTGGTTAGACCTAGAATCTGTATGTGTGTATATTTTGCGTATATAACTTGCTGGAGGAAGCGTTTAATAAGGATTAACTTTAAATATTTTGTTAAAATTCATAAGAGGAGAATGTTCTCTAAACTGCTAAATGAACCTTGTTTTGGGATGAAAGTGTAATCGCATTAGGATGAAGTCAGTGGTAAATACCCTCAAATATGCATCCTCACAACGTCAGGGGTCCTGAGTTCACTCGTGGCCGTTAGACCCCTGACAAATTTCATTTGATATTCTACGGGCTTGTTTAAAAAACAATCAAGATTTGTTTTTTCCCCGAAAGACGTCGCTGCAGTCAGTGCACTTTTAAATGCGCAATAAATATACACTTTTTAAATGTGTGGCACTGTAGCTCTCTGATTTTTTCAGACCAGCGAGCTGCAGATCTGCAGCTACGCTGTCTATTGACGAGTCTTTACTACACAAACTATCTGCTGTACAATCAAACAGGCCCGTGATTCCGGACATCGATCACCGACACATTTAATTTGTTCAAGACATACTGAGTATT
Organism: Saccostrea echinata; assembly: GCF_033153115.1. NCBI lineage: Eukaryota > Metazoa > Mollusca > Bivalvia > Ostreida > Ostreidae > Saccostrea > Saccostrea echinata. Next base: position 8,959,465 of record NW_026889758.1, on the reverse strand, counting down.
TGGACTCTAAGTTGGGAAACTTATCAACTAGTAATATTTTTGACTCTTGCAAAGCAAATAAAGAAAGAGGTTTCCGTCAACTTTCTTAATTTTAATAATATTTCATTCGCAATAATTTGTAGGGGACACGGCAGCAGGCACAGCCTATTCCAGCCCTTTCCCTAATTTTATCACGACGCAGTCTGGGTTATTGATAAATAATGTCGAAATACATTTATTTTGCTATTATAATAGAAAGTCGCGTTCATTGGGATCATTTAATGAATTTTGAATTGACGGATATGATTAGAACAAAGCTAGAGAGTTCTTGACATTCTTGTTGAAAATGAATCAAAAGCGTTTGATAACAAAATTTTTACTTTCTCTTTTAGTAATTTTAGATGCTTGCAATTAATGTTGCGGCAGGTGCATATATTTTGTAAAAGCAGACGAGAAAAGTACATCATATAATTATGTAGTCAAAATCCCAATGACTGAGGATCTCCACATGAAATATATGGAGATAACAAACAGTATTAGATAACAAACAGTATTCAAGCTCAAAAGTCCATTCAAACAATAGAAATCAGGAGCAGAGCAAACACGGACCTCCAAAATATCAGAGGTGGGATCAGGTGCCATGGAGGAGTGAGCATCCCCTGCCGACCTGTCATACTCGCGGTGTACTCCTTATTATGAAGAGAATTGAAAGTCATTGAAATAAAATCAAATTCTCTTGCAGTTTCTTTATCAGGGAAAGCAGTATAGTGACAAACTGATAATTAAAATTGTGCGAAAATTGTTCAAAAAGGCAGCACAACGTCTCAGTTACAAAATTTAGCTTTCAGCATCTTTTCCAAATGTGTATAATTTGCTATTTCTCTCAGTAAATTTTAGATTTCAAACAGGGCAAAACCGAGGTGGACTATTTCGCCAATGTTAGTATGATGACTGGCAGATTACTTATGAATTGTTAGTATTTGGGGGTCCATACACTGTTGACAGATTTGCTAGTGTTCACAATGCTAAATTGCTGAGATCTAATCCATTGTTTTGGTATCCAAGTTCTGAAGTTGTTGACGCTTTCTAAAAATCTCAGCATTTAGAAAATAGTTGGATAGTTCCTGCTATTAACCTACTTTGTAGGGTGATCAAACATTTATTATTTAGCAGAGCTAAGGGAACCCTTATCATACTTGCTAATGTTATTGTGATTTAAATTCAAGACACGTTGTCTTGGTTGACCTATTCAAAGTTTTAAGGGTTGAACCGGTTTTATAAATAAAATCGCAGTTATCAGGAAATTGCAACAGTCTGTTTCATGCTTTTAAAAAGGAAAGGGTTATTACTTTATTGAGTTGAAATTCAATTTTTTATATTGTACATTATAAAAGGTAGTCTACACCACGTTCGGAATGTTTTGCAAAGCCAGTAAGGCGGCAATCGACGTCACTACGTAAATAACCACTTTACTTTAAGGATAAGGAGAATGAGCAGCATTTCTAATGCACTTCAGAGTTTAAATGGCCAACAGGGTTTTTAGCTCTACTGGTCAGAGACCAGGCTCCGGGGCCAGATGAGCTCACTTTTGATCTCAGTCTCACTTTTCTACTATTAATTCCTTGAGTAAAAGTGAGACTGAGATCAAAAGTGAGCTCGTCTATGTTTTATGGCCCCGGAGCCAGAAGAGCTTATGCGATAGTAAGGTGTCCGTCGTCCGCCTGTCTGTCTGTAAACAATTTTTCAAAACGCTACTTCTCCTACAGTTTTGGTCTGATTTCAATATAACTTGGCACACAAATAAACTACACTAAGATACATAATTTAGTGCATCGGTTTTGATTTCGATGAACGGTGTTGCCATGGTTACTTGAAATAGAAATTTCTGTGAAATTCCTTTAAAAAGCTACTCCTCCCACAGTTTTGGTCTGATTTCAATATGATTTGGCATACAAGTAGACTTTACTAAGATACATAATTCAGTGCATTAGTTTTTTATGAACGGTGGTGCCATGGTTACTAGAAATAGAAATTTCTGTGAAATTCCTTTAAAATGCTACTCCTCCCACAGTTTTGGTCTGATTTCAATATGATTTGGCATACAAGTAGACTACATTAAGATACATAATTCAGTGAATTAGTTTTTGATTTTGATGAACGGTGTTGCAATGGTTACTAAAAATAGAAATTTCTGTGAAATTCCTTTTAAAATAATACTCCTGCTACAGTTTTTGTTTGATTTCAATATAACTTGGCACACAAGTAGACTACATTAAGATACATAATTCTATTTATTGCTGTATGTTGCAAAGTTTCAAATCCAAGTGCTACTTTTTCTTTCTTACATGTATATGTACAGACCAGTAGAGCTACAGTCTCATCAGAAACTTCTGGTTTTTTACATCATAATACGCGTGAAGATCCGTGTCTTTTGTCTTTAGCCAGGGAATCCACCTGACATTTGTATTCACTGGTAGTACAACAAAGACATGCATAAGCAAATCGCCTTAAAGAAACCTAGATTTCTTCGTTTATTTAACAAATATTTGTAAAGGTGAACATGGAAATAATAGATAATAATTGACATATTGTTTTTCCTCTGTGAAAAGCATGAAAAATGATATATGGAGATAACGAACAGTATCCAAGCTCAAAGTCCATTAAAACAATACAACTCAGAGCAAACACGGGCCTCCAAAATCATCAGAGGTAGGATCAGGTGCCATGAAGGAGCGAGCATCCCCTGCCGGCCGGTCACATCCGCCGTGTGCTCCTTGTCATGGTTGGTAAATAACGGAAAATTCTCTCGACAATTCGGTGTGTAAATAATGGCCTGACAATAAGTAGGAAAAACGTCAGTCAGCATATGACTGTTCCCTTTTAAGACATTGTTGTTTGATATAGATATGAGGTACTATTGATGTTCTATAAGTTGTACCTAACCAAAACGTATTTCGTCACGGAATTGATATGAATAGCCTGTTCGGTTTAGATCATTTCAATTAGAAAGTATTGGCTGTAAGATTTTGTTTTGAACATTCGTAGGCATGGCCATTTCAATATATCTTTCTTGATAAAGCTGCAAAAATCTACTTTCGTGTTTTCATCTGTTAGGTACAATGTAAATATGCCCTTTTCAAGATATGCTAACTTGATGAAGTTAGCAAGGTCGAATATCGTTGATGTATTATGCGGACATGGCCTTTTCAAGATTTATCAGTATCTTGATGAAGGTGGCATGGTCTGGGATGTCGTATTATTCAGATATGGTACTTTCAACTTAAGATCCGTAAGTATCTTGATGAAGCTAGCATGGACTTGAATAACGTTTTATAGACAAGGTCTTTTCAAGATTTGTACATGTAAGTGCTAGTATCTTGATGAAGCTGGCAATGACTGGGTTTTTTTTATAAGTACAGAAACTGCTAATTTGATGAAGTACAGAAACTTTTCAAGTGGCTTTTCAAAATAATGTATTCTATAAAAGGCCTAACAATCAGTATGAAAAAAATCAGCCAAAATAAGACCCAGTGATGGGTTATATTTGCTAACAAGGACATTATAAATGACCATAAAGTTTACGAAATGCTGACTTTAAACGAGGCCGTTGAAAACCCTGTAACATCAGCTTATCAGTGAGTAGCCTGCTCGCTTTAGAAATTGATCGTACTCAGAGCAAGCTCTTAAGTAGCGAATAAGTTGGGAGACAATGAAAATAACCATTGTCAACTATTAACTATTGTTAATTGATAAAACATCTTCGATATATCTGAATGTCGAATTGAAGGCCACAACTAGTGTTTTCCTCTTCTCGTGTAGAAGTTTTTGAATAAATTCTGCTTCATAAGAATATAAAAACAGGGCAGCTGATAAAGGAGCACAATTAGTGCCCATTGAAATTCCAACAGTTTGTTGGAAATCTTCGTTTACGAAGACTACATAAATAATGTGAATGAGAAACTCCAACATCCTTTTAATATCAACTTCAGAGTGCTTGTGTGTAGAATCAGAGTGGTTTTAGTCCTATTGCTTATTGTCCTATTGCTGACTAGGAGATATTTAGAAAAGGCTGATATCAGTGTATGCTCAAATGAGTATATATAATTAGATCGATTTCGTATTGTAAAGGTTCTAATTCTTTAAAACAGCATTTACTAAAGCACAAGGTATCAAGGGTCTTATATAAGTTTGGACAGATTTTTTTTTCATGTCATCAATGCATTCTTTATTGTCGTAATCTGTTGCACTCGTGCTTGCGAGCTCATCCTTCATGTATATAGATGTTTTAGTTTTATTTTATAAATTTTTTGATTTGAACTTGTGAATTAGAAAATATTATAATTTAAGCACCATCAAACACCCTCTCACTAACTTTAAAAAATAATGACCAAAACACTGGATAGAATTTTCAGGCAATCAATCAGTCATATAATCAATCAGTCATACATGTAGAATCAATTAGTCAAACAATCAATCAGTCAAACAATCAATCAGTCAAACAATCAATCAGTCATATAATCAATCAGTCAAACAATCAATCAGTCAAACAATCAATCAGTCATATAATCAGTCAAATCAACCCTCTGTATTACACTTGATACAGAGTTCTGTACTGTGTTTTAGCAATTTCATTTATCTATTTCTCGGCCAGTTTAAAAAAAACGTGGAAACCATTTATTATAATGTTTTCCTTCCTTTTTAAATATGATCCTTGCAATTCTGTATGCATCGCTTTTATGTCCTTGAAAAATCTTTATCAATAGATCTAGTAGCACCATACAGAATGGTAATACAATATCTGCATCACAGTAGAGTCTTACACATACCTAATGGACCATTAAGTTATATCTGTCTGGGCCTTTAAGAGAACTTATCTCTAAATTATCCTATCAGAGGAGGTTGTCTTTGAATAAAAGAATTCGGAACTAACAGGCACATCATACCTTTGTTTTTGCAGAAAAAAGTCACTTTATAGAATACTCCGGTTAATACATTTGTTAAATGAATTGTTTTTCCTTTTATTCCTCCTATTATTTTGTCTAAATCCTTCTGTCTGTCTGTTCTTCTATGCATTCGATGACTTATTTTTTTTTTTATAATCACTAGATCTAAAAATAATTCTTTGAAGAGTTATTATCAAAATGGCATAATACTCGATGTATGGGGTCGTGGACTGTTCAACATCCTGGAATTCTAAAGCAAATGCCTAGAGTAGAAAATCCCTGCTATCGTAATGGAAGATATAATGGGATCGGAATTTCGGTAAGAATGAAGAAGAATGTTTGACATATTTTTCAGAGCAAAATAGTAGTTCTTTGAAATACTTGTGATTCGTTCTCCTTAATGCCTGGACGAACCCTTTCATGATCGCATGCAAAAGTCGCTCATAGTCACTTTGCCTTATACTAATAGAAATGCTTCGCAGCATCCGATACCCAAGCATTTAACACAAGAACAGCGAGTATTCCAAGAAAAATTCTAACTGATCCGAACACAAGACCCCTAGAAAATCATATATTTATATTTAGAACACAAGTTTTTCTGTATACTCTGTTCACGCGTCCTTTGAAGTATAGATATTGGTTTTCCTTTCCGAAAATATTCCCCAGAAAGCGCCAGGCTAGAATCATATGTAAAATCATTGCCAGTAAATAGAGTTAAGCAAATTATCTCTGCCTTTTGAACTTGGTTTTAAGGATAAATACCGGTAACACAAACTTTTAAGAAATCAGTACTATACATATTACCTATAGATTTATGTTATAGATAACTTGAATAATGTTTGAAAGAGTAAGTGTAGAAAGTTTTGTAAGATTTTTAATTATGTCATAAAATATAAAAATTGGATTATAATATAGAAAATTGCACAAAGTCGCATATTTGAACTCCAATGAAAATCTATGATTTCTTTATATTTTAGGAACTTATTATTCACGTCATTTTTATTCTAGAACAGTCATTATATATATATATATATATATATATATATATATATATATATATATATATATATATATATGTGTGTGTGTGTGTGTGTGTGTGTGTGTGTGTGTGAGGGGGTGTGTGTAGGTGTGTGTGTGTGTGTGTGAGAGAGGGTGTGTGTGTGAGGGTGTGTGTGTGTGTATCAATGCATTTTTTTTTGTTGGCTTGTAATATTTATCCTTAGATCCTTAATGTCAGTTTACAATAATTATATTACATCTAATATAATATGTTGAAAAAAGTAACCCCAGTTCACAAAACAGCCATAAACTTCAATATCTAACCATAGAGGCTTTTTAATGTCGAAAAATGGCTAGAATATCTTAGTATTCATCAATCAACTACAAGGCAATGGCAAGATTAATATAATACAGACAGACACATAGACAGACAATGTGTTGCTTATATGTTAAAACTGTAAACAATACAAACTCAAAATTTAGCAATTTAAAAAAAAGCCAAGGGGGCAAGTGGACCGATTGGAACATTCAAGCAACATTAATGAAAGTATGTAGATGAAAGCAGGAGAAGGAATGAAAATTGTTAAAGGCTACTGCAAAAAATAACACCTACACTGTAGAATATTGAAAAGACGCCTCATCTAATGCAAGCAAATCAAAGTTAAACTAAATTAAAATCCTTCCTTTCTCAGACAAAGAACCGACATTTGATCATCTTCCCTAAGGATACAAGAATATTTTTTTCCAGAACTTTGCAAAAATAACCAAGCGTCCAAGGTGTTATATCCACGATATTGGCTATGTAATGTTTTCGTACTTTATTAAAAGCTTCGATTTCCTTATTTCAAAAAACAACATTTTTTAATCATATTCAATTACTGAGTTGAAAGCTATCATGTTCTCCAATATGGCGAGCTATGAACTGTAATTTGTGGGGAAAAGGCGAGAAGTAAGAACTATAAGTGACAAACTCTATGCTTTAGGCTAAATTTGTCAATTTTAACTTTCTTGAATCTTGAAAATTACCTATATTGATATATCAAATAACAGGATAATGACTTCAATTCGACACCTCCTCTAGATAATTTCGAAGAAAGTCCTCAAGTCAGATGTAGAAACGTGCCATTGAATCAATTTGATTTTAGAAATGCTTATTTTTTTTACAAAGCATTTTCATGTTAGATCTTTCTGATGTCCCAAATCTGTCTAAAATTGGACCATGGGCCATTGACTCCAGATAAAAAGCACTGTAAATAGTTTACAAACATAAAATATACTCCACAATTTCGTATTCTAATGTTTCTTCCTCTACAAAAAGAAAGAAAATTGTTTTATCGTGATTTTTTTCTTGTTTGTTTCTAGGAAGCTCGCCCGGATAAGAAACTTTCTCTTTTAACAGAAAATCAGGAATGTCACCCAGGTTTTTCAGAAGAAAGAACTAACTACATAGATTTCCTAAAAATATATTGTTTGTAAATTGAAAAACTGTATATAATTATGTAATTTATTTTTGATTTACCCCCCCCCCCCCTCTTTCCCAAACGAGACAAATTAATGAAAATAAGTATGAAATAAACGGATAATAAAAATATTAAGAAAATAGGACACCCAGATATATGTTGTGTTCATTGGCAAGTTGTATTAAGTGATACTGAGAAAGTAAAAGATTATATACAGTACATTAACGAATAAATTGCGTTTTGTTAGAGAAGCTCAAAATGTTCTCTGAATAAAAAAAAAAATGTTTGCAAACTGTTTTTGCGTGTGAATTCCTTTTTTTATACGCCACATCTCCTAATACAGTATTTAATTATTGCAGTACGTATTTTTCAACGACCTTGTCAATAATTCAGAGAGCAAGAAATTGTAATGCATCTTAGTTACAGTTGTTTTCAACCCATATGATAAAAAGGTTGCTCTCAAGAGGTTGAGCTCTGTGTCCGCATTCCGGGTCATCGATTCTGATTCACTGATCATACACGGACCATTGGAATTCCAAGCAAAATACAATACAGATGTCTCTTGAATATTTTATCAATTCTCAACAATCGCAAAAATTATCAAGACCAATGCGTTTGAAATTAAAGGCCCTCATGTTTTCCTGCGTGACTTTTAGAATCTTAGAGCACCTTCAGAAAAAAATCCATAACAGGACCATTACTTGGCGTTACACTGTGGACTATCGACCGCCGAACTGATGTAAAAATCTTCCCGTAAAATTGGAGAATTGATATTAGGGGAAGTGATTGATTCAAGAGAGTTCAATGATGTTTTGCATCACTCTTGCAAAATGATGTTTTAATCACAGTAACAAGTCCATAAGCCGACCAGAAGAAGTCATTTCCTGGAGAGAGAAGCATGATGAATGTTTATTCTGGACTATACGCAACAAGCGTCTTTGTGATTTGTTTGAGTGTTACGACAAACGCCGATTCCTGCTCGTACAACTTTGATGTTTGGTACCCCGATAGGGACACTCAGAGTAGATTACAAGTGATAGAATTGAAAATTTCGAATTTGTCCTCGTATGTTGATTTGGAAATCTTGAAACTTAAACATGCCGACCTTCAGGAGCTGAAGTGTATGCAAAATAAATCCAATCAACTTGAATTAGAGTTGATTAAATCAAAACTAAATGAACAGAAAGAAAAAGCTGCCAATAATGAATCATTTCAACTTGGCGACTTAAATTTGCGACTTAATAATTTTGCTCGACGTTTAACACAATTAGAAAGCAAGTTGTTAAGGAGGTCAGGCCGGAAGTCGAGATTGAAACAAGAGAGGGCACTAGAAGATAATGGTCATGTGACGTTAAACACACTTCGCGCGTCCGTCAGTGATTTAAAATCCGAGTGGATTATGATTAAAAGAGACATGTTTGATATTCACAAGGAAATAGCCTACCTGAAACGAGACCATAACGATGTTACCAATCTTACCAAACATTTACAAGACACCACTGCAATTTTAAAGAAATCAGTGAACAATTTCAAAGCTTCACTAGACCATAGTTCACAAACAGTTAGGATTTTAAATTCAAATTTTGATACACTTAAACAAATTGTATCAACCAAAGACGATGCACAAATGAGAACGGAGCTTAAGAAGATTTCCACAAAAGTCGGCGACATCGAAAAACAACTTGATACATATAAATTAAACGCAAGTTCCTTGACAAGAGCAGTAGAGAAAATCGTTTTGACAGCGGCGATTCAAAATAACAGTGCTGTTCCTATGAAAACTCCAGATATAAACCGGATGTATCCGTCAGGTAACTAGAATGCTTTTTTTTTTTAGATCAATGTTGATGCTCTTTTGAAAGTTGGTAACTACATTGTATATAAGTTAAGTATTTCTGTAGATTCCGTTTCTATAGACGTAGGTTTACTAGCTTTTTTTGCTTTGCCAAACATTTATCCGCGATACTCGCTTTTACTTTCAGATTGTGACGATGTTCTGACCTCTGGTCATTCTACAAACGGTGTTTACAGAATACAACCTCAAGGTTCTTTGTACCCTTTCAATGTTTACTGCGACTTTTTTGATGGAAATTTTGTTGTGTTTCAAAGACGCGAGGACGGACTTCAGAGTTTCGACAGAAGTTGGTTAGAATATAAATTCGGATTCGGCAGTCTATATGGCGACTTCTGGCTGGGAAACGAATTAATATATTTAATTACTAAGCAAAGGAAATATGGTCTGTTGATTATGATAGAGGACTGGGAGGGAAAGTCCGGATGGGCCGAATACTCTAAATTCCAAGTAGAGGACCAAAGTAATCAGTATACACTTCGCGTTTCCGGTTATACTGGAAATGCCGGTGATTCACTAACTTACCACAGTGGGATGAAGTTTAGTACTGAGGACACTGATAATGACCTGAACATGCGCAACTGTGCCGCGGAAAACAGAGCTGGTTGGTGGTTTGATTCTTGTTACCTTAGTAACCTCAATGGAGTTTACCACAAGGGTTGGTATACACATGCGCAGGCAAAAAGTAGTGACGGAGTCGTGTGGTTTACATGGAAAGATTCTGAAAAATATTCCTTAAAGAAGGTTCAGATGAAGTTGAAACGTGCATAAAGTGAATTGAGGAAATCCTTTGTTTGTGTAATCTTGCTGGACTTTGTAAATGAAGTAAATGGTGCAACATCAAGTTCAGTAATATCTGAATTAATCTTGGAATTTAATCAAAGTATTTATATATGAATAAATAAAACGCTTACCAAATAAACCGTTAAATTATAAATTGAATCTATTTCATATGTTCTAATTTTCTTTGGCTATGAAGTTTGTATCTTATTTCAAAAATCATTCTATTAGTAAAACAACGTTAATACTCTCCACAGAGTGTTCCATCTTTGATTCCTTGGTATACGAGAGGTCCCAGAGAATTGACAGTATTAATATTTGTGTATTAGATCAGAGCTCCGGGGAACAACACTTTTGCATTAATGAGTTATCTATTTAATTAAAACTGAAACCATTAGACACTTTGACAAATATTAACATTCACCATACAGTCAATACAACTTCAATGATGGGGTATAATCATTTGACAAACATGTAATAGAATTAATTATTTAAATGCGTTAAAAGGATAGCTGGGCACGACATTAGACGTTATCCAATTTTCTCCGGAAACCAATTATGTTATTTATTTCATAAATGGATAATAATCCCCGAGGATTCAAGTATGTGGCGCTTAATAACAAATTAATATTTTTACACAGAAAAATGAACATTTCTGAGTAATTCAATTGCGCTTAATCTTTCCAGTGAGACTTTTAAAAGTGTAAAGGTAGAAAATTGGATAACGCTACAAATATTAAGTTTTGTCAACAATTATTCTTTACATAGACTGTGTATGAGACTAATTCACACAGACAGTGATGATTTCAGTTCATGGTTCCACATTTCTCCGATCTAGACTTCAGTAGCAACTCTCGAAGCTGATCTGTAGAACAGTGAAGTATCAACGTAAATAAGGGTTATGAAAAGCAGTTAACAATATTTTCAGGATGGTAGCAATACAATTTTACCTATAGAATACGCTGAAATATCCATACCATCAGTTGGCAAAAGGTCTTTGGTTTGTTCTAGAAAAGCAAATAAATATGATGGTAAGATTCAGTTACACTAATTTTTACCAAACAAGGAAAACAATGATAAATATATGAAATAAATTCATAATATTTAAATATACGTATCTAAAATGTCGAATTAAGAAACTTCTGAAAATTTTTACCAAACAGATTATGCATACAATCCTACCAGTGCAATTTTCATCCGAGGTTCTTGATTTGGTTTGTTCCCCCTTAACTTTGCCGTCTGTTGAACTCTGCAATATACACCGTATCATAGTTCTTATGCCTCCAAATTTCAATATTAGTGTAGTGAATAGCTTCGGAGTTTAGGTTTAACAATAAAATACAAAGTATGGAGATAACGAACAGTTTTCAAGCTTAAAGTCCATTAAAACAATACAAATCGGGAGCAGAGCAAACAAAAACCTCCAAAAAGGTGGGATCAGGTGCCATAGAGGAGTGAGCATCCCCTGCCGACCGGTCACACCTTGTGCTCCTTGTCATGATCGGGAAATAACGTAAAAATCCGTCGCCAATTCAGTGTGTAAATAATGACTCAACAATTAGTATGAAAAACGTCAGTCGGCATATGACTTAATGATAGATTGTATTTGCTGACAAGGTCATTGTATTGATTGTATTGACCAAAGAACTTATGAAATGATGACTTTAAACGAGACTGTTGATATTTTTGTTTCATCAACTTATTTGTTATTAACTTACCTCGTTTTAGAAACTGTTCATACGTAGAGCATGCCCTTGCGTATCGAATTAACTGAGAGATATATACCCCATATGCAGGTGATAAGGGTATATTACTGCGTAAGTAAGGGAAGTTGACGATTGAAAAGTTAAAGTCATCACGTTTATCATAAAGCTTTGTTGTAAGATTACCATCAACGTCTTTTTCTAGTAAAATATCCTAATATGAACAGATGTGTTAGACTCTGTGGTATCTTTTATGTCAAGCTGAAAAAGATATATCGTGTCGACATATGAATGGAAATAACTATAATTGCTAATTGATAATACGTCGTCAATATATCTAAATGTCGAGTTGAAGGCCACAGCAAGAGATTTCTTTTCCTCATCTATCAGATTTTGAATAAATTCTGCTTCATATGAATACAAAAAAGGTCTGGTAACAACGGGGCCCAACTGGTACCCATGGAAATTCCAACAGATTGTTGGAAGACCTGGTCTCCAAACACCACATAGATATTGTCAATCAGAAACTCGAGCATCTTTTTAATGTCAACTTCAGAGTACTTGTGTGTACAATCAGAATGTTTTTTAACAAAATAACTTTGCAAATGACCAATGACAAGGTAAGTAAATTTACGAGATTCATTTTATTGAAAAAGCAGCTGTCAATGATGTCAAAAGCCTGGACTTTAATTTATCGTTGGGAATGGTTGTATACAGAGTTGAAAAGTCGTACGTTTATTTGTTATTGAACCTATTCACAACGTATTTCTATCATATGTAACAGCACGCTTACAACTTTTTAGTTTTTTGGACTGGACCAACATTCGGTGTTTTATTTATTTGTAAATCAGGAAATTTGAATTAACACACGACAATATTTATGTATATCGTATTTATAACTGTAAAACGAATTACTGAATTTTTTTCAAACAAGTTGTTTGGAAGGTCACATCGCAAGCACTTACAGTGTTTATTTGATACACCAAGTGTCCATTTTGAAGGAGAGTGCTACGGCCACAATATGATATTTTTCTTTTTAGATGCATGGAGAGATCAGTCACTCCTCATAGAATACAGCAAGCACAGAAATTAATTCAAGCAGTCGGAAACATACCAAGAATTTAATCAGATTTATTTATCACACTAACAAAGAAAAAAATATTAATTGAGTCATAATGGTCCTTTCTACCGACGGAGAACATATCAGCGGCGAATGTAATCGGGCGTCTGATACAGAAAATTCATTTCCATCTTGAAATTGAATACACCTGATGAAACCAAAGAACAAAACCAGCTCTTTTGTTATTACTCGTAAAAACTGATTAAATTAGCTTTCACTCCACTTTTATTTATCAGGGAAAGTTTCAGATATTTTATTTTGTTTCGTATTTTAATTTAATATTTTGTAGCTTCAGGTACACGTTCTGTAACGACTGATTAGGATAGATTTAATGTTTGTTCTTTTTTTGTCTTGACAGAAAGTAAAGGAGATATCAAACTGTGGCTAATTGCACGAAGATAAGAAATCCTAATAGGAGATTACCATAAAAACTGAACATAGACAAATCAAAATAAAGGCCATAAAGATAACGTGCATTATATTTTTGTGTTTTAGTTCGTCTCGTCTATCATTTTAGTATAACCACTTATTGGTAAGCGCCATGAAATAACATTCGTATACAGAAGTAATTTTAATTTTCTTTTGTGTAACAGATTAATTTGATCAATCTAATTGAGGATTGAAAAATGTTCTCTATTTCATTAATTCAATGTTAAATTGTTACTAATAATAGAAAGTTAAAAAAAAAAAAAAAACAGAATTATCTTTCAGAGAATGAAGAGCAGCAAATCTTTCCTTATCACTATACCAACTTTAGTTGGTCAAATCACTTAAAAGTCAGCATTTCCTATAAATTCTTTGGTGTGTAACAATGACTCTGTTAGCAAATATGTACCGACATCAAAAGTCGCAATTTTTCGTGTGTGGTGTAATCAGGCTCGAAAAACGCGGGGGCCGGGGGGGGGGGGGGTTGCCCCCTTTTATCAGAGTATAGTCTTTTGCTGTAGTTTTAATGAGTAAATTTTCATGTAGATGCCTCTTGCCCCTCCCCCCCCTTCACTTTTGCTGATGTAAGGTCGAACTCTGGCAAACTCAAGTATTTGATAAAAAAATGTACCAAAAAATTAGACGATGGTCCATTTTAAAACCGTTGCTACGGGCCTGGTGTTAACCACTTTTCCCATTTCAAATGCTAGGAAATTTGCCTAAAATTAAGCAGTTGCCTTGAAATTTGACCACATAATAGATAGTGACCTAAATATGATAAAATTTACCGCCACCTTTTCTATTTCATACTTTTATTTATATATATTACTGGCATATTCTCTGACAAAACACTAAATTTTTTATCCTGCGCCGTATGATCATGCTCTATGCACATTCAAATGTATTGAATTAATATATTTTTTCTATATTTTATAAAAAGAATGAAAATGTACTCAAATATGATAAATGAACATTACTGAAATTTTCAGCTTAGTGCGCACATCATTATTCATTAAAACGCGACCACGATTTTACCTGACAACCTCGTACAACTCATTGGGTCGTATTTTCATTGACATATTTCATCCAATTATATACTAAGTAAGACTACAGAATATTCCGTCTACCTGATCATTACATAGGGCTCTTGGCGGGTGTGACCGGTCGACAGGGGATGCTTACTCCTCCTAGGCACCTGATCCCACCTCTGGACTTTACGGGACTCCGTGTTTTATGCCCTGTTCAAAGAATTGTAGTGTTCGTACTTTTTTCCAGATTGATCACTGTTCGTTATCTTCATCCTTTTCATTGTACATTTGGCCGTTGGATTTTAGACAATCTGTTTTGCATAAAATGACTCATCTATATTTTTGTCTCACTCTCAAATAAGGTATTCATTAGAAGGAAACAAATCTCATTGATTACATTTTACCTTTGATTTGTTGATAAGGTTCCCATCATCTATCCCTGTTGAAGTAGAACTAGATTTTCCTGCCCCTATAAACTGATTCCCATTGCTTGGTATGCTGATCGCGGCATCAGTTTGTATCCTCTCTCCTGTCGTTTGTATAGCAAGCCTCTTCTCTTCACTTTTCGTTACTCTCGGTAGAGCGGGGTTTCCCGGATACTTTGCGTCCTCCTCCGTTGAGGGCCGACTGGAATTGTTTGGAGAAGCAAGAATCATTGGTGGGTAGTTAATACAGGACATGTTGATCGGGAGGGGTACCGAATTACAGGGAGAATAGGGCTGACCTGTGAGATACATAGATTTCCACCAGGGATTGTAATGCATGCTAAGAGAACGAAGGATATCGCCATAAGGACCAATCACATTGCTGGGGTAACTGGACTGGAAAGACGAGTGTGTCATTGGTCTTTCTTGAGTGTCAGTTTCCATCATGCCAGATCCAATATATCTGTTGAATTGGTTTACTCCTGAAGGCACCGACTGCAAATGATCATATGAACATTGGTTGAACTGACCGATTGGTATTGGCGAGGAGTTTGAAGATGTTGATGGACCGAGACTGTGTTGAGTAGTGCGCTTACGGCAACCACCATTGAACATTGACTTTACATCCTCCCAGGCATGTTGGAGAGAATCAGTTGGAGAAGGATCACTCAGAAGAAGATGGCGTCTCCATGAGTTAAAGTTTGCCGCGTCAGGGTGGCGATAACTTGCTGACGGTGTCTTATGGTAATGGAATATAAATTTGTTTGGAGAAAAGAAAGAATTGCAGAACGAGCACTTAATGCACTTAGCACGAGAACTATTGTATCTAGAAGGCAGAAACATGCCTTGACATCCCCAACCACAGGTATGGTAAACCTTGAATGAAAAGTTCTCCGGAAGTTTAGGTGGAGGTATTTCCTCTACGAACGACCTTACTAACCTCTCAGCCTCCCTCTTAGTGATCAGACCACAGCGCCTGGATGACACTGGCATTGCGCCTGTTCGTCGTAATATCTCTAGTTGTACAGGCGTGCATTGTAGACAGGTGATTCCAAGCGCAACTCTGCGGTTGTGGATCTCGTTATAACTAAAGTTCCTGAGTAAAGTATTTGATATCTGGGCCAGACAGAGCCGTTCTTTGCTTTCAACATACAGGCAAACTATAGGAACACCAAACAGAACAACCGAACCCACGTCATTGTCTGCTGGAGAAGAGGAGGACGACGACTTTGTGGCACATTCAGAAGAATGGCTGTCTTTGTACTGGAAATCCATTTCTGACTTTCTATCCGTGTTGGACGAATCGTCCGAAGTGAAGGCACCTATAAAATTATCAAAAAAATTTACAAATCCTTTGATTTGACTGGGACCCTATTGCTATTATAACCAATTTATCCCCACCCGAAACTGGAACTCTAGACTCATTTGACAAACATTTTACATGAAACGCTAAAGGAAAGGTATACTAAATTTTGATAAAAGACCACCCAAATCCTGCAGGTTGGACGCAGGTGTAATGGGTTTTATATTTTTTATAGAGGGAAAGTTGTCCTCCATAATCCTGCAAACAATTACCTTCTCGAAGGCCACTGATAAAGAAGAGATTTTCAAAGATGTAATGTACTTTCAATATATGGCCAGCTTGGCCTTACCTTGGGACACGAGCAAGTAGCCATGCATTGTACAAGTTTGTTAAAAGGTTAAGTGTAAATTATAATCATGCAATAAGTTTGTAAGTTAGATATGTATCAGCAAAGACGAAATTTTTCAAAGGTGTTCTGTGTTTTCAATTTACGACCAACCTACCCCCAACCTTGACCCTGATAGCTAGACTCTGTTATCTGAGGTTAAAGTACTCTTTGTAATCATATAATCAATTTACCCATTACATGTAGATGTGCAAAATGTGAAGGAAACAATTAATGATCAATTTTGTAAATCCTGTTAATAAGAACAATGCAAAAACAGGGACCTTAGGAAATACCAGAAGTGGGAAAAGTTACCCAGAAGATGTAAGTATCCACTGTTGACCAGAAAATAAAAAGATACAAAGTTATGCATTTTCAATATTTGACCAACAAGTGTATTCTCCACCTTGGACCTAAACCATGGACCCAGAAGCCATGAATTTTACAATCTTGGTAAAACGTCAGGTATTCACTGTAATCATACAAACAGTTTGCCAGCTATAAGTAAAGAATTTCATAAGTGAAATACTGATATAACGAACAGAAATCAAGCTCAAAAGTCCACTGAAACAATATAAATCGGGAGCAGAGCAATCATGGACCTCTAAAAGCATTAGTGTCGGGATCAGGTGTCATGGAGGAGTAAGCATTCCCTGTCGACTGGTCACACCCATCGTGTGCTCATTGTCATGATCGGGCAAACGGAAAAATCCGTAGACAATTCAGTGTGTAAAAAATGACCTAACAATTAATATGAAAAACATTAGTCAGCATTCTACTTAATGATAGATTTGTATTTGCATTGTATCGAACATAGAACATGTTAAATGTTGACTTCAAACGAGACTGTTCATATCCTTGTTTCGTCAACTTTCTTCTTCTTCTCATGTTTAAGTATTTTATTAAAGACTGCTTCACATAAATATAAAAATAAAATTTAAAATATAAAAATACATTTATATGTAATAAATATAAGACTAACTTTGATCTACCCCGGAGCCTGAAATTGATCCGGGGACATGAATTTTGCAATTTTATTTTAGAATGAATTATTCATTACCATCTTTAAATTAGTTGACCTATAGAAAAGAAAAAAGATCCAAGGATAAATTATTTTTAATATATAACAAACTATTCCCCACCCATTGAAGAGTGAGCCATGAATTTTACAATTTAAGGAAATAATACGAACTTTCACTGTAATATTATAGTTTGCCTTCTTGATGTCCATGAGACTAGGAGAAAAATTTCAAAAGTGTAATGTGTTTTAAATATGGGTTCAACTTAGTCCCACTTAGAGTTTAAACCCAAGGATAATCAAATTCACCTTTTGTATGAGAGGGCTTAGTATAGTATTTATTATAATTATGGATATTGTTTTTTGCTAAAACCCCCACTACACCAAATTCGTTTCCCGAACGACTTATCCTGTCCTTTAAAATCAGATTCTGACACATCTGTTTCATAGTTAGATATTTTACTTAAAAAAAAGTTAATGGTAACCTAACAACAAAGCTTTCTGATAAACGTGATGACTTCAACATTTTAATCGCCAACTTCCCTTACTTATGTAGCAATATACCCTTATCACCTGCATATGGGGTGTATGTCTCTCAGTTGATTCGATACGCAAGAACATGCTCTACGTATGAATAATTTCTAAAACGAGGCAAGCTATTGACAAATAATTTGACGAAACAAGGATATCAATCGTCTCGTTTGAAGTCATCTTTTCGCAAGTTTTTCGGTCGATACAATGACCTTGTCAGCACATACAATCTATCATTGAGTCAAATGCTGACTGACGTTTTCCACACTAATTGTTAGGCCCTTAATTATACACTGAACTGTCTACGGATTTTTCCGGTTTTTGCCGATCATGACAGCATCACACAGCGGGTGTGACCGGTCGGCAAGGGATGCTTGAATGTAAGTTTTTACAAATGTCTACAATACGATCCTACTCTCTTTATACGTCCATTTCGTTTGTACCCCGTCCAGTCAGTTCATACATGTATCAAGGTTAATTCGAGTAAATTTGCTGCTTCAAAGTAGTCATAGTCCGTCCCTAGTCAGATTAAGCTTGTTCTTTACCTAGTTTACAATACACAAAGCTCGTTCTTACTAGTTTAAAACTCGTTCTAACTCTAGTACTTAACACGATCTCTCCATCCAAAGACAGTTCACCTCGTCCTCACGTTGTTTTAGTTGCGCGTTTGAACGCAGTCGTGCATGTGGGCGTGCAATCTCGTCTTGACTCGGGAACTATGAAAATCAAGCACGTTCTTTGCAATTTCTCAATCTTTATTCAACACTTGAAACTGCATACTTAACTCAGTTTTATCGTGCTCAAAAGAAAAAAAACTGCCTGTGCGATAAAAGCAACACAAAGATCACCAGGCTGCGGCTCCGTTGAAATCCAACCAGATCAGGTCAAAGAACCTTCGTCTTCTGAACCTGTCCCTGTATCCTGCTTTATATCTTCACTTAAGGTGTTGAAGAGCAACAGAATTCCCTGAACAAAATCAAGACTTGCATTCATCTCACACTGAAGCCAGAGGAAGCCATGGTGGGAACAAACGGACGATCTGCACTGCTTATTGATGTTGGCATGTCACGTGTAACACGTCCCTTAAAAGATCGAAGTACGGTAATTCCGTTCGTAGTACGACAATTCTGTTCTTAGTACGTCCATCTCGTTTGAAATACTGTGTCACCCCTACCAAATTTAGGACGTCCAAGCCAGTTCGAGCACATCCATGAAGTTCTTAGACAGGAAACAGTTGGTACTAAGTGTTCTCTGTTTGTACACCATTTGAACCAGTTTGGCAATATTTTTGTAGAAAGTAGTAAGAACTAATGTGGTTTGATGAGGACTTAAGCATTCTCAGCATATCATTAACTAGGCTCCACCCAGGAAACCTAAACCCAGGGAACCCATGAATTTCAAAATTTGATGAAGGACTCATTGCATATATAGTCATGTTTACATAAATCAATGTTTCGGCCTGTCGGGGAAGCCCACAAGACATACATTTATTTTATTTTCCAGCACATACATGTATGAGTATTAAGATGGATAGACATTTATACTATCCGACAGAAGAGAGACTGGTAGAAATTTGTACTGTATGTAAAAAAAAATGCATAACTATGCATTTCTTAAACCACAAATCTTACTTAACATTATTTTAAAAAGTGCATTGCTAATAGATTAAGTTTGTTTTTATACACAAAACGAAGTTACTATGAAAAGAATTATGAATATTTAGGCTGAGTGAATATATGAGTTCACGTGTCTGATGTCAAAACGTTAAACAATACAAATCAATTAATCAATCTGTCCGTCTGTATTTGTGCCATATTGTGGAATCATTTTAATTAGGGAGGGGTGAATTCATTCTTCATATGTAGCCAAATTTTATTAATTCCAGTAAAGCCCGGTGGTTGATTGGAATTATTTTAGTTTTTAAGTTTTTTTTTTTTTGTTTTGTTTTGTTTTTTGTTTTGTTTTGTTTTGTTTTGTTTTTTTTTTTTTTTTTTTTTTTTGCCCATGACTTCAATTTGTATCAAGAACTTTACTCAAGGTCATTAGCCAAGGTCACTGGTCAATTAGATAGAAAGATGGTATCTGGCTCATAGCTCTGCAAATCTAGATTGGGGTGAATTCAAACCAGAACGTTTATATTGTCCATGACCTGAAGATGTAAAGAAGTCTTGTCTCGAGTTCATATCTCATATGCTAAAGTCGAGAGGCAATGAGGTTGGGAAATGGTTTCTAGTCCATTTCTCTAGAGACCTTGACTGAATGAACTCAACTTAAATTCGCCCATAGCAAAAAATATATCATGATATTGATGCAAGGTCGTATCTCAAAAAGCAAGGTCGCTGAATAGTTAGCTATCGAAATTGTGGAGGCCTATAACTGTCGAACTGAATTGAAACTTTTGTGTCTCTTTATACTTGAATGACAAGCTCTTCACTCCATATCTTTTCTCAAGGACACCGGGCATTGTCAGGCCTTTCATGTTAGCAATGAATGCACATTTTTTGATGTATGTTGCTGCTGAGAAGTTTCTGGTACATACAGTGCTAGCCAGAAACCACCAGACAGGAGGCGACCCCTGAGTATTGTCCATGGGACTGTTCTGGGGTTCTTAAGGAGGTAGCTTCAGTTGTTCCAAAGGAGTTCCAAAGAAAGCGGACGCAAAATCTAGAAAACGAATGCAACATTTAGGAATATGTCATGCTGTAATTTTTTTTATTTACTGACATATGCACCCGGTAAATTTAAACACGATTACAACATTTTACACGATTAAAGTTTAAAATGGATGCAGTATTTATGAATCTGTCTTGTATTGTTTTTTGTTTTGTTTTGCTTTGTTTTTGTTTTTTTGTTTTTATTTTTTTTTTTATTATTATTATTATTATTTTTTTTTGTTTCTTTCTTTTTTTTTTTTTTTTTTTTTGGTTTTGTTTTGTTTTGATTTTTGTTTACTGCCAGGCACCTGTTAAATCAAAATTACAACACGATAAGCTAAGACAAAAAGCAATTCCAACGATCCGAACAGATACAGAAGACTCAGAAAAACCCTGAAAACCGGGTTAACTCAACAAAATTATAAATTAACAAAAGCTTAAAGAACAAAAACTAGAGAAATAAAAAAAAATACATGAAGTGTTAAAAACATACTCTAACTTGATATTCAATTGATATGTAGGTTTCTTTTTTTTCTGTCTTTTTGTCTATTTTTTTTTTTTTTTTTTATTTTTGGTACTTTTTTCGTAAATTTTAGAGCCCTCTTGATTATTGATAATTCAATACAAAGTATTTCACAATTTCACATCTTTTATAAATTCGAAATTTTAGGCGTAAATGTTAGTGCCCTCTGGATTTAGTCTTTTTTGCGTGTGTATTTCAAGGACCTGCATGGTGATTGAAATGAATTGCTATATTAATGATAATCGTTTGTTCTTTAGCAATGTTTTATTTAAAACAAACAAACAAACAAAAACTTGATTCCCCGTATCAATGTGTAAATGATTTATTGATATTGGTTTATTATTATAAAGACAATGTTTCCCATTTTATTCTGCACTGCATTGTAGTCGAATAATAAACAACTCCTAAATTCCAATAATAATAAAGAACCCTTGTTTATCAAATTTTATTATTCTGGGATTGCTGGGCCTGCTGACCAGGTTTGCTTTCTAGAGTTCTCTGGGTTTCCAGAGGAAACTAAGAGAAGTCCCAACTTTTGACGAAGTAGTCTCATGGAAGTCCCAAAGACATTCTCTCAACTGCTCGCCAAGTATGTCTAGCTGTAGTCTGCCACAAAACTGAGAAACCTTTCACTTATAATCGTGAGCAATGATTACTATTTTTACCCAACGCTTCAAAAGCGGGAGTATATAGTGATGGGGGTGTCCGTCCGTCTACGTTCGTCCGTCCGTCCGTTACGCTTTTTGGTACCCATCTCTTATCCGCAACTCCTCTTGTACCATCGATTGACTGATTGATTGTGTGTTATTTTACGTCCCGTTCGAGAATTTTTCACTCGATCATGTAGAGACGTCACAATATATCGGTGAAGGCTTCAAACAATAGACCTTTACTCGGCACTCAGGACCATCGAATAGTGAGGGTTCTTTATCGTGCAACGCCTACCGTGACACGGGGCCTCGGTTTTTAGGGTCTCATCCGAAAGACCCGCAGCTTTCACTCCAAAGTGCCGAGTGCTTTGCGAAGGAACAGTTGCTACCTATTTTTTGTCGAGTTAGGTCAATGTGATTCGAACACATGACCTTCCGATTTCAGATTAAGTGCACTAGGAAAAAGAATATAATGTATAATGCCAATAATGGATGATCTTTGTAAGAAAATAATTAGCTGTGATATGTTTTTGCCATATTTTGTATTTAAAAAAAAAATATTGGTCATTCGGGAGCCTACATTATAGAATGTGTTTATGCCATCTACATGCGATATGACAGTCTGTTATTGAATGCAAAGTAACTTTTGTTCCATTTATAGTAGAGACCTGATATTTGGACATACAATGTTTTTTTATAAGGAGTCTCCATCCTTTCTAAATGATAAAGGTCAAGGTAATATTAAGAGGTCAAAGGTCAAATATTTTGACATCATCTAGTGATTCTTTTAATTTTTTGCATTGACTATTTTTTTAATCGCCAAAATATCTGAAACACTGTCGGATCAATTTTCCTCATTTGACACATTTTCATCTTGGTTCCAATTCAATCATTCTGTTGATTATTTTGTAAAAATTGAATTTTACATTTTCTCTTAAGAGAACTCAGGTATAGCATACTTACATGTGAATTTTCAATTCCTATAATATATTTTCAACACATTTTACTCAAATATACTGGTATCAATATAATTTACTGAAATTTAGTAACAAAAATGTTGTTATAAAAAGCATCACACAAATTTGCAATAGATCGACTAGTAATTTTTAAGTAATGCACAAACTCAAGTCAAATGTCTGATTTCAGAATTTTCTTAGAGGGGTCCTATATGCCATATTTCAAACTATGTGGGCTTAAAATGTGTGGTTGAATTTCCTTCATTTAACATATAAAGAGAGACTTTGTACCTAGAACAAAATTTTTAAGTTTCAAAAAAAAAATGAATTTGCGGAAAATTTTGGCCTATCTATTGCGTACTTCCTTAAATGATACTTTTACAGAATCTTCATTACAAAGTGCCATTGTGCACCTCTTGTTTTACTTTTTGATCGGACACTTATTTCGGTTCTCCCATTGTAAAACATGGACTCTGCCATTATAATCATAAGGGAGGTGGCAGTATCACGAGCTCAGTAATTACAGTACCTCTATCTTCTCATGTTTTGATGGTTATTCCAATGTTAATAAACACATATACAGGTTAAAAAAAAAGACAGTATTTCACTATTTCTATTGTCCGAATTAACCCGACTTCATTCAAACAGAATTAGATACCACCCTATTAAGCATTTGTATCCAACATGGCCTTGAATATCAAAACAATGAATACTTATGAAGTTTGAATAATCAAATAAATTACATCCTATCGATAAAGCATGCTTACTGTGCATTTCCCGTGATTCTCATTTACATGTATGTAGCGATTTATATGTAATTTAAGCCACTTTACATTTTCTAAACACTAGGAGTATTTTAATGATTTTTTTCTTTGTTCTGAATCTGGTTTTCTCTTTTTACACCAGTGATTGTTTTAATTGATATCACTAAATATTAATAATTGCTACATAAAACATGCATTTAACCACGCTGGTGTACTATAGCAAAGGTCCCCCTTGCAGAAATTCCCCAGGGAAGGTTTGCTGTATAGCAAATTATCTTCCTGATTATTTGCGTTATAGCAAATCTTCCCCATTGGAAAGAAATGTTATGTTTCAAATCTTCCCCCTACGAATGATTGCTAAATAATTAACAATTTCTCCATTCGTTATTGCATGTCTTTCCAACGGAGAATCCATTCTTTTACATGTAATATAACCTTAAATCTTTGGTAAAATTTTCAAGTCAATATATCTACGTACATTATTTCCGTAATAAAACAATTGTTTATACTTTTGCAGTCACTTTTAAATTTGAGCCTACAGCCATGGATGAATTTGTAGACATGAAAACACACTAGCCTGTCTCTTGCTAAATATTCAGATTTTGGATGACTGTTAGAAGTACCCAATAAAATGCAATTTAAAAAGTTAAATTGAAAAAAAATCTGATTAAGTTGTAGGAATGGAAATAAAAAGTTAACGCAAATATTGGAAGGTCTGATATGCGGATCTAAATATTTGCGATTTAGCAGAACTTACCCAACGGGGGAGACTTTGCTATTTAGCAAATTTATTCAGGGGGATTTTTTACTACTGGGGAAGTCTTTCTTTACAAAACCGGCAAAATAGAAACATGTATTCTTCTTTACTTCTTACTGACTGTTTCTTGCTAGAAACAACAATAGACATTATATAATCAGCATATTCATTCGTTTTAATTATTATAATAATATCAAATTCATTATACTCATTTAATTTATTATCCATAAAAAGTTACAATGTAAATACTTGAAACATATCCACTTTTCACCAAATAACATACTGTAGTACAATATCTTACCATGAATTTAATACTCTTTAATGTAGACTGTGAAAAACGAAATTTGTAATAAATTTATAATGCTTTTGTCGCTCATGTGGCGCAGTGAATATAGCGATTGCTCTAGAGTCGCGGTGTAAGGAATTGATCCTTACGTCGCAGGTTCGAATCCCACTGAGGGACATGAAGACCAAATGAGACCGTATAAACCGAGGTCCAATGTCGCAATAGATGCTGGCACAAAAAAAGATCCCTCACTGCTCAAAGGCCGTAAGTGCCGGTACAGGTCCAAATTTGCAGCCCTCAACCAGCAAATGATGACGTCTCATTATGAGTGAAAAATTTTCGAAGAGACGTTAAACAAATAAACAAACAAAATAATATTTCTAATTATTTGTTTTATTAATTTCAGTTTTAGTCGACAGAGTCTTATCTAGGTTGGTCTTTAAGACGCGGTGCCCTAATGAATAGAGGTCTTAAAGTTCAAATACTGATAATAAATGAAAAAAACAAAGGTCATGGATTGATACGAATTGTTATCACTGTTTATCATTTTGACATTTTTGTCTGCAACTCCCAAATAACAAATTACACTTTTGATGTGCATGTGATTGAGGCGCGTGCATTCCCGCGTTAAATTGATGATATCAATGGATTCATACTGCCACGGTCCTCAGATCGATGATAACAAAATATGGTGGGAAATAAAAGCCGATTGCCTCCAAACACCAAGGGAGGGCTGGCGCTAAAATTACTGGAATATATTTTAGTCTGAACGCTTAAATTAAGTAGTGAGTGAAAGCATTTGAGTCCGGCTGGTACTAGAAGTAATGATCTTGGGAAGGAAAGCTACTCCTGATTAAAATCTCTCCGTTAATTGTATGTTTTGAATTTCTTTTGATCACGTTAATAAAGAAATGAATATCTCGTAAAAGAAGGTGATCGGGTTTTCACGGCGAAACATTTGTCATTACCTACAAATGAATTTGTTGTCATCATAGACAGTTTTCCCTAAGCGCCATTACTTTTGTTCGTTTATTTTTCATCATACAAATTGGTTTTATTGTAATTTTAAATTCTCATTGGTACTTGCCGTGTTCTTTGGTTACTTTCCTCACGATTTCTTTCTTAGTTTATTTTAATCGTGTTAATAATGCGTACAATAGAAGGGAAAACTGAATCGAAAAAACACTAAATCGTTTTTTTTTCATTCACTTTTAGTATATTATATCAAGTAATTCTTTAATATTAATGGAAATCTTGAATCCTTTTTCCAGTCTAATGTTATTTCAGAAAATAAATATCCAACATTCAAAAATTACCGAAAGAAGACGGTCGTATTGATGTATTTAGATAGAACACTTTTTTTAAGAAGAGAAAAAATGAAAACGAAGCTGTTCTGAAATTCATGAATATAGCTCTCCAACAATACATCACATAATACAGTTAACAAAAAAATTATTAATTTCAAGTGCACGTACAAGTCTATATGCTTTAGTTGTAAATCATATTAAAAATTATGAATTCTGATTGAATGAAAATTCAAATTCAATTTTTATTTCAAACCACTTAGATGTTTTCCGATGAAATTTAATGGACTGATTGATAAATACATATATCGATATAATCTATTCATTCATTAAAGGATTAGTAAGTATTGAATATTTTAGTTCCCTGTTGACACTTTATTTGAAAATGAAATACTGTCAAAATTTTATTGAAAATTCAAAGCATATTTATGACTTTCTATTGCTCAAAACAGGTGTTTTATTACAAGTTAGTCTAATTGCAGACTAATTGAAATAAAATTTATTAAAAAGATTCTTCAGAACAGTCAGAAGACATGAAAAACTATAAAGAAAGCAGGGCATTTATGGTCTTTATTAACTGTATTTTAATAATTTTAAAATAATAATTTTGATATATCAGAGCAGATTTTTTTTTTGTATTTCCTGTGCACATCTTCGGTAAAACTTCTAGTTTTCGCCATTTTACATACTTTTTAAGAAAGGTTTGAGCACTTCTACTCAAGTAATACCGCTAATATATACATTGATATTTATAGTCTTCTAGGAAATATGAAGATTCTTTCTTTACTGCTAAAATAAATTTCTGTTGGTACGTAATACCAAACAGTCCTTATTGTCAAGGTACAATATAACATGACATAAAAGGGTCAATCAGCAAAAACCCTAATCAAATTTGAATTCATCCAGTCGAGAATTCTACTAAGACACAATTTCATTGAAGTAACTTGACCATTCAGATATAACATAAGAACAATTCACATTTAAATTTTATGAAAATAGGACCAGGGGCCGTTTTACAAAAGAACTTACGACTAAGACCAAAATTTAATTCTGCTTATTTTTTCCTATTTTACATTTATTTGAAAATGGATTTAATCTTTTTAAAAAGAACCTAAACAGTATATTTTTATGCTGGCAATTTCAAACAGAATCGTCAGTTTTACAAAATTTTACAATCAACCATTTTTTTTTGGTTTTAGTCGTAAGTTCTTTCATGACACATACGGGTCCCAGAGACTTATTATTGTTTACTTTACCCTTTACTTCATCTTTATCGTTTTTGTACGTTTTTTATTTTAAAGTATATGAAAATAGAACTCCTGTGAAAATATGAATTTGTTCTAAATTTAAATTAGAATTACTTACTGTTTCAATTCTGTGAAATAAATATACATGTATTTAGAAAAGATGTGCTTACTATGTAAGATAAAACATCATGGTTTAAAATGAATAATTTGATATTTTGAGATATATCATTTGTATGATGGAAAACAAACACACTAGTGGGAAAAAATGTTTTTAGAATTATCCTTTTTTTTGCACCAAACTTAAAGTCATCGAAATATTTACAGAAATATCCTTTCATAATATAAATTATTCTTCTTTCATTAACATTAATTGGGATTAAATGATCATAAATCTCTATGTACTTCTGGTTAATTTTCCAATTCTAATTTTCAGTTGATATTTTACCTGAAAGAGAAGAAAAGTGATAACAAGGGATTGTCTTATTGGATCCTACATTAATTAAAAGAAAGTTCGGTTATATTTTGTTATCCAGGTCAATTTCTCCGTCCGTCTTCCCCAAACTCCTCTTGCAATTTAGTCAGTAACAAAGTAATCTTTTGGAATACTATACACCTAGGTGGTGTCCTGTTGAAGTGGTATAGGTTCTTAAAATTTTCATTTTATTGAGGGTCGAAAACGGCGTCTTTATTTTAAAAAAACCCTGGTTCCTAGAACTCCTCATATTTTACGCAGTAGACAAGTCATCTTGTGTGTGTCCTGACCCCAAGACCATAAACTGAAAACAGACTTAATTCAAAATTTAGATTTAGAATATCTTGATTTTAATTCAACAAACATGTTCAATAGGTTGCAAATCTGTGAATAATTCAAATACAAACTCAGTGAAAATTTGGTTTTGTTTTCCTGGTTATTTTAAAAGTTACATTAATTTGAAATTTTGGTAGAAAATGAATATTTTAACACAAAATCTTTTTTTTTTCCAAAACTAATTTTAAAACAGAAAGTATGCTTCATTAAATTCTTTAGTTTCAGACTGGCAAAGGATTGAGTATATGAAATACTGTATCAGATGCACATGTGCCATACGCTGAATTGAGCATTTTATGCTCAATTTGAAACATGTACTTTAATGTGAATTATGGAATAACCATTGTTGTTTCTTCACTAGTTACCCAGGTACAAAGGATAATGTTTGTTAGACATTAACACACTTGTGCGGGTATTACTGTCTTATCACTGCCCCTAGTTCTCTTTGGATGTTTAAAGTATACCATTTTAAATGATGAATACAATGCAACGCCATGAAGGTGAGACTTATGAAACGACAAAGCTGAAGATCAGATATTGAGAAAAGAATACTTTAAAAGGTGTAAAAAGAGTTTCTTTTTAAATTTTTATTTAATTGTCGAAACCAAATACATGTGTACAATGAGAAAATATTTAAAATTTGTGTTATTTCCTTTTAAAGAAGTCCACCCTTGCTACTTATAAGGTTTTGATTGTGTATTTGGTGTGGAATGAAGAGGGAAGGCAAATATCTTACAGATGATATATCTTCTGTACTTAGAAATCCAGCATATCGGTGCAATGTCTTAGCCCGTAGACACTGCAGCCTTACTTCAGAATTTCATTGGCAAACCTTCTTTTGAAAAGTAACTGTGCTTTATTTTTACTATTAATTTTGTATGATTTTGCAATTTTACAAAATAAGCTGCAAAGAAACAAGTTTCCAATCCTACATCTTCACCAAAATGTCTAGCAACACACATTCAATTTTCTGCCAAAATTTAATGGCTACAAGGTGAACTCATAATCTATTGAACAATCAGACCGGAAAATTTATCTCTTCATTTAAACACAATTTTGAAAATTTTTAGCAAAATTTGATTGTGAAATGAACTTTTACACCCCTCATTAGAAAAAGAAAATCAATATTTGTATTCTAAAACACTTACACAAAAAAACATATTTTTTTGCAGACAATGCAACAGCTTTACAATATATTTTCATTTGTTATAGTACACATGCAATGCATTTGTCCGTATGTAAATAAAAGCGCTTTCCAAAAATATTTATTATTACATATCGTTAAAAGTAAATTATTGTTATAAAGAAAATTAGTCGGAATTTCACAATACCGTCATTAAATGTTTAATTCATGGCATACATTAAGGGTAATTATATTTAATTTCCTCGTTAAATTACTTGAACGCTTAAGAACTTTTTCTTTAGTTACGATTTCTGAAATTGTACAACATCAGATTTTGCCACTCTTTTGGGTAAGCTTTGAATATTAATTCTGTAAAGTTAAGATTTGATCTTTTCTGTAGTTTTATTACCACAAAAGACCACAAAATGATCTTCTATTGTTTACAAAGATTTCCTCATTATCCTATTACAAAATGTAATTACATCAAGTATTAGAATTGTAAAATTGACTTCACATACAAAAATGAAATATTCTTATCATTGTCTTGTACATGTAATCTCTAATTCTCAATCCAGGAATATTTGGGATGATTATATTCACAAAAGATTCCTCCCTTTGAGGGGCATAATTATAATATTGCTTTAAGCATAATTTTTTTTTTTTTGTTTTTGTAAATTCTATTCATTGGATGCTGTGATTGTTATTTTTGAATATCGTTTTGTAGAAAATAATGCTTTTTTACAAACACTGAGCAATTATCAATACATCTATTAGGTACTTTGTAATTGATGGGTTCTTTGTGGATGTGCAAAAAGTTCTAAAATTCCCGTGAAAATTTCTTTAAATATTTCCTTCCTATTCGATAAAAAGTGATATATTACTGTGATTTAGTGGTACACCTAGAGGTCCTATAAATGACACCTTTTGAAATATTTCAGCAACATTTCTCTTTTTTAAGATTTTTCTTACCTTTTCTGTCTTCCCAAGGAGTCATCATGGTATTATGGCTGTTTTCCATCAAACTGTTTCTCTCATAAACTTGCCTATGAACTACGGTTTCGGATGGTTGTTGCAGAGAAATTTCATTTATTTATATCACTCATCATATGATTCCCCCATTCATTAGTTGGCTACTGCGCGTGTCTCCATTGTGCCAAGAAAACTAGTGACAGATTGAGAACACGCCCCTTTCTCTTATACAGTAAAATGGGATTTTTGGATAAAGTAACAAATTTAATATTAGGTTTTAATCAGATACGATTATCTGCGTAAATCTTTAAGAAGTATATAGCAGATAGTATAATTATTTACATATATTTCAAAAACTTTCTCAGAATCAGTGAATCAGTGAATCAGCTATAATATTTTACAAAATGAAAAGTGAACTGCAAAGAAAAATTACATAGCGACATAGTAACAATGGAAATGAAATTCTTAACTGTAGAACAATATAATTTCTTTTTTTTTTTCAAGCATCTTTTAAAAATTAATATAAGACACACAAAAGGGAAAAAAAGGTAAACATACATGAACACCAAAAAATATTAAAATTATTATCCAAGCCCTTCTTTGTCAAATATATTACTCTCTAGCATTGGATTGAGTAATGGTAATAATTTATGGGTTTTAAATGCTACCTTTTAGGCGTCTCTTTTAATGAACATAAGATTTCTTAAAATTATTATTACATAAATGCACGAAATTGCAGGGTTATGAAAACATCCAAAATACATATACAAACACATGCAAAATATTATAGCTTAATTTCAACTTCATATAGGATTTTGAATATTATTGTATATATAAATAGTGTTAATAGTTTTACATATTAGTGAACATAAAATGTGCATAAAAAAACTAACTTCCCCACATAGTGTGCATTTTGATTGGTCTTAAGAAATTAAACACTAATCTAGCTAAAATCCTACTTTCCTGCGCAATGACGACAAACCGTGGTATAGGGGAGTTTAGGACAGCCTGGTCCTTTACCCTTTTGGATGTTATATTTAATAATATCAGAAAACACGAGTGAAAATGAGCCAGGAGAAAAAAAATTTGTTGACCTCCTCAGTTTCAAAACCGTTGCTATACGCTTTCGTTATTTAACTTTGTCAGAAGGTAAGGTGAGAAAGGAGCAAGGGATGCTAATCTATTGAGCATCTCTATAAAATTGTGTTTGAACACAAAAAGGTTTGATTGCTGTTTGACCAAAATATGCCTGTAAATATTAATAATGATTTTTATTATTCTATTTTTCGTGAATTATTCTGAATTTGTATTCAAAAAGAATGCTTGAGTATCTGATAAACAATATCTATGTAGTTTTTGGAGATCAAGTCTTCCATCAAGGTGTTGGAATTCCCATGTGAGTACCAATTGCGCAATGTTATTAGCAGACATATTCATATGAAGCAGAATTTATTCAGAAACTTTTACATTAAAAGACGTTTCTTGTTTTGATATTTAATTCAACATTTAGATATATCGAAAACATTTTATTAATATGCAATATTCATTTCCATTCCTACGTTGATTCGATATATCCCTCTGAACTAGAAATAGAATATACCACAGAGTCTGACATATCTGTTTCATATTTTGATATTTTACTAGGGGAAAAACAATAATGGTAAACTAACAACAAAACTTTATAAAACACTTGATGACTTCAACTTTTCTATCGTCAACTTTCATTAGAAATATGCGATTTTCACCTCCATTTGGAATTTATATCTCTCAGTTGACTCGATACTCAGGAGTATGCTCTACGTCCAAACAATTTTCAAATAAGACAAACTATTGACAAAATAGTTGATGTAACAAAAATATGAACAGTCTCGTTTAAAAGTCAACATTTAGCAATTTCTATGACTTTGTCAGCAAATACAATCTATCATTAAGTTGAATGTTGACTGACATTTTTCATACAAATTATTGGGTCATTATTTTCACACTGCATTGTCTACTTTTTTTTTTCGTTTGCCCGATCATGACAAGGAGCACACGGTGTGACTGCTTGACAGAGATGCTTACTACTTCATGGCACCTGATCCCACCTCTCATGTTTTAAAGGCCCGTGTTTTCTCTGTTCCAAATTTGTATTGTTTCAATGGACTTTTGAACTTGATTACTGTTCGTTATCTTCATATTTCATTATTATCAAAGACCTTAATATATTTAAAACAAATGCCTTATTTATTTTATATGTTTTATTCGAGTTGGCAGGTATTGTCCACAGTGGTCTACACAACAGTGGGGCAGCCGGCAAACTGGCACATCCCCCAACATCAACAATTAAGTTGTGCCCTCCCTGACGGGAAAAGTAGCACGCTGGGTTGACCTCAATCGTGCTACGGACACATTTCAACACAAATTATCTTTAATTATATTAATTATAATTAATTATATCAATTATATTACATAATTTTGCTTTAGATTTACTCAATATGAGATATAATTTTCAAAGTCAACATCACATATATCAACATCAACCACAACAAGTCAAGAATATAAATAGTTCAATGGTTAAATTGAAGGTGACGATTTCGCCAATCTGACCACTGTGAAGTATGGTTTTTCCCCGAACTCCTCGGAAGGATACTGTATTTGGCCCAAAATCATTCAAAAGGTCCTAAACGGAAATAACAGGCAATCTTGATCAACATCGTTGGTCTCCTTCAACGGCACCGCTAATTTCTGAAAAGACAAAAACAAAAAACCCAAAGCAGAAAAGAATCTCAATAACATTTCCATAACTGTCAATAAATATAGGTATAGCCCAATCATGTAAAACTATGTAGATGTACGAAAGGAGAAAGGGTATACTTAAACACCTAGCTCAAGGGTTGAGGTGGGAGGGTATTTCAAAATACAAAAATTAAATCAGATACTTTCATCACCCACCTTTCACTTTCATTGATTCATAGAAAAGGGGAGATAACCCGGAAACATAGTGACTAAGTACCGACACTGTATGGGTGGATAACAAAATTCCGACTTTACTCAATCATCAGTTTCTCGCAAAATAAGAGGCGAATGATGACATTAATAACAGAGTAGAGCTTTGATAACGACGCATATTGTGAGACGAGCTCAAATATGCGGTATTATCAAAGACCTTAATATATTTAAAACAAATGCCTTATTTATTTTATATGTTTTATTCGAGTTGGCAGGTATTGTCCACAGTGGTCTACACAACAGTGGGGCAGCCGGCAAACTGGCACATCCCCCAACATCAACAATTAAGTTGTGCCCTCCCTGACGGGAAAAGTAGCACGCTGGGTTGACCTCAATCGTGCTACGGACACATTTCAACACAAATTATCTTTAATTATATTAATTATAATTAATTATATCAATTATATTACATAATTTTGCTTTAGATTTACTCAATATGAGATATAATTTTCAAAGTCAACATCACATATATCAACATCAACCACAACAAGTCAAGAATATAAATAGTTCAATGGTTAAATTGAAGGTGACGATTTCGCCACATGGGCACCGCAGGTGCCCACCGCCACCTGGTGGGGGTAGGCAGCTTCAATTTAACCACCCACCGTGGACCCCTAGCCTACTCAAAACCCTCAGCACCCCACCCACTGTGAATACCACTTTCTAATTGTCTCCACTACTCAATATATCTTCAATACAAGATTAAATCAATTCTTTATCAGCCATCCCTGCTGTATTAAGATAAATGATCTAGTTTCCCTACATATTAAGTGTGCCTGAAAACACCCCACCCCCTCCCTGGAATCTAGTACAAGTTTTTGTTTATTCTGCTTTGGGTCTTTTTATTACCCTAATATTTTTAGTAACGACAGGTTATTTTTACTGAGGCATGAATAAGAACTAAACTAGCCTGGTGTAAGAAAATATGTAAATAATATCAATCTCTAATCCCCACTTACCCTATTCTTGTATTTTTATTTATTTGTTTATTCATTTATATATTTATTTAATTTATTCATTATTTATTTATTTTTTTTAAAGTAATTTGGAAAGTTCTAAACTACTTTCCAGCTGAGATTGCAAACAAGTAATAAACAAGCACAAATCCTCTTTTACCCCCCCCCCCCCCTTTCCCATCTGCATATGGCTGCAGTTCCTGCATTCTTGACAATGTTACAATGACAAAATGTTAAGTGTTATCACATTCCCACTTTGTAAATTGCAGAACAGATTAAGGGATACCTATCTCCCTGCTATCTTTATTACCTAATCTGGAAAACCATTTTTGCTCAACAGTAGATGTGCTGGTTCTAAAGGAATGAGGTCATACCACTTATTTCTGAAACCAAGCTCTGCTAAAGCCTCTCCATTTAAAATTGATTAAAACATATACTAATTACCTTCCAACCCAAGAGTCTTGAGACACAATGGAGGACTATGAAATGTTTCCAAAGTATTTGTAAATGTACATGTACTGCACCAGACATGAAGTACCTATAGGAATAAATTCTATATTCCAGACCCTTGCCCAGCTGATGCTCTCTCAAAAACTGCAACTTGTCACCTTAAACTTCTTACTTCAGGAATACTGAAACTGTAACATTAATTCAGAATGGGTTACCCCCATCCCTCACCCCAAGGAAAAAATATGGTTAAGACTAGGTGGGGGGGGGGGGGGAATATGGACTTAATCTGTTTTAAAGTTGTAAATATGCATAATTATATGAAGGCCAGCATAAATTAATTGTCCAAGTATGAGCTAAGGCAATGGCAACCTATCCTTTATTTAATACCCAAAAATGCTAGGGAAGTTTTGCTAAAATGAATCTTTAACTCCCTCAGATTTGCAGTTGTACCCACCAGCTGATACATGGATGTAAACTATATATGCATTGAAGATGCATCTGAATAACCTTTGACATTAATATATAAACATAATTATAAAAGTACATGTATGCTAACTGCTTAGTTGAGGGGTGTACACCAATGACATATATGTAATTGGCAATTGGGTTTGAACTGACATTTTTCAATGGAGAAATGCCCATTAGATATATGCATGATATGTGTCAGCAGTTTTTGTAGAATTGCTGTCTTTAACAAACCCGTCGCCTCATTTCTGAAAACTACATACAAAACATTGCAGGAGATGGATCAGATTCTATTCAATTCAGGTCTGTGGAACAATATATGTCTAACCCCCCTCCCCCTTCAACCCCAAGAATTTGCATCTGCTTGCATAGCAGATTAATAGTAAATCTTGCCTTATGCTCATTTTTTTATGTTTTATATTTCATGATGAATAAAACCAGTTTCCCAAACATATCACCTTTTGTGAGTTTAAGAACCGTGAATTAAAATTTGAACTAAAGCAATTTTTACCTGAGTTAAATTACAAATCTTTTTATTTTATTTTTCCCACTTAGAGACACAACAGAAACCATCAAGGACCAAAAATTAGGCCCCAATTTTACATGATGTTTTATTATAGCCTTTTTCCCCCTAACTGCTTGACCATTGATCAATGTTCCTTCCCAACCAAAAAAACAAAAGATTCACATCCACAGCCCTGTCCCAATATGCCAGCATTGACTGTAACAATTTAGGAACCCTATAATTTATTCATTTGTCAAGACTAAGTTACTCAAGTAAAATTGTAAAAGGTCAGGAAATTTAAGTAATAGTTGCATAATCATATTTTAAGGTTAACCAGCCCTCTGATAAGACAGATAACTCAATGGATTAACTGTGCATATTTCTAATAAACTTGTCAAGTTAAAATGTCTTTTGTGACAATTTTATCCTGAAGCTCTGCTAAAATTATCTGCATTTCATTTTACCTATTTATTTATTTATTTTATTTATTTACTTAGACTATTGAATAATTGTATTTATATTTGAACCTAAAAGGCCCTTGTGTGCCTAAAAATATCAAACAAGACCAGAAGCTTTTATAACATTGAAAGAAAACTCCCATGATGAAATTAGTTCCTACATGTAAAATCAAACACTTTCCCAAGCCTAAATGAGAAATATTCTATATAATGTGAAAATAATGTAAGTTTATTTGAGTTTTTGAGGTTAACTTGAGAAGGTACAAAACTTTTACTTAACACAACTCTATAAATTTATGTATCATACCCAAGGGGCCTTAGGGGGCAGGAGAGAGAGGACAATAAACATGTTATCATTAAACCTTCACTCAATTAAAGTACAGGCTCTATTAGAGAAGTTCATGATTATGCAAGGTGGACACAGTTTTGAAAATGACCCAATAGCCCAAACCTCCTTGATTTCCTTTAAAATCTTAAAACTGAACCAATGAGCAGACACAGAATATATATCTGAAACATGTCTTTGACCCCATCTTAATTAATCTGAACCCATTTGATATCCAACAAACAAAACAGTAGCTAGCCTTGATAGAATTTTAGCTAATTATTAAAAATATGGGGAATCCTATCTACCCTAACTGGTGAACAATTGTGTTTTTAAATTGCGATGCCCTTCTATTATCGGATTGGTGGAGGCCGAAATTGTCCTCCTTGCCAAGCCCTATAAGAGAAGTGATATCCTGATAGGTGAGGATGCTGCTGGCTCAAATTTGACTGTATTGTGGATTTGGACAATGTACAATTCGACTTAGGGTGCTCATGCCTCCATTTTAAATAGCCTGAATTGCTCATTGTAATGCTTCCATCCAACTGATATTTATGTCTCAAATATATTAAGTCATCATTCATTCATTCATTTTAACCTACCTAGAGCTTTGCCACTACTTGTGACAAAAGTAAATATGTTGTACAATTATATACACATCTACTTAATGTTTTATTCATATACATATTATAATGCGTTATTGTAATACGACATTGTAAAGCACAACAACTTGCTCTGCAAGTATTTTACTTTACATGATTTTATATCACAATTAATTACTGCATTTGTATACAAATGAATCTTTTTCATGCCTCTCGGGGAGGGGGGGGGGTCTTGATTGGAAATAAACCATTATTTATGTATACACTTAAAAATAAATACAGTACTTCCCTTTGTGAATTCCGCTATATAACATTTGGATGTGCTGTAATAGATTTACTGTATTCTAATTAATTTTCAATCTGTATTTATTTACTTACTGCTTTAAAGGTACAGGGTAGCACTATCCTTGTACAATAACCTTTTTTGTCACTAAATGTTTTCAAGTATTAAACTGATAAATATATATAACAAATCTATGTTACAGAAGCCACTGTGAGAATAACATGGATATTCCTCTAAATACTGTGGCCAAGGGACATAACTATCTAAATATCCAGATACGTTTTTGACCTTGAAGAAGGGTACCGAATAAATTTGA
This sequence comes from Saccostrea echinata, assembly GCF_033153115.1. Classification (NCBI taxonomy): domain Eukaryota; kingdom Metazoa; phylum Mollusca; class Bivalvia; order Ostreida; family Ostreidae; genus Saccostrea; species Saccostrea echinata. The sequence goes on along the minus strand of NW_026889758.1, from coordinate 8,922,121 downwards.
AGTTTAATAATCATCATTTTCACGCTGGCTCTCTTTTTACGATTATTCAACTAAATAACATTTTCTTTATTCAAAATCTGTTGATGAAATTGGTTATTGCCATTGTTATCCCTTGTAACATGTGCCAGTACAATGGAAGAATGGGGTGGCAGATCAATCTGTTTCCATCCAATCAAATATTCGCCATCGAGCGATATAAATGTCAATAAGATAATTAATGCTACTTATTTTGACTGAAAATTAACTTTAAAAAAAACATAAATTGTAATAGACTATTTCAAAATACAAAAATTAAATCAGATACTTTCATCACCCACCTTTCACTTTCATTGATTCATAGAAAAGGGGAGATAACCCGGAAACATAGTGACTAAGTACCGACACTGTATGGGTGGATAACAAAATTCCGACTTTACTCAATCATCAGTTTCTCGCAAAATAAGAGGCGAATGATGACATTAATAACAGAGTAGAGCTTTGATAACGACGCATATTGTGAGACGAGCTCAAATATGCGGTAATATATTAATAATAATATTTATTTTCTTTTTCTAAAAAATGGATAGATTATGCTAATCTTCTGAAAAAGACGACCAGGGAAAAAAGATAAAGGTGCCAGTTCTTAAGTTTATAGATTTAAAATTATCGTAAATCTGAGAATAACGTTCTTGATCAGGCTACTTTGTGTTGTTCTTGTTTTGCTAGACACACAAGTTTTGGTAGAAAAAAAATCTTTCCATTAAGAGATTCGGTTCCAACAAGTAGCGTAGCACAAGAACATTCTAGTAAAGCCTAGTTTTAAACTCAAATGGTTGAATTAAATCTATTGAGGAATTGAAGAAAACATTATCGAAAGAATTAGTAAGCATAACTCGACTTTCAGATATATCGACTACGTGTTATTAATCAACAATAGTTACTTCCATTCATATGTCGACTCGATATTTCCCAGCGAACTTGAAATATAAGACACCACAGAGTCTACTACCACATTTCTTTCATATTTGAATGTTTTTACTGACTATAGACAAAGGCATGCTCTGAGTAAGTTCAATTTTTTAAACCGGGGCAGGCTACTCACACATAAGTTGTTACAGGGCTTTCAACAGCCTCGCTTAAAGTCAGCATTTCGTAAATTTTATAGGTGGTTACGATGACCTTGCTGGCAAATATATCATTGGGTCGTATTATGACTGACTTGTTTTCTACCAATTGTAAGATGAAATATATGGAGATAACGAACAGTATTCAAGCTCAAAAGTCCATTAAACATTACAAAATAGGTGGAGAGCAAACACGGACCTCCAAAACATCAGAGGTGGGATCAGGTGCCATGGAGGAGTGAGCATCCCCTGCCGACCGGTCACACCCGCCGTGTGCTCCTTGTAATGATCAGGAATAACGGAAAACCGTCGACAATTCAGTGTGTAAATAATGGCCTTACAATTAGTGTGAAAAACGTCAGTCAGCATTTGACTCAATGATAAATTGTATTTGCTGACTCGTCATTGTATCGACCATAGAACTTACGAAATGATGACTTTAAACGAGACTGCTGATAATCTTGTTTCATCAACTTGTTTGTTAATAATTTACCTCGTTTTAGAAATTGTACATACGTAGAGCATGCTCTTGCGTATCGAATCAACTGAGAGATATAAACCCCGTATGCAGGTGATGAAGGTGTATTGCTGCATAAATAAGGGAAGTTGACGATTGAAAAGTTAAAGTCATCACGTTGATCATAAAGCTTGGTTGTTAGATTACTATTAACGTCTTTTTCAAGTAAAATATCCAAATAAGAAACAAAAATGTCAGACTCTGTAGTATCTTTTATCTCAAGCTCACCGGGATATATCGTATCGACATAAGAATGGAAATAACAATTGTTAATTGACAATACGTTGTCGATACATCTAAATGTCGAGTTGAAGGCCACAGCAAATGTTTTCTTCTTTTCATGTATAAGATTTTGGACAAATTCTGCTTCATATGAATACAAAAAAGGTCTGCTAATAACGGGGCGCAATTGGTACCCATGGGAATTCCAATAGATTGTTGGAAAACCTGGTCTCCAAAAACCACATAGATATTGTCAATCAGAAACTCAGGCATCTTTTTAATGTCAACTTTAGAGTACTTGTGTGTACAGTCAGAATGTTTTTTAACAAAATGATTTTGCAGATGACCAATGACAAGGTAGGTATATTTACGAGTTCCATTTTTATTGAAAAAGCAGCTGTCAATGATATCAAAAAGCCCGGATTTTAATTAATCGTGGGGAATGGTTGTGTATAAAGTTGAAAAGTCTAAGTTTTTAAGCTGTTGATTTTGATAAAAATCTTGTGATTTCAAATTTTCCAAAAGTTCCTTGGGATTTTTAAGTATCCACATCTGATTTACACCACTTCTGGAATATATTGTTGCACAGTACTCTTGAAATTTCCCCTTCACTACTGTTAATATCTTAGTGAGGAGTAAAGAAAGAGGCTTGGTTGAACATTTACTGGAACCAGCTATGTATCTTTGTTTGTAAGGATTTTTATGAAGTTTCGGAATCCAATATAGATAAGGTAATTCAAATTCATTTTGGTTGTTTGGAATATTAAAAATTTTCAAAACTGACATATGATTTTGAAGAATTTCTTCCTTAGAAAGAGAACTATGAGTATAAGTTGGATTACCACTTGTAGAATTACATCCAAGTTTCTCTAAAATACATTTAATATAATGAGCCTTACAAACAAAGACAATGTTTTTACCTGCTTTGTCAGCAGGGACCAGTACGTACTGATCATGTAATCTACCTAATTCTTTTTTCACTTCTGGATTACTGAATACAGAAGGATGGATGGTTCTCATTTTGCCCCTCAATCTTTTAATAAGACCTTTGTTTTGTCCTTATTGGAATACGGAATGTTCCGTCTATATCTGATTAATACACAGGGTTTACGGTGGGTGTGACCAGTCCTCAGGGGATGCTTACTCTTCTTAGGCGCCTGATCCCATCTCTGGAATTTCCAGGGGTCAGTGTTTATGCCCTGTTCAAAGATTTGTATTGTTTGAAGTTTTTATGAAATCCATCACTGTTCGTTAGCTTCCTTTTCATTAATCTTTTGGGGAGGGCGCACATATGTATAAATGGCACGCCGTTTTTTTTTATTATTATTATTTTAATTTTGAGATTTAGAGATGAATGAATCTGATCAAAACCGTAAGTAACGTCAAGGAAAGGGATGTGGACTTCACAGTTGCGAAACAAGTGAAGACAGACTACGGGGGGAGGGGGGTATGAAAATATTGACGAATTATCCTGGTACTCGAATAATTATTGGAAAACTAAGAATGAAGCTGGATAGAAACTTCTTATAATAAATAAGTAAGGCACCACAGACTGTGTTTTAAATAGGAGGTGGTGAATTATTTTGTAAACTGTAAACGTCGTTTTGTTATTATTTTATGAACAAAATGTCAATTGTATTGGACACAAGTTCCAGTAACTTAGAAAGTGATCGGTCTCTGTTCGTTATCTTGACATTTTTCGTAGTCATCTCTTCACGTTAAGTTCTTGACGTTATGTTGATAAGAGTGCTCCTTCGTTACAAAACATGTTGATTTTAAAATAATGTACCATGAGTTTCATTTGATGAAATAAAATAAAACTACATATATCAACAAAAAAAAAATGTTTTACATATTATATTGTGTTGATTTAAATTAATCAAAAAATAATAATATGAAGGAGAGCAAAATTTCCTACGTATTAAATTTATCGCAAATTAGGCACAAACATATTTCTCCATTTAATCAGAAAATCAGATTTAAAAGTATCAGTTTTATGTATACAATTTTCGCAAAATTATTGAAATAAAATATTTCATTAAGACAATAAAGAATATAAAACTCATTTTAATGAAAAGGAAAGACTGATTCTTGATAAAGCATATTGTATTTGTTGACATCCATTTAATTTATTGTTTTAATAACTGTTCTATACTACCAACTAATGTTCATATTTTACATTTTGCTGCGTAAAAATAAAGGACATTGCAGTAGCATATTAAATCAATAAATCGCCAGATTGCTAACAGACAAATCACTGTATTAGAGATGTGATTGCATCAAACTGTCTCATGAAATATCAAAAGGGCATACAAACAATAGAGAAATTGGATATTAAATATAAAAAAGCTAATTACATAATTACATACGGTATAGTCTGCATAGTAAAAAGCATAAAACATTTTAATTCCCGAACAATTCAGTTGGCTTGCAGAGACGAAAGGAAAAAGAAACGCAGAGTGAAATAATATAAAATAATTTTAACTTCATTAATTTACTATCAAAATTATGAAAACATGTCAAAGGCTACTAGATCTAAGTTACTATGAACTAAACGTGGTGTTCAAAATTACTCAACCGTGAAATGTGTGTCGTCAGGTAAGGAAAGTGGCAGAATTCCAAAAGCACAGGCATATTGATGGTGGCAAGTTTATCAACACATCTTGAAATACAACTAGATACACTTAGGTACACGTCGTTTTTCGCTATTTACAGTCAATTCGAATTTCTTGCAATCATGGTACGGCTGATATTGTCCAAATAAGGACAAAGGCAACAAAAGATTGGTGTGCAGTTTTTATGAATTTTTCCGCCATAGAACGTCATACTACTATACCTCGTTGAAGAGGAATTGGAAATACTTTCGCACAAGCAATCACATTAACCCACTCGAAAGTTCTCTAAACAGTCCATCCTTGTTCCCATCGAACATTGTTAGACCACTGCACAGAACGGTTACAAGGCATCAAAATGCCCCAGCTACTCTCCATGAATTAAGGATTGCCTTGTCGGAAGGGTTGAATAATATCCCTTTGAGAAAGATAAATACACTGATGAGCTCCATGCACAGGTCACATATGTGCGAGGGAGGCATAGGAGATTATGACATTTTTTTCACTTGGTGGAGGGGGCTTAGTTACCGTCAAATGAGTTTCAATAACTCATGAATTATCCGTCAACATCAAACGAAACTTTGTTTAATTGATGATGAAACATGTTTCAATGTAATATAACAACATTGGGAAATACGTTAGAAAAAAATAATGTTAAATAACTTCAAAAGTTTAGCCTGCGTCTCTTTTTCCCTTCAGTATATATAGAGTTGTTCAATGTAGAAAATCCTTTTTTTTAAATATATCATAAAAAATAAATACACTTAAAGTTGAAAAGCAGTGAATTTTGTGTCGTCTGATAAAAGGAGACTGTTTTTAAGATTCCAATATATTTTTTTTTTTTAAATTTAGTCACAAAGTTCATACTGCTTTCCTTCAATAAAAATTTGTTCCGCTTCAGAAATGAATGGTTAATAATTTGTTTATTTCATATAAGGAAAATTGAAGAACAGTTCTTTCTTTTTTTTTCAATATTACACACAAACTATATTTGAATTTACTTTGTTAAATTGGTGTGAACAAGAAAAATACTTTTTTTCATTAACATTTGTCTTGTAATAATTACAAATACTTTTTTTCAAATACACGTACATGATTTGGATAGGGGAAAGATACTTTCTCATACAATCTGTCACGGAGTAATGTAAAAGGTGAAGATAACGAACAGTTATCAATCTCATAAATCCAATAAAAGAAAACGAATTGTGAGCAACAGGGTAAAAACACGGACCCCTGGAAACACCAGGCATAGGATCAGGTGTTTAGGTATGTATTGATAAGATATACAGAAAACTCTAAAGTTAAACTTAGTATAAAAAGAAGTACTTAACAATTGGTATGGAACATTCAGTCAAATACGATCCAACGATATGCTGTATTTACAAACATGGCCACTATAACGACCGTAGAATTTGCAAAAAGCTGAAATTAAATGGCGTTGTTGAAATCCTTGTACCATCAAATTATTTGTCAGAAGCTTGTCCTCGGTTTAAAAATTGATCGTACTCAGAGCATGGTCTTGCGTATCGAAACATTTGGGAAACATAAACAATATATGCAGGTGATATTAGGGGATATTACTACATATATAAGGGAAGTTGACGATGGAAAAGCTAAGGTCATCCCATTTGTCATATAATTTAGTTATTAGTTGACCATTATCGTCTAAAGTCTGTAAAACATCCAAATATGAAATGAGTGTTTCAGACTATGTAGTGTCTTATATTTTGAGTTTACTGGCATATATCGAGTCGATGAAATGAAAGTAACTATTTTTAATTAAGAAACTGTCGTCGATATATCTAAATGCTGAGTTCAAGGCTTTTGCATGGGTTTTTCCTTCTTGTATAGAGGTTTATGGTAAATTCTGCTTCATAGGAATATAGAAACAGGTCGGCTAATAAAGACCACAATTAGTGCCCAAAGAAATTCCAACAGAAATTTGGAAGACCTAATCTCCGAAGAATACATAGATATTGTCAAATGAGGAACTCCAGCATCTTAATATCAATTTCAGAGTACTTGTACCTAGAATCAGAATGATTTTTACAAAGTAATTTTGTAGATGACCAAATACAAGATATGAAAATTTACGAGCTCAATTTTTAATGAAGAAGCAGCTGTCTATAAGTTTAAAAAGCCTGTTCTTTAATTTATCGTGAGGAATTGTTGTATAAAGCGTAGAAATATAATATGTTTTGATGCTATTGGTGTTTGAAAAGTTTTAAAATTTTAAATTTTTCCAAAAGTATTTTAGAATCTTCATTTCTTTTACATCCCTTCTTGCAATACATCTGAGGTTTCCCCTTTACAGCCGTTTATATTTTGGTAAGGAGTAAAGATTGGGGCTCGTTTAAACATCTATCGGACTCCGCAATATACATGTATCTTTGCTTGGAAGGATTTCTATGAAGTCTCGGAATCCAGTACTGGCCTGGTATTTAACCTTTTTTACATTAGCTTATGATATCTGGCATATCGGTGAATCATCAGGAATATGTACATATATTTAACAATTATGATCCATGTATTTTTATTTGCGGCCTTAGAGTCAAATGTATATGTTGTTCTTTTCGGGGAAAAAGGGGGGGGGTTAAAACCTTGTATGACGATACTTTGCTTATAGACGTATTGTCATAAAATATTGTAACCCATTATAATTGATCGTTTGTGTGTTGTTTCACGTTCCGTTCGAGATTCTTTCACTCATATAGAGACGTCACCGTATACCGGTGAAGGGCTTTAAATTTAGACCTTTACTCGGCACTCAGGGCCATAAAGCAGTGAGGGTTCTTTATCGTGCCAACGCCTACCGTGACACGGGGCCTTGTTTTTAAGGTCCTATCCGAAAGACCCGCAACTTTCACTCTAAAGTGCCGAGAGCTGGGCGAAGCAACAGTTGCTACCTATTTTTTATTGACTTAAGTCAGTCGAGGCCGTGATTCGAACACACGACCTTCCGATTTAACCCATTATGGACTTTTATAGTATAAATGTATTATTTCCCTGTGTTTGGACAACGGCCTAAATGGGCTCATGAAAGTTTTTCAACTAGAGTACATTTATGTACTCAGAAGCATGTCCACTATGGCATGTAAAACGTTGAGTTCCTACAGTGTACGGCCATGTTAAATAAACTTGTTATTTACGTATCGTAAACTGGTTACTAATATTCTAAATGTTGTGATTCATATTTGATAGTCATTATTCATATTCGTAAACCTGTGATTGATATTTGCATGAGTTAAAATCGAAAAATTGATATCAACATTCGAAAACTTGTAATTCTCGTGCTAAGAAAGTCGTTATTCATATTCTATAGCCTTGGTATTTGTATGCAATAAACTTGTTATTTATGTGCAAAAAGATATTATTTATGTTCGAAGACTTATTTACTGTGGAATCATCAATTTTTGTGGTGGTTTAATATTCTCCCTTTACATGGTATGACGATACCCACAAATTCATGTCTCATAAAATGTTAAAATACTGTAAATGTATTATATTTTATTAGCGTGTACTATATATGGCGGAAATTAATTTTTGAACAAGTTAGCGTAGATTTGATGTAGCGCATTTATAAAAGTTTCTATTTATGTATATATGTGCAAGACATTTAGCGTTGTACTTGAATTAGCGGAAATTTCTATCCGCCAGTCACTAAAAAGAATACACAGCCAAATGTAATGTTTACAGTATCAAGCTGTGGTATCGTGCTTGTTTGCCATTGCTTCATGCTGTTAGGTTCATGTTATATGGTTAAATCATCATACCTCGATTTGTCAAGAATCGTCATCTAAGCCCTTGATGTCTAACTTTAGGTTAATTCTGTTAAAAATCAAATCATTTAGATAAAGCTTATTTAAGAAAGACCTTCGGGTACGCCAACATGTGGGTGAGAGCAAAAAAAAGTTGAATGCATTAAGTCGTAAACGACGTTTTGACTCGCTACATAATTTGTAGTGAAATTTCATTTTCAAGAAAGATTAAAAGTAAGATGGTCTCCAATATTTATTAACTAAACAATACAACATAACATTACGTCCTTTGACAAGTGGGCATTTTTATGTATTATGTCTCTATACAGCAAAAATTGTAAAAATAATATTGTATGTGATTAAATGATAAATACATTGTAAACTTTATTCATAAAACAATATCCTTATAAACAATAGACATAGAACAACATACACATAAAATATATCTTTGGAATGTGTACGATATATTGCGACTTTACATGATGGAATCCGAAGGCAATGCAAAATATATAACCGTCAAATGCCTGCAAAAAATCAATATGCTGAAAAGTCCCGGGATCCTGATTGCAAGGTCAAGCAAACATATAGCAGAAATGTTTAACTAAATTACTTAAAGCTTTCATTGAATGATGTTAATCAGGAAACTTGTGGCCATATCTAAAAAACCAAAAAACAAATCTATCGCAGAGTAGCTTTGGGAAATGAAGATTTTCTTCAATCTTTCCTCTTGGTCTAGGGTCAACCATCAAAATGTTAAGGTCGACTTTTTGAAGGTCAACAACACTCCAAAATATAGCTCATTCATTAATTATACATCACTATTTCTTCAGGAACCATAACGATAGTAAAACAAATATAATCACAACCATAACAGTCAACATAAAACAAAGTCAAAATATTCAAATTAGGCTTGTACGTTTTATTTCAAGGTTCCGTTAAAGACAATTTAAGTTTTTGTTTGTAGAGACAATTGTAACAGTGGCCAAATTGTGTTTATGTTCCTTATAGTTGTGGTCTGAGAGTTACAACCCTGAAAATCATTGTGATGAAGTTGCCAATAACAAATGTTTCTCTAAACAATTCCCCAAGTAAGTTTACAAATTAACAAATTAAAACGCATTTTGAAATATAACTTTTAAAAAAAAAATATCTAGCTTCTTAATCCACGGGTATTGAGTAGCAAAATGATATTCAAATAATTTCACACGGTTTATTAAGTGCAAGATTGCATTTGAACCTTTTGCTGCAGGAATAAAAATAATATGTATGTAGACACCAAAATTGACTAACGGCCACCTCCTTTCAGTGATGATGAAGTCAGATTAATGTCTGCCTTGTCAAAACAAAAACAAAAATTAAATAAAAAATTACAAGAAGTTTTAGTGCTATCTTGCACTTCTTAAACATATTTGATTATAAATAATTTGAATATCATTTTGCCACTTGATACTCGTGAATTAAAGGACTAGATTTTTGAAAACTTTAGCTATTGAAAAGTACATTTTGCACATAGAATATTTCTTACTTGGAAAAACTATTGAATGAAACATTTTTTGCCAACTTAATAGCAATGGTCTGCAGGGGTGTACTTCTCAGACCACAACAATAAGGAACATAAACAAAATTTAGCCATGTTGAAAAAGTTTTACAAACAAAAAAATTTACCATTAGTGGAACCTTAAAAACAAAACTAAACAGGGCTTTCACAAATAGGTTTACTTATTTCCAACACAGGCACACTATATCTACAAATACAAAAGAAGTAAACTTTACATGGAAATTATCCAATGAGGGCAATGCAAAACAGTAACCAATCAACACTACTGACTAAAATAACTCCAAAGATGGATACAGCTCCGCTAACCTCTTTTTTTATTTTGAGAGTTGTCTCTCTTTGTTGAAAAGCAAACGATGTGAACACGTTGTGGAATACCCTGGGATTAATATTCAAGAAGGATGAAAATGAAATTCAACTACTAACAATTTTTTTTGAAAAGGAAAAAAACGGCAATGCTTACAAACAAAACAGTCAAAGAGAAAAGAGGAAAATTCATTACGAAATATGAGCTCCAGGACAGAAATTGAGCTCAAAATTTTCTGTAGGAAAAGCAAAATGACAGAATTGGGGTATATAGATTTCAATGATTGAAATGATACATGATGCCACGTTGAATGTAAAAATAAACAAAGGGCATTTTGCGTATTGTGTAGTCTGCAGTAATGCACAGTGACCACTACACTCCATACATAGATAAGCCGTTCTGTTGTGCGTTCTGGACTTTAATCTGAAAAGAGGAAGTCTTATTAAATAATTTATATTTTCAACCACATATTTAGATAAATATAATCTATACTTTTATTGTAAATACTGGTTTCAATACAGACATTCTTTTATCATATAAATTTAAAGGGAAAAGAAAACATATTTAACATAATTTAGAATAACGCTTTAACGTGTACATGTACACTGATTTAACAGGAAATCCAAAAAAAAAAAAAAAACCAACCAAACAAACAAACAAAACAAAAATAAAACAACAACAACAAAAACCAACAAACAAAAAACAAAAAAATAACAACAAAAAATGCTCCAAACAATTCTACTTGTTCAATCAAGAGCATAACAAGCTGTCAATTTATATAGTTACCAATATATAAAAAATATCAAGCATCCAACATTAAAAAAAACTTAAGATACATTTTCTAGGCGACTTTGGTTCAATAGCAGATAACGTTATGTGGATATGATCATAAAACCTTCACTTAGATACATGACAAGAACAAGTCATATGTAATAATATTATCTCTCCAGATCTAAAGTTAAATAACAACCTACATTTACTTAGATATGTATCCAAAACATACTTTTACTGTTTAAATTTAATACTATTTTACCTTTCCGAGAGAAACTTCTTCTATTAACTTGACTATTTCGTCACACTTATTATCAATGGCCCGTTCCTTTAATGACGTCATCGAATGTCCGCACTCCATCATTGCGCACATCGGATCGTTAGGGTCACATTTTTGATACTAAAATTATAGAAAAAGAGACCCATTTAAAACAACACTTACCTGAGTAACCTTGAACCTGTTCTTCAGAAGATTTTTAAATTAAGATTTTCCCATGGAAAAATTACCTCATATTCCACGTGACTCCACCCTAACCCTAGGAGGTCAAGACTTAAGGTTTTGCCAAAGGCCCAGATGTCCAAAAATTTATTTTTACAATAGCTCCAAAACTATGTAAGGTATAACGTTTAAACTTTTACAGTTTATAAATATATCATTGATTAACAGATAGAAAGTATCACTTGAAAACAAATATTTAAAAAAAAAAATTTTTGAGAAAAAAAAAATAAAAAAATTTGCATATTTTAAAAAAAAATGCACCTCCTTAATTCTGTACTTTGAGTGAAAACCATCATTGCAGAAATTATATATGGTTATCAATGAAGGGCAAGTTGGACGTGAATGATCTCTGAAAGGCTGTCATTGAAAGCATGACATGTATAAAGACAAGACCCCTATAAAATCCGCCATTTGCAATGTACTTTCGGTTTCAAATCTTAACATTTGGACAAAATAAACAGGGAAAACAACTTTTCAGAGGCTATCGAAGTCCAACTTGCCCTTCATTGATAAACATATATTGTTTCTGCAATGATGGCTTTCACTAAAAGTACGGAATTATTTGTATTTTTCTCGATAAATATTTTTTAAAAGTTTTTGTAATCAAGTGATACTTTCTATCTGTTCATCAATGATATATTTATTTACTGTAAAATTTTTAACTTTATAAATCACATAGTGTTGGAGCTATTGTAAAAATAAATTTTTGGACATGTTGACCTTTGGTAAAACCTTAACTTGAAAATACAAAAATGGTGAGGGCCTACCTTGAGGCCATGATTTCAAGTTCAATCTGCATTACCTACAGTTGTTTGTTTGTTTGTTTAACGTCCCTCTCGAGAATTTTTCACTCATATGGAGACGCCACTACTTGTCGGTGGAGGGTTGCAAATTTTATACGTATACTCGGCACTCAGGGCCATTGAGCAATGAGGGATCTTTTTCGTTTTTCGTGCCAACACATACTGTGACATGGGACCACAGTTTATACGGTCTTATCCGAAGGACCGGTCACCACGTCCCGCAGTGGATTCGAACACGCGACGTAAGGATCAGCTCTGCGACTCTAGAGCTAACGCTCTAACAACTGCGCCACGCGGGCGACACGGTTGTTTGTGTATTAAAATGAATAATCATAAACCTGCTGTTCTTAAAAAGAAGTATTTAAAAGATTTTCCCTAAGCCTATATATTTCAATGTATGATTTGATCCTCTACAGTGACACCACTCAATCCCCCGAGCCGTCATTAAACCCTTAATGTATTCTTTTATAGGATTTTATTTTTTCTCGTCCAGTGTTTATTAAGATTCTTTAATTAAAACATCCAGGCTTTGACTTTTCTTAATTCCTTCCCTTAGAAGGGGATAGTGCTTTTTGCCTGGACAACTTGAATTCATTTTCCTAAAGGATGCCCTGTGCCAGGTTTTGTGGAAATTGGCTCAGTGATACTGGAGAAGTCAGTTGAAAATAGAAAATATGTAAAGTTTGCAGACAAGGGATATATAAACGACCATCGGATAACGGGTGATCAGAAAATATCAGTTAAAATAGAAATGATAGTTTTTAAAGCCAATTGTATATATTTTTTCAGACTTCAAGTATATGTACATGTAATACTTGATAAATTAAGTTTTAATGCGAAATATATGTATCACTTTTATGGTCGTTGAGTACAGTTTTCAGTAACATACCTGTTTATAAATGTCTGTCTTGAAGCCATTAGTGATAAGGTACTTGGCGATATCGGTCTGTTTGTTGTCTACGCAGTCGAACAGTGTAGAGCTATATCGTGTGACGTCACCAAAGGCCTGCAGACCGGACATTAGACTCTTCACCGTCTCAAAATCCCCAGTCTATAAAAGATTTGAACAAGTCTGCTAGAAAATTGTCATCATATATGCAAAGGCTTTTATTTTTTTTCGAAGCGAGTATTTATCTAATATTTATTTACCTCTTTACTTGAAAAAAAAATTTCAAGTCACAACATCAAAATTGTAACCATCTATGGAAGTCAAAAACGTTAACTGAAAGTTGCAATAAATACACATCATATCGAGGTAAATATTTTCCTGACATGTCAGACAACAGCATTCTCAAACAGCCACAAACAGAACAGAAGAGAGAACGTGTTTCTGCTTTTTCCTCAAAAAGATTTTCATGTCAGGAAAAAACAACACATTAATGCATGTAACAAATTGCTATCGTTTACGGAGGAAATGACAATGTTGGTATACATAAACACTTAAAACGGGCATAGGGTATAAAAACTGGGGGGAAAGATTTTAATCCCACTTTGTATTTATTCTAAGTGAAGCTTTAAAGTTTGTATTTGTTCTCATTAGTATTATTATATATACTGTGTTAATCCTTAATGTGCATAAAGTTTGCAAAAGTTTTGTCTTTTAAAAAATCTTTCGAGCAAAGAAGTTTAGAACCACGTATTTTATTTATTTTCTCATGGGTTAGTCTAAATGCCATAATCAGGTTGGTTGGAAGGATAAGCACCTCGTTTATTTTGTGTATATATAGCAGTTTTGTCAAAATTAAGGTTATTGTTCTTGACTTCCATACAATATTTTTTTGGATCAGTCTTGAATCTCTTTCTTTTTCTTTTCTCAGGTAGTATGAAATTATTAAAGTCGAATTCAGATGATTTTTAAGAAAAACAGCAATAAAATAAAGTTATGATAACCTTTCAGTGCTTGGTAGACAAGAAAGAAAAGTTACGAAGTCTTTAAACAAACTTTTTGTGGAATTTAATGCGATCGTATGATAATTCATTAAATATGTCTCTTGTAATTAATTACTTCACAATGCGCTACTTAATTCAACCTATTGTTGTCATACGTCATAAACTAAAGGGTGTGTATTGAAGAAATTGACATGTTTAAGGAAATGAACGTCTTTTACTTGTAATAGAGCAAAGAAGTCAGCAAAACTGAAGACTGACATTTTTATCAGTGGTTCAGCTATTGTGAATTTTGAATTTTCTAGGTGGAGGTAAATGCACAATTTATTTACCTAAACATAGAAAATTCAAAATTTACATCATGATACTGCAACCAATCATTTTATAAGCAAATTTAAAATGATATCTTCATTAGTTAATATAAAGATGTCCTGTTAATTAATTCTATAATTAATTAATTCAGTTCTTGATTTCTTAAAGATGACTTCAATTTTTATGTTCAAACGAAGCTAAAGAATTGTGCACCAATTATCACAAAAAGTCAGCGATTTATATCTAGTATTTTTTATTTAATTTTTTTAAATGTCCGTGTTTTGGTGTCTAGAAAATGAAAATCAAATCAGGAGCATCTGATAAATCGCAAAATTAGCGGTCATTTAATTTTTTCGTTGGAAGTTTAAGGAGCTAATTGAAAAATTGTTACGAGATCCCTGGTTTCAAACACCAAATCTATTTCCTGATAGATAATTCCACACACTTATCCATCCTAATCAGTTATACACGTACATAATTAAAATTTTACAATCTTATTTGGAAGGTATACCAGATTTTACTGGTATGTTATTCTCAACAAAGCATTGGTAAATGTAATAAAAGAAATTACCTTGAAACATCTCTCAGGCTAACTATTGAATAGTCTATACATCTTGACTTTGAATTAATTACAAAAACTAGATCACAAGTTAGATATCAGTAACTAAATTATCTAAATGAAATTCCTGACATTCTGTTAAATTATGAATCTATCATCGACTTTAAAAAGTAAATCTAATTAACCTGTATTGCTGTTTTGAAGGTCTGCTCGAAATCGCTGTCTGTCAGATAAATGTTGAGATCAAACTCCTCTACTTCTTTCTTGATCCGCTCAAAGTCCTGGGAGCCACACTTCTCTATGGAGAGGTCTGCTGCTAGACGCCCAAACTGTTAACATTATACAAAACATTATCCAACTGTTCCATCAGCAATTGAGGAAGAGTCATTTTATTTTCAGAATTCTGGAAGTTTTCTTCGAAACTAATGTATTTTACAAGGTTTTACAGGTCTGGATGACGTACACACAGTGTATGTATGCTCATATGTTTAAAAAATTCACTCATGGGAATGAAAAACCGCCTACTGTACATTGTAGACCAATGATGGTGGTGCTGATTTTCGCTTTAAATTAAACAGGTCACTCAAATAAAGACGTCACCATATACTGGTGACGGGTTTCAAATTTAGACCTTTACAAAAGAGATGTAGGTTTTGGAAAAAAGGTCTTCAAAACTCTGTTGAAATTTCCATTGCATGGTTCTAACTTTGCCATACTAACAATAGATCATTTTTTGTATGCTTATGATGCAGAATTTATTCAAAACCTCCGCTGGAAGAGTAGATATTTCTTGCTGTGGCCTTCAATTTGACATTTAGATAAATTTTATCGACGATGGATTATCAATTAACAATAATCATTTTAATCACTACGTTGATTCAATATATTCCACTGAACTCGAAATAAAAGACACCACATATTCTGACACACATGTTTCATATTTGGATGTTTTACTAGAGAAAGACATTGATGGCAAACTAACAAGTAAATTTTACTTCAACTTTACTATCGTCAGCTTCCCTCCTTTATGTAGAAATATACCATTATCACCTACATATGGAGTTTATGTCCCCCAGTTGATTCAATAGCTCTACGTTCGAATTATTTCTAAAACGAGGCAGGCTACCGACAAAAAGGTTGATGATACAAGGACATCACTAATCTCGTTTATAGTCAACATTCGCAAATTCAATTGTCGAAACAAAGACCTTATTTGCAAATACTTTAATTCAATTGTTGACCGAAGTCTTTTATACTATTTGGTAGGCCACCATTTTGACATTGAATTGTTTACAGATTCTTCCGTTTACCCGATCATGACAAGGAGTACACGGCGGGTATGACCGGTCCATAGCAGATGCTTATTCCTCTATGGCACTTGATCCCACTTCCGTTTTCAGATGTCCCTGTTGGCTCTGCTCATAATTTGTATTGTTTAAATAGATTTTTGAGAATGATCATTGTTCGTTATTTCTACATTTCATCCTTAGAGGGGGAGGGGTGTTAGATCCTGTTATCAAAAGTCTAGAGGATTTCTTGCATAGTATCTTTTTATTATGTATATGTTCACACATGTAACTTTCATCAACATGAAAATTTGGGTCAGTGTGTGTATTTTAGCGCTACGATGCATTTCATATAACTGTTCTGCGTTGCAATTTCAGATGAAGCACTTGTTGGAGGTCATCCACTCTAATTTTCTTTTTAACCTGAGTGAATCTTTCAGACCAAATACGGTCTTGTTCCGTGTAAAATATAATTTTTTAGAATTATGACAAAGAAAAAGTTCTATATTACTTTGCATTATCAATTATGTGACCTTTTTGCACTCGTGCAATGCCGCTTTTCTAACATTAAAAAAATTAACAAACAATAAAATTACTTGAAAGTCTTAAGATTTTGCTGAATTGATGGCAGACAAATTAAATTATAAGTATACGTATATTAAAAACATCTATAATGAGGGACAATCATGTAAACTAATACATAAAATATGTTAATTTGAGGCAAAAATTTGTGTTATTATCTTCTTATTTTTGAAATACATTTTGTATATTTGTAAAAATATAAAGAAAAAATCATTTTAGTTGAACTTCCATTTAATTCGGGACCAACAGAAATAAAAACTCACAGTAGAGTCTGAGAAATCTATGAAGCATAACTTGACAGCATTGAAAATATTTACATATAAAAAAAAATATCATTTTCATCTTTTTTAAAAAAAAACCCTTGCGGTAAAAAATAAAGCTCCTCGCTCCATTTTTAAATGTAAAATAACCATGTTTTTTTCCTTCTTTTTAATTAAGTGTATTTTAATTGGCATTATAGACTCCAAATATTTTGTGATTGTAATTGGATTTTCTAATTTTATTGAATCCATCATTCTGGATACAGCCATTCCCTACGGTAAATAAAAAACTAGGGTTTTTGGCATCATGGACAACTACTGCTTTAATAAGAAGCTCGCAAAATTTTCCTTTGTCTTGAAATTGGTCATTTACAAACTTACTTTGTTTACTATTCCGATTCCATACACACTCTGAAGTTGATATTAAAATGATGCTTGAATACCTATGTAGTCTTTGGAGAACAGATTTTCCAACACAATTAAATTAGCGGACCTTGATTTCAAATACAATCTTTCTTAGGTCGAATGTTGACTGAAGTTTTGTAAACAAATTGTTAGGCCATTATTTTCATATTATTTTGACTATTGATTTCTCCGTTTACCCGATCAGGACAAAAGACACAGGACAGGTGTAACCTGTAGACAGGGAATGCTTACTCCTCCGTGGCACCTGATCCCACCTCTAATGCTTTCAGAGGTCCGTGTTTAATCTGCTCACAATTTGTTTTATTTCATCAGATTTTTGAGCATGATTACTCTTCCTTGTCTTTGCATTTCATACAACCTACAGCGAATAAAATGTCTGCTGCACTTAAACAACGTAATAAAACTTACTGCATCCTTTCTGTTCACTAGAGCTCCTTTGTCGATCATCTTCTGAATAATTGCTTTTTCCTCTGGTATAAACAGATAGCTATAATGGAGCGGTGTATGATCCAACTGCAATAGAATAAAGACAACTATAATGTAGCGGTATTGTCGAACTACAATAAAAAACAGATATTGTCTAACAACAATAGAATATAGACTATAATGTAACGCTGTATTGTCCAATAATAATAGAAAACAGAAACATGTAGTTATAATGTAGTAGTGTATGGTCTAACTACAACAGAATATAGACAATCATAATGTAGCGGTGTATGGTCTAAGTAAAACAGAATATAGACAATTATAATGTAGCAGTGTATGGTCTAACTACAACAGAATATAGACAATTATAATGTAACGGTGTATGGTCTAACTACAACAGAATATAGACAATTATAATGTAGCGGTGTATGGTCTAACTACCACAGAATATAGACAATTATATTGTAGCGGTGTATGGTCTAACTACGATAGAATATAGACAATTATAATGTAGCGGTGTATGGTCTAACTACAATAGAATATAGACAATTATAATGTAGCGGTGTATGGTCTAAGTAAAACAGAATATAGACAATTATAATGTAGTAGTGTATGGTCTAACTACAATAGAATATAGACAATTATAATGTAGTAGTGTATGGTCTAACTACAACACAATATAGACAATTATAATGTAGCGGTGTATGGTCTAACTACAACAGAATATAGACAATTATAATGTAGTAGTGTATGGTCTAACTACAATAGAATATAGACAATATAATGTAGCGTTGTATGGTCTAACTACAATAGAATATAGCCAATATAATGTAGCGGTGAATGGTCTAACTACAACAGAATATAGACAATTATAATGTAGTAGTGTATGGTCTAACTACAATAGAATATAGACAACTATAATGTAGCGATGTATAGCCAAAATGTAGCGAGGTATGGCCCAATTACAATAAAAAAGACAGCTATAATGTACCGATGAAACTACTGTAGAAAACAGACTGCTATAATGTGGTGTTGTATATCCAACTACAGTAGAAAAGAAACAGCTATAATCTAACGATGAATTGTCCAGTTACAATGCAATAGAAAACAGATCGCTATTATAATGTAGTGATATATTGGCAAAGCACTACAGTATAAGGACTGGAACAGATTTGAGCAGTATTTGGTACCAAATAACAAAATATTAAAAAGAGATCAATGCTATCATATAGCTAAAAAAAATTCCAGCAAGAACTAAAGAACACAATATTAGGGTTGTATGGTCTAATTTCAATGCATATTAATTCGGCATCAATATTGAATCCGGTGTACTGTCAAAGATAACGGAGTATAAAGAGAAAAAACAGAAAAAATATGCGTGCCATCCAAATACATAAAAACTCAGCAATAAAAGATGGGCGAACAAAATGCCTATAGCTTCAAATGTGCAAAAATCAAATTCAATTTGTGAATCAAATATTTTTGGCGAAGTTCTAACTATTGAAAAGTGTGAAATTATGACAAATTCTTTTCTGCTAAAAAATTCTCTCGTCAAAAATTATTCTATGGTTAAAAAAAAAAGATATCTTTGGATTTGAACCCAAGCGACAAGAATCCGAAGGTTCAGTTTACTCCTAGAGACTGACACGCTAACCACTAAACCAAACTTAACAGGTTGTGGAATTCAAATCTTGTTTGAGATATGACCTAATACACCTGGACTTTAAATATTTCTTGGAATAATACGAATTTTTGTCTTAAAAGTGTATTTTTAAAGTTGGGTGGATCGTTGGTCCATGTTTTTTAAGCAATCAATCTATATTCTATATTTTTAAAAATACTTTGAAGATATACTTTCAAACTAGAAATATGTCCATAGGACATGAATGCCCCGCCGAGGGTTTATTAGTAATGCAACATGAAAATTTGTATTAGTGTATGAAATTTGTTGAGAATATCTTGAATAATTTCTATAAAATTGAAATTGAAATCTAAAACGTTGGATATAAGTTGATAAATTCTCGCCAAATTATGTATAAGTGCATAAACTTACATAAATATATCTTAAATGGTTTCTTTAAAATTAAGCAAAATGCAAATCTAAGAAAAGTGAGGTCAAGGTCACAGGAAAGTTCAAGGTCAAATGTTTTTGATGCAGTTGAATACTTCTCACAAATACGTATCAGCATATTTAAGTTTGATAAAAATATTTTGAATGGTTTATTTAAAACTGAGCTAAACACTAATTTAAAATAAATGAAGTTAAGGTCAAAGGAAAGGTCAAGGTCAAAATATGTTGATGCAGTTGCAAAGGTTACATCAGAACGTATTAGCACATGAAGTTTGATAAAAATATTATGAATGTTTTCTTTAAAACTGAGTTAAACACAAATGGAGAAAAGTGAGGTCAAGGTCAAAGGAAAGATCAAGGTCAAAAAATATTGATGCAGTTGAATAGCTCTCATCAGTATGTATCAGCATATGAAGTTTGATAAAAATATCTTGAATGATTTCATAAAAATTGAGCTAAACACTAATTTAAGAAAAGTGAAGTCAAGGTCAAAGGAATGGTCAAGGTCAAAAAATGTTGATGCAGTTGAATAGCTTACATCAGTATGTATCAACATATGAAGTTTGATTACACTACTTTGAATGGTATCTTTAAAACTGAGCTAAACACTAATTTAAGAAAAGTGAGGTCAAGGTCAAATGAAAGGTCACGGTCAAAAAAATGTTGATGCAGTTGCATAGCTCTCATCAACATCTATCAGCATATGAAGTTTGATAAAAATATCTTGGATAGTTTCTTTGAAACTGAGCTTTGAACAGAGCTAAACGCAAAGTGTGACGGAAGGACAGACGGAAGGACGGAAGACGGACATGACAGACACTATATGCCCCGGCCATATTCATGGCGGGGCATAAAAATGGAGGGAAGTCCCACTTAAATAAAAAAAAAGAAGTATTTTAGTATGAATGTCCTCTTTAGTGAGTGCATTTTATTTCATAAAAAAAATAATTTCAATATTGTGAGATTGTTGCAGATTTGAAAATTTTATGTAAAGCATACATTTATGTAATCTGAAATATCAAAGAAAATTGTGGTTTAATTGCTCAAGACATAATTATTCACTTTCTTATTTGTCGAACCATAGGCATATTTTTCTCGGCTTTTTTCGCCCATCTCCTTTATCTTCATTTAAAAAAAAATCAGCTCTTTATTTTCTGAATTTGTTTTTAGTTGTTCTGCTCCAAGGATACCTTTTAAAAGATTTACATTTGATTCTATGCTTTCAATAACCCTCTCCTCTGCATTGCACCTAGTCTAGGCATGTGTGGATATGTGTGGACGGTGCCTGACAAAACTCAAAGGAAACTCCCATGTTCGAGCCCATTCCTGCCCAGTCCTTAAATTGAACTCAACTACGCTATCCAGACTCGAACATCTCTTAATTACTGTTGTTACATGTATCTTGTTCTTTTTTTTTTAACAAGAAAGTTTTTGATTTCAGATTGTATCATTACATAATTCTGGTTTCATATTCAAGTTAAATCTACATGCGCTTGAAGAAACCATGCATTATAACATTCAGTTGATAATTCGTAATCTGTCCTTACCGTGTCTCCTGTGGTCACGTGACTGGGGCATTCTTCCAGGAGGAAGGATATAACAGGTTTCTGTTTTTTGAGGATGGCCCTGTGTAGAAGACTTCGGCCACATTTGTCTCTGACATTAGCGTACCTCTTACAGCTCAGAAGCTTTTTAATGTCCTCTACGGAACCCTCGTCCACGGCCTGGAATATCCGCTTCACGTAAGCCTGACAAAATAAGCAGTATGTGATCAAAACAATATCTTAAATGATTTAACTGTTCACATTTCACAATCTTGCTCATGTTTCAACACTTTTCTTGTTAACTGTCAAATTGGTTTGCGACAGATTAAACTGAACAGAAACATATTCATTGTTTCCATACGTAATATTTCTTGTTGATATGGGAAACATGTCGCAGTTTAAAATATGTGCGCAATTTCATCTGTCAAATCAAAATGCTACGGGCGCAAGTAATTTTATTAACTAGAATGCGCACTTGATACTTATAACTGACCTGTATGGCGGCTGTGAGTTTGACTACTTCGTGAATTTGGCGAGTTCCGTACTTCTTGGCGATCTCAACTAACGTACGATTTCCGCTGTCGGTTATATCCAACAAATGATTATAGTTGTGTAAAATAAGTTTCTCAATGTCATCAAAACGACGATCTTTGACTAGTTTGATTATGTACTCATCTATACATTTACAGTAATGCTCCTTTTGAAGTTTCTGTGCTAAGTCACGTGGAGTGCGACCATTACAATCGCGTGCTGCGATGTCGGCACCATAAGACATGGCGACTCTTAACGTGTTTTCTGCTGCATTTTCCGGTCTGTCGTGAATAATGATTTTATGGAGAATTGTATGACCCTCTCGGTCTCTTGCTGTCAAATCTGAGCCTTTGAGAACACGGTGCACGATTTTCTCATCTCGAGGGGCTGTCACTCCACAAATAATCTGAAAAAAACATACAGTTTTAAAATGAATGCAATACGACCCTTTTAAATGAATCCTTTATTTTTATCTAGTTCTCATTAGCTTCAATTTGGTAAATACTATAAATATAACATGTACCAGTTAACAATTAATCCAAAGTTATCCTTAAAAAACTTGTTTCATAGTTTCCGAACAAAACACATATATATAAAAGTCGGACCAATAAGTAATCGAACTCAATTTTCAACCTCTTTAACTATGAACAGAACATATACGCTATATTCTAAACTGTAGAAGCAGGTGCCTATGGACAAGACATATTTCAGAAGTTCTCACAAAAGTTTATTTAATAATTGTATGGTATGTTGGTAGGTACTGTTTTCCAGTAGTCAGTTACCCGCAAGCCTTTACTTATTTGAACTTTTTAGCCCCATCAATTACAGCTAATATTGATGAAACATCAGCTGTCTTCTTATAAGCCAACCTCATTATTTGGCAGAGACAGGTGATAAATATTTTCTCTTGAAGACAAAACATGTTACCATAAATCTAAAATATTGAGCATCAAAATGTGTATGGACGCAGCAAACATATGTGCACAGACAGCCTCTATTAACACTTGATTGAAATAATAACTCATTCTCTTTAATATGTCTCCGACCTTGTATGGTTATTCAATGTTAGCGGCAGATTTCGTTACGTACACCCACGTGTAAAAATGTTGTTTATCATAGACGAAATTCAATTCTGAAATTTTTATACTAATTATTATCTGGTTCCACATCACTGTAAAGGTTATAGTGTCACATTTATGAGGTTGGGATAATGGCAATGTCATAAACTTTTTAATTAATTATTTATCATGTAAATGCCTTGTCAGACGGAGACCTTGTTTTAAGTACATGTAAGTGAGGTGTCACGGAAAAAGGATATGCTAACTGTTCACATACTACCAGGTCTTCCATATAACATTTGTTCATATCATATGACGACGTGAGGGTGTAAAATAAAGTTGGATCGAATGATTATATGAAGCACTGTATGCTTTCTTATATGGAAAAAGGAATTCAAAATCGTTTAGACAGTGTGCAGAAAAATATGAAACAAACTTGACGATATTAATTTCGCGAGTACATGTATGTTTGCTAAAAGATGTATGAACTCCTTACATAAACTTCAAAAGAATAAAATAATATTTTATGGTATATGAAAAACTGAAATTTTTTATGCTAGGAAATGTAGGAAAAAGGCGCCCTGAGATTCGAAACTTTTTCCTAACCCCTATTGTTCTTTAAAAACAACAAAAATAATGTTAAAATCAAATCAGCCATTATTGATAAATTTACAAGGACGTTTACACTATGATGTGCGCGCGCATTACTATCAAAGCAAAGGCTCCTTTTCTTACATGTAATCGTTGTATGAATATATTGGATACATCTCAACATGGGCTTTTAAATTAATTGATATATATATATCAAGTAATCAGTTATAGTTGAGTAAGTTAAATCTTCCATATTATATATTTTTATGGAATACTGTATGTGGGGTAGGAAATGGAAGAAGCTAGTCACTTGTCATTGTCAAATCTTAATGGGAATACACTGTAATTTATACCCTATTTACACCTGAGAGACACGATTGCGATACAGATGGGTTCTGACCAAGAAATATGTACTTTTTTTTACCTAGACGTGCGAGTTTCAGATATGGGGAGACGTGGAATTTTGAGTACTATTGATAAACCTTTCCTAAAAATTAATTACTATTTCAACATTCTAAAATTATAATTCTGTCCTAACTCAACAGATCTCTTTAAATAGCTTAACAAGTAAGAAAATATTTTCAATTCAGAGTCATGTACCTGGAAAAACAAAGGTTTCGGGGGATTCTTAGATTCTGTGTCGTCAGTCCACAAAACTCTGGTGTCTGGATCCATGTCCAACAGCACGTCAACAGCATCGTAATTGTTTGACTCCCAGGCTGCCGCCAAAATTGGACGCGGAACTTCAGGGAATTCTGGGTACTTGTGTTGATAGGAGTAATCCTTTGCGTCACAGTCAACGCCTTTCAGGAGTTCAATTCCTAGAAAAAACATCGGCAAAAGTACATGTAGGTAATGATGTAATGAAAAATTCAAACATTTACTGCCAGAGCTAAGAAATTTGCAAGTTAGCTATTTTAGGTGATTACTCATTCGATATAATTATGCTGTAATGTTAGTGACTGACTCATAAACCTGATTTATATTAGACTTTTATGAATTCTAATGTACCTTGCTTAACCCAGCTTTTTACAATGAATCCGAACCCAGCATTCAGAGCAAGACACATCTCATTTGGATTTTCGTATTCCTCGATCATGTGCAGGAGGTCGACCTTATGAATATCGTCCTTGACAAGAGATTTGACATTCATTACCTTGCCATTTTTCACGCAGGTTAGACGGCACCATTGTCTGAGCAAGCGCTGCACCAGCTTCCGGTCTGGGTTTTCCTCTGATAGCGCGGCCCACAGACCTGAAATAAAGTTTTGTTTTTTTTCTCACAGATTATGTTTATCTTTTTAAAGTGCATTGAGTTAAAGTTACTGTAATTAATATCAGAAGTAGATCAAAAATACAGCTCTGTACGCATGTCAGATTTATCAATTGCATGTCTCTGTAGCCTACGAAGTCTACAAAAATGTTCTGTGTTCGAAACCTTACAAAGCCGAAATATACATAATTTATTGATAATTTACTGGACCTTTATACTTCTTTTATCTTGCGTTTTTGGAACATGCCCTTCCGATGAATGTAATCTTCTTGTAACGTGCATATTTATTGTATTTGAAGGATTCCCAGACTAAAAGTGTTTTCATTATTGTGTTTTTATTAGTTGCCAATTTTATCTCGGTGTCGCTTATAAGTGAATTATGAGATAATCGGTATAATTACTGCATTGATTGAGCGGAGGGTCGATAATTTCTTACATGTAAGATTACATCGAAGACAGTCAATCGGAAGTTCACGCTTCACGCTCTCATTGCAGCCAGTGTCCTAGGTTTCAAACCCGTGCTTTTATTATTTAACCTATGGAAATCTCTTCTTTCTTCCTTAGAACAAATTCATGAGAGAGAGAGAGAGACTGTGCTAAGTGTAATTTAACCATCAAGTGTAAGTAATAAGCAAATTTGAGCTTTCATCAAATGTTGATTTAGTTTTAACGATAGCATCGACTAGAATTTGAATTATATGTTTCTTTTCTCTTAAAGATCAAGAGGTCACCAAACCATAAAAGATTCCATTAAGCCCACATTAGATTGGAGGAAAATCCCATATTTCTACTGACGGCAAATTATCACTAAAAGAAAATATAATGTAAGCTAGGCTTGATTATATCATTTACAAACAAACCATAAAAACATTTTTTGTGTTGGCATAGTCTACTGAGAGAAGACAGCAGTCCCACATCTTATTATATTTTCAACAGTGAAATACTTTTATTTATTCATTGAATAAAAGTGATAATATGTCACAGTATGAAAGAATATCAAAGTGATATTTTGTCACAATGTTAAAAAAAATATAAAAAATGCCGTAAAACTCAATTTTCCTTCCCTTCACGAATAGTATTGTAAACAAGATGTGTTTTGTGAAACCCTGATGCCACCGTTTGGCAGCTAATGGTGAAGGTTAAAATTTCTCAAAGTCAGAGTCCAAGGTGAACAAGTCAAAGTTGTTAGTACCTTGAGAAAGGCCTTGTCACAAGAGTTACACTTGTAAATTATGAAAGCCCTACCACCAAGCGTTCAAATTTTTGCCAATGTTAAAGTTTTTCAAAAGTGCGCCGAATATCAAAGGTCAAGGCCAAAAGGTCAAAGTTGTTGGTACCCAAGGAAAGTTCTTGTCGCAAGGAAAACACACGTGAAATATGAAAGTCCTAGCACTAACCGTTCAAAAGTTATGGCAATTGTTTCTTGAAAGTATGTTTTACCCCAAGGTCAAGGTGAAAAGATCTATATTTAGACCCAAGGAAAATTAAAAGGAATCACATGTGATATATGAAAGCCCTAGCTCCAACCGTTCAAAAGTTATAGTCAAGGTTAAAGATTGGTAAAATTTTGAAAAAGCTGGTCAAACTCCAAGGTCAAGGTTAAGAAGCCAAATTTGCTGGTACCCAAAGAAAGGTCTTATCACAAGAAACACACATATATGAAATATGAAAGCACTAGCTCTCATCAATCAAAAGTTATGACCAAGGGTAAAGTCTTTGCGGACAAACAAACGAACAAACAGACATTCGGACGGACAAAGCCAAAACTATATGCCCTGAGTATTGGATTACGGGAATATAAATATACTACTTGGTCTGACTGTTATAAGTTAGACTAAAACTGCCAAAGTTTCTCCAGATATATTGTTAAAGTCCATATTTACAATAATCGCCGACTATGACGTCATAGCCTATGACACGAAAAGACATAGGTAAAGGGGAAATTAAAGAAAATGTAATAAGGAGAAAATTCAAAAAATTCGTAGTTGAATATGAAATTTATATTTCACTCGAAATACAGTATTTTTTTCCTTCTGCGAAGCACGAGTAAAAAAAATCTAAAAATCCTGTCTAACTAGTGAAATAAATTTCATATCCAACTACAAAATTGAATGTCCTCTATATAGTCACTGCCAAGAAACACAAGAAAACTGAAAACTGTGTTAAAGGAAAACAGACACTACAACATCATATATCATGTTATACCACTTGAAGTATATTGTGTTGAAGAAAAATATACAGTAATATACATATATATATATATATATATATATATATATATATATATATATATATATATATATATATATATATATATATATATATATATATATATATAGATAGATAGATAGATAGATATAGATATAGATATAGATATATATACGGATAGTGCTCCAAAAGAATAGAACATATTGCCACAAGACGAACATTGAAAATTAAAAATGCCAATGAACGTGTGCTACACAGGAAGACAGTGCTACCCCTTAAAGAATACATTGCTAAGTAATGTGCATGTATGCTTGAGGAAGACAGTGCTATCCCTTAAAGAATTCATTGCTAAGTAATGTGCATGTTTGCTGGTATTAAATTTAATGAAAGTGTGTGCTGGAAGAAGTCAACACTACCTTCTCCTAAAAGAATACACTGCTTAGTAACGTGTGATGGAGGAGGGTAGCACTATCCCTAAAAAATACACTGCTAAGTAACATGTGATGGAGGAAGAAGCACATCCCCTAACAGAATGCCTTTCTTAGTAATGTGTGCTGGAGAAGGACAACCCTACCCCTAAAAGAATGCATTGCTAAGTAACGTACGCTAGAGGAAAACAACAACTACTCAAAAAGAATGCAGTTCAGAGTAAAATTGTCATGCTGTAATCTTTGTATTTACTTCCACCCGGTAACTTCAAGATTTATATCATGGCAACATGAAGAAAGTATGCTATATACATGTACAGTGTGTTGGAGAAATATAGAAACTGCAGCAAAAAAAGACTGCGATATGTAAATATTTCTGGACGAGGACAGTTACTTGTCGATTCAATCTCTATATTTACACAAAGATTTGAGGTACAAAGTTACTGTAGATATTTGTAATCTCAAATCACATGCTGGATAGTCCTCCGTGAAGAAGAAAGCAAATTCCATAATTATAAGTAGGTTCATCTCTGAATACTTCTAACATTACAACTACAGAAGAATGCTTCAGTTGTAAAATGTTTGTAATGTTTGCAGAAGGCAATGCATAACAAAATTTTGGAACCTGCATTGTGAGCTTTCGATGCATGATATACACCAAAAGAGGTAACTTTCATGCTAGATCATATTAGATTTTTATGCATCAGTTACATGTAATTTTCTGATCCTTAGCCAGAAAAACAGGCCTAAATTTCAGTCTGCATCTCTAAATGCAACACCTGTGAAAATTTTGTCTCACATGCATTCGGAAATGGACCAGCTCCACAATCTTTATCTTCATCACTTATCAGGAAATTCGGATCACATGTACTATCTAAAGCATGACTGAATGACGGACATTTTCTGAGATACTGCAAAATCGTGTTAATAACACTGTATATCTGCTTAACGTGTGCTTAATCTGTAACTATAGGGTGTACATGTATTGATGTGTCTAATCACGATATATGATCGCAAGCACTTTTAACTGCAAACGGTTGTTTTATATAAGTCTTGCTGTCTACCTGGCTTGAACTTTTTGTACCAATGGTACATTTCCTCCCATCCTTCTGGCTTCTCCGTCAATAGAATGTCCTCTGCCGTTTTGCCGTCATTGTTGAGTATCCTGGTGTCGGCACCACATCTACATAAAAATAAGTCATGTAATCAGGGTTCTTGGAATGTTCTAAAACATGGCAAAAATGAAATCATTGCAGTACATTGTGACATTCATGTACAATTTAATGTAAATTAATACTAGTACATATACATGTCTTTTTGCATTAAATAAAGGATTAATAGTCTTACAACACAAAATATTTAAATGATTTGAACAGTTCAAAATTAGCTTCACTTTTTTAATTTGATAAAAAAAAAAAAACAGGATTGGTATTCATCATCCAGTGTAAGGCATTCAAAAGATTAAAGATCAGAATGTCGGGACTGTATATTGATCTGTACTATTTATTGTGGTGATATGCCAAATTTGAAACAACCTTATTCTTAGTGCAATTTTTTCTCGTTGGTCAGTGAAAATAAAACACACTTTTCCATATGTTGATCCACAATGACGTTTACTGAAATAGGACACACTTGTTTAGATTTAAATTACAGAGAACATGCTATTTACAGCAGTCCAAGTCACGAATAGAAAGGGATCTTTGCTTCTATATTTGTAGCAAAGCTCATGTTCGTGGATTCTCCAACAGAAAATAAAATGCAAGTAAGAAGGATATACATTCAGAATTAATTATCATTACCAGCTTTGTGGATAGAAATCATAATAATTTGCATCTACAAAAAAATATTTAAAAACTTACAAATTATAAAAAGCGATTAACTGTGTGAATGTAAAAACTACAAAAGTTTTGATTTGAGAGAAAGAGTATAAACTCGTATGAAAAAGATTTTCTGCAGATGTCATTTTTAATAAGTTTGTTCAAACATAAGTGAGGTAATTATTCAAGTTCGAATGAAGTACACTATAAGAGAAATTCAGACTTCGATTATTTTATTTATTCTTGTCCATAACAAATCTGTAGTTCTTTGGATATGATTTAGTAACACTTTTTCTGGGCGTCTCTCTTCCAGAACAGCACCATATCCTTAATTAATTCTGATTTTTCACTATTCCTTTTTATATGTCCGTATAAGGAACCACCGAGATTGTATACAATATGAATAGTAGGAATATTTCCAAAATTATTAAACAAGTTCTGTAGTAAGTGTCAGCCTCAGAAAATGGTTCGATCATCAATGAGACTTATTGATCTGTTTACTCACACATTCTCTATTCTACACTCTCATAAATATTTTTATGAAAAATAATGTAGTAGCAAGACAATACCGATGTTCAGAAAAATATCACATTCTTCGAACATGCGTACTGCCTCTCTATATTCTATGTATAGAGATCAAATATTAGTGCACATGAACCTGAATATCAGTGTTCAATTTCCCCCCAAAATTGATTTAGTTGGAATATGCACATGTAATGTATACTTGTAAAAGGGCGTATGTTTACAGACTTAGATTTCTATTTAGGTGACGACAGCATTTTTAGTGCTGGGAATTTATATCCGATTTTGCGATTTATTTGAGTGGACTTTATCGAAGCATTTTTGAGGGGAGAATTAAAATCATCCTATTTCACTAAATTGTCTTTTTATTTTATTGTCAAGCGCCCAGCAGGTTTTCTTTTTACAAGCTTACAAGCTCTTTAATGTCCTAAATTTAGACCTATATTACACTGCGTTCAATGCAATCTCTCGGACACACACAGCAAATCGAAAGTGTCTTGCTGCGATGGAACTAGTCACCTGGAACTTTTAAACCCGTTCGTCCGGTTTCCGGTTAATTTGTAACACTCCATCAGAGGGGTAGAAAATGGACACTGTACTTTATACATTCCTTTCTTATTCTCACAGGGGATCTAGACATGACAAAGCAGATTCTCTTTAATAGTGTCCTAGGTTTTGTACTAAGAGGCTTCAATTTCACGTGGAATAATTACAGTATTTAAGCGGACCTTGACCATTGTCCATATTAGGAAAAATAGTATTCTAAAAATGCTGACGAATTATGCACTTTCCCAGACATTCAATATCAAATACAAAGACTTATTTGTTAATTCTCCGAGCAGGAACAAACCAAGAGAAGAGTGGCTTTATGTGGTAAAAATATATACTCCTCATGTTCAAGTCTGGTAATGGTGAATTGAAAACTGTCATTTAAGATCAATTAAGGAAATACGCTCCTCAGCTATGAACCGTTACTCTTAAAATTATTATTTAATTCAAAACATTTCAAAATACAGCATTAAATTGAAATTTTTGCCTGCAACAATTTTAATTTCATGCGTAGCAATATGAATCAAGGTGTTTTGAAATCTTAGAAAAAGTCTTGTAAAAGGTTGAAATATGTACCCCATTAAAGTACCAGAAATAAATTCATTTAAAAGAAATCGAATTTCCTTTTCTCTAGTCTTAGATACTAATGTTTATTAGCATGATATGAAATTAGAAGCGATTTGTGATGTCTTGCAATGATAGCACAAGCTTTTTACACAATGTATAAGATAACAATTGAAGTACATGTAATAGAGGAATTGAAATACATTCTAGGTATAAAGAACATGCAAATTTCTCCGATTATCTAGATTTTTTTCCTAAAATATATTTGTTGGTCAATTTTCAATTACAAAATGCATAGATAGTACTTTTATTGACTCGCGTTTCTTAACAATGTATTTGAAGTTTTATAATTTTTCCTATATAATATGATTAAACTGTAATGATGAACTATTAAGAAATACCATAGGTACATACACTTTGTTTTCTGAATTCAAAGACATTTTTGAGAGTATTAGTATACTGTTGATTTTCAAAACCCGTGGATCGGACTACCTTAACATCCTTCGATTCAAAACTTATCTTTGTTACTGTCAAAATTGGTCAATGATAAAAACAGTTATATTTAAGACTGAACTCAATCCCCGTATTTTGAAATTGTCCAAAGAGTGTACGTTTACATAAGGGTACGGCCTTCACTTTTTTTTCAACAAAGAAAATATACAATCTTCTCCTGTTTCACTTATTTAAAGTGCTGCAGAAACAGCTTTCGGGTCGGCAATTTTCTCTGAGATAATCATCGGAGGTTAACGTGGAGGTTCCAAGCCTGCTTCTGCTTCAGGTTACCATTACCTTAGGGTCTTTTATAGGAGTATTTCTAATGTTTCCTGACTTGGGCTGACATCACTGGCGGTAACATGAATATCGAAATGATCAACAAATAAACAATGAACCGCGACAAAATGGTAAATATCCGCATCGATACATGTACCCCAATTACAGCGAGATCTGACCACGTGTTTTAAGTGTTGGGGTAAAATTTTCTCGTTGCAAAATTTCAGTCTAATGTGTTCATTAGTCACACATAAAAAAGAAGAGGGTGCTACTTGTTACCATCCTCGTAACTTTAAATTTCCGAGTACAACTTTGTGGTGAATATATTTTATCAAAACAAAGTTGAATAGTAAAGAAAAAAGGAAGGTTTACCATCTTTTGTTCTGTATGCTTCCACCATCTGACATCTGATAAGTTGTACCTAGCTCTACTTGTCGGAGGAACAACTCTCTGCCGCCCTATATTGCTTCACACTTACAAAGAACCTTTGTTTCCTACATGTTTATATTTGTGAACAATATTTTTACCACACCCATGTATCTCTAAAGAATGCTCTACACAGAGATGTCCTCAGTTAGGTGTACCTTCACGACTATGGTTGACTTTCTTTTCTTTCTGGTAATTGCTTTAAGAATACTTCTTTTTTTACAAAGGTCATGAACAAAATATAAACATGTGGTATATAGCTAGTCAGATCTGGGGTTTATCGAGTACAAGACAGGTATAAAAGTTCCACGACTGTCAATCAAAGGGTACAGAATAGAAAGATTCTCTGTATTACATCAGGTACGTGAGCATTGTTTACCTGAAACTTGATAAATTTCAGAGGTAAATCTGAGCCACTATACATGTAAATATCGCAGATATTTCAAATTAAGTACTTTGATTTAAAAGTGTAGAAAGGGAAGCATTCGAAGTCAAGTACTTAATTAAAACGTATCAATTGTTAATTGAAAAAGTAGGGAAACCCGAGACAGGAAGCGACAGGACTGAGGCAATACTGTGTGTGTCAGACATCCGGTTCCTTATTAATCTCCCACTCAAATTTTAATGAGAATACTCTTTACATTTATCTCCAAAAATATGCATGCATTCAACAAACATCTTTTTTATAAGACTGGGAACCAAGGATTCCAAGTTGATTAGTGAAATCCATTTAATAAAGGAGGCAGACGCTTGTGCAAAGTGATATAAAGAAAATGAACGAAGTCCCTATTTTCTGTTTTCCTTTGAAGTCTTGCATGGCATGAATGTTACAAAAGGTTTTTGCTTATTGTTTATCAAATGCAATTTACAAATTATTCATCAACTGCATGCATCGGCATTATTTCTTAACCACTTGCAAACTTTAATGTGCATTATAGGATGGGAATTAATTGATATCAGAGGGAAATACATTAGCATGGCCACGATTTAGTTTATTGATACGTGCAACAGACTTTTTTTAATGATCAAAAGTGGCTTGCCAGTCAAAAAGTTTATTCATTTACAACACGCCACAATACACAAATAATACAGACTATTGTCGACTGCGAGTACCGAGAGAATTCGAAACGACGTGTGGCGTTCTCGGGACTTTTCATTGTTGATATGTGAAAAAGGGCAGGTGACGAAGATGGCATAAAGTATAACAGTACATTTTAACACTCGCAAAGGAAAAAGAACACTTTAAAAAAAAGCTTACACATGAAGTCACTGTCACAGAGAGCATTTATTTAAGTGATTAACACATTCATACCGTTGTAAAACCTCCCCCCTTTCAAATTTAAACCGGAACAATCCTCCAAAAATAACAAGTAACTGAGTTTGCCATTGCTTATTGTTTTAGAACTCTTCTCAGTTTCTTCCATTGATATCGCTGAACTATTCGTACTAGATTTTTTCAGATCGTAGACTTTCTGCAACTTGATCTGGCACTCAAAGTACAGTGTATACAAAACAGGAGAACGGAGAGAAAATACTTAATTTCTAAAATATTGTCACGCTGGACAAGGTAGTGGTATTTGAACTTTGTCCTATGCCGACAGTGAATTTTGTAATGCTTCACATTTATTTGGATGAGAATAGAAAACGCAAATCGGAAGAGACGAATTTCCTTTTTAGCTGTCAACACTTGAATTATGAAGAAAAACAGAGCTTTTTATTTGCAATCTCTAGAATAAAGGTATATCTGTCCCAAGCACATTCAAAGTAGATCACTCACATAATCATTTCCCCTGGAGCTTAAAAAGTAGTATTTAAAGGACGAAGGGTAAAATAAATAAATCTTTAAAAGGAAATCACACGGTAGATTGGGTATTATCAAAAGAATCCAGGTAGAAATTGGGTCGCCAGAAAATTGCTGCTTACAAAATGTATATTATTTTTTTCTGTTCCAGATTTCAACTTGATAAAAAAAAAATAACCCGCACACATTTTTAAGTGGCTTCAAAGACAGTATGTGATTGAAAATTCATGAAAGTCACACAAACGCCTAGCCATTTTTGTCCGGCCTTGATTGTGACAGACTATTTACATTATTTTGATTGATTAACAAAATTTCATCTTTATTTTAATTAGCAATGTAGATCGATTCACCACTTTGCCTGAGTAAATGTAATTTTTGAAGAGGTACTTAAATTATGATGTAATGTACAAAAATATTCATCAAGATGGTCAAAATGAATTACGGAATAAGATATCCTGGTATAATCTATTTTCTTCCACTTTTCTAAAATATTCACATCCGTATATATATATATATATATATATATATATATATATATATATATATATATATATATATATATATATATATATATATATATATATATATATATATCAAAGACCTAAATATATTTAAAACAAATGCCTTATTTATTTAATATGTTTTATTCGAGTTGGCAGGTATTGTCCACAGTGGTCTACACATCAGTGGGGCAGCCGATATATATATATATATATATATATATATATATATATATATATATATATATATATATATATATATATATATATATATTAGATACATAGGAAATGATGGTGTAAACTATCTCTAATTGTATTTTAAACGTGGAATAAAACCCTTTATCATGCTGACTTGTAATAATGTACAAAGGCGAAAACTGGACCAATGTGACAATCTGTTTTTTAAAAAAAAAAAGAATTTCTCTTTAAATTGCTCATATAAAACGCAAAGGAAATTACTCATCTCACCAGCCATTCAAATTAATTTTACAATGCACTTCGTTCTAATCAATGAAATAGTATTGTAGAAATGTATAGAGTCAGCACAGAGCAGCACATGTTTAGAGGCCATAACACCAATATAACGACTTACATATCATTATGAATGTAAACAACAGGGATTCAATATTTTAATACAATGATACCTACTGGTCTCTATCTTTATTCCATGTTTGACGATCTGTCATTTAGACACTACATATGTATCTGATATTAAATAAAATTAATAAATATTTCCTCTTAAAAACTATACATATATTGGTGACAATTAATAGTAGTGAATAAGATGAAAAAGCGATCCCTAATGTTTCTGTTGTATATTCTGACTCATTGTTTTGGGGGTTAATTTGAAATAAATATGCCATGCGTACACTGACAAATTCATTTCCTGTACTACATGATTGATTTTAAGAGAAGAACACTGACAACGTGCCATTTTTCATGATTAAACAAGAGACACCGGGAACATTGTCTTCTTCTTCTGTTTTTTTTTTGTTTGTTTGTTTGTTTTTTTTTTTTTAATAAAAAAAATAATTATTTACAGCTATTTGACCCGAAGGCATTATGCTTCATGGCTTTCATGTATTTCTTGAATATTAAAATTTATTTACAAAACTTTCAAATTATTAGGATCCTACATGATATAAAGTTAATGACGATTTTGTTTTATTTTTTCTATTGTCAAATTCTGAGCTAGTATATTTAGCTTAAGCATGAGTTTAATAATGTACAAGTTTAAAATCTTGAAAGGAAAGTTCTATATTTACCTGCTACTCTAAATTCACGTTAATTAAAAGTTACTCATTCAAATGACATCATAATGCCATACATATATTCATTTTATCAATTTATTAATCGTCAAATTCCCTTACTATGTAGCAATATACCCTTATCACCTGCATATGGGGTTTTTGTCTCTCAATACGCAAGAGATTGCTCTACGTATGAACAATTTCTAAAACGAGGCAAACTATTGACAAACAAGTTGATGAAACAAGGATATCAACAGTCTCGTTTGAAGTCATCATTTGGCAAGTTTTATGGTCGATATAATGACCTTGTCAGCAAATACAACCCTATCATTAAGTCAAATGCTGACTGATGTTTTCCATACTAATTGTTAGGCCATTACTTACACACTGAATTGTCTACGGATTTTTTTTTCGTTTTTCCTGATCATGACAAGGAGCACACGGCGGGTGTGACCGAGCAGCAGGGGATGCTCACTCCTCCATGGCACCTGATCCCACCTCTGATGTTTCTGGAGGTCCGTGTTTGCTCTGCATCCGATATGTGTTGTGTGAATGGACTTTGAGCTTTAGTGTTGTTCGTTATCTCCATGTTTCATTCCTTGAATTTATTAATTGTGTTTGATTTCCCTCTATGTAGATGTCAATGAGGGAGAAGGAGGAAATATTCAATACTTTGAATGAAAGATACTCGAATATAAATAGATATGGATAGAGTGATATAAATTATTATAGTGAATATAAGCAATGATAAGGATTAAAAATCTTAAACGAAGTAATCTCCAATGACTTTTAATTTGATTCTTCATATATAAGTCAGAGTGCAAAGGAATAGGGGGTGAGGTAAGAATTATTTATTATATCTCTACTGATTTTTCCCTATACAAATTTTGATCGTAAGATGTAAATAATTACCTGAAAATCGCTCTGCCAATTTGACGTGCCTTAGCTAATTTCTGCTTCGAAAATTGTATCGGTATCGCTATCAATAATCCCCGTTTTGCCGTGCGTTAGTAAAGTGAGCTAGTCCCTTATTCGAAATTTGTTTCATTATGATAAAACAGTTAAAAAGAATATCATTGAGGGAGATAACAAGATTTCAGTTCCCCTCGACCAGGACTATTTCCCCAGGTAGAACTAAAATCTTACTAACACCCCCCCTCTCCATGATATACTTTAACTGTTCATTAACATTGAGAAGATGGAGGACACGTCACATAAGACCTGTAGTATGAATTCTAGTAATCCACTTCATGCATTAGCATATTATGAAAAAAGAATTTTCGAATCTTTAAAACAGTAAAGATGCACATTTTCGAGCCATACACAATATTATAACTTATGTCGATCATCACTCAAAACTTGAATTACTATCATAGGTAGTCCCTAGTCACTTGGTAACAAGATTCAGATATTTGAAACAGTACACATACATTCCTAGCAGCAATTTCACGTCGTTTTGTTTAAACATTGACATATATGTAACTTTTGCCAGTATGTCCAAACCTTACATCTCTCCTTTTCCCCTTACATTTTTTTTATATCTTGCATTGTTTATTTGTTATTAAGCCTGTATATGTGTATTCACTTTGACCTTGTTGTAATCAGAATGTAGGGAGAGGGATAAAACAGGCTGTGCTTGCTGTCCAACCCCATTAACTTTGTAAATAAAACATTTTTAAAACACAAATTTAAAAACGGTTAAGACTAAAAATGTTTTGATATGATATATGTATTGAGATGTGGACGAAAGTGGTTAAGGAATATCTAGTCATTTTTGAATTCTAGGAAGCAGTGTTTATCAGCAGCATTAATCTGAGCATAGATCTGCATGTCTTTATACAAGAAATACCAAAGTATTATCTTTTAAAAACAAATGATTTAGGCATATTCGGGATCATCTCGCGCTTCTTCCTCTGAACAATGTCTCCCTCTGTGAGTTGTGAACCAGAAAATAGACATCGATGTGTTCTTTCGTTTCGCTTGGGAATAAATGCCTCTGTCAATAATCCGTGTTCCCTCAACTGTAAACGATGTATTAAACAGGGCAGAATATGGGACAAGCTTTCTCCTCCCGTCTGGTGAGTCTGATTTCACAGGTATAACGGTTGTTCGCGCATTACTTTTGTAAAGACACTACTGCTCCAAATCATAGGCTTCACCGGTGAAGCATAAGGCATTTACATTGTACAAATTTAATTGACATTCAAGTTGGATCTTTTCTACTTTATGTTCTATTAATTAACAATCGAAACGCTTATCACCAAGAAAAGGTTACACTTGAGGTTACTGCAGAGTTACTTAATAAGCAGTAGATTAACAATCTTAGACTAATTTGTTTATTTTTGTCTCTAAAATAAACTGCGGCCAGCATAAGATCGATTTGTTCTAGTAAACGTATTATGGCAAGATTAATGGCGTTAGGTTACTGTCCCTTTCTTAAAAACTACGTTGAGTCAAATGAGGAGTGATATGTGTTTTTTTAAATTTTGGACACGATGTATTTAAGTTCATTATGACTATACACCTGTAGGCCTTTTGTCCACATTGACCCTACACCTCTATCCACTGACCATCCTTACCTGATCAGAGCCATCATGATTCGGTAGGTTCCTTTCTTTCTCATCACTTTATGGAGTCCAGTCTCCCCGCTGTTATCAGTGGCATCAATATCTATGTCCTTACAGACCAACATATAGATAGCTTGAACAGTTTCAGGGTCGGCGAAATTCTCCCCATGGTTCACTAGTAAGTGAAGGAGATTTCCTCCTGTTTCCTCGTCCCTCAGGTTAACATCTTTTCCTGTTTTCAGGTACTCCCACAAGGCACCCATCACTTGTTTGGGATTACCTGTATTTATGGTCTTGAACAACTTTGTCTTCCGAAGATTCATTTTCTATTGTCGACGAACTAATCCAATGAAGCCAAACCTTTATGTTCTGGTATATAACAGAAATTCGATCGGTAAATTTCCCTGTCCTCACACTAGAAAGATTTTTTCATTTTTCTTCACTATTCGTCAGTAAGTTGTTTACATTTGCTTGTTGGTAGATACACCTTTGGTCGATTGTTAGCCAGTACTTATTGATCAGCCTCTCGCGTTACTCCAAGTGCTGTCGTTGTTTTCGCTGTTCTCGTTCCACTGTCAACAGATCACTGTGCCTGTTAGACGTAAAAGCAGGGAAAATTTCTTCTACTCAGGCGGAACGACAATGCTTTTAATCTCTCTATAGCAAAGCGAGAGGTCTTACGCGTCTGATGGAAAGGGAGCGAGCTTTGGCGTCACACCTGAATGGTTCTATTATTTACCTGTAAGGTACTGTAATACCTGTAATGATTTCACCACACACACTACCTGGGCTTTGTATGACTCTTTGACCTGCATGTCTACCTTTACATAAGCATTGATTTATCTGCCCTTCAATGTGATTTGCCAGGGAGAAAGTGCTAATTATTGTCGCTTATCTCTTCTGTTTAATTTACTTCTCCTGTTACAGTTACTTCTTCTGTTACATTTACTTCGTTTCATTTCTATCAAACTGTGGCCAGTTCAGACAGTCCCTTGGTCCTATGATACAATTTCTTCAGCAACAATTTATCAATAGAATGCCTTTTTTTTTTATAATTATAGATTAAATATTAACTTTTTATGAAATAAATAATGTGTATTCATAAGGGACATATATGCTTTTTATAAATTGTAATCCTTTTCAAAGCTAAAAAAATATTAGGAGAGAGATATCGCATTATGATAGAGGATAAAGAAGCTGCGTGAGTTTTGAATCAGGGGATCCAATTTCCAATCCAGGCATGACAAGCTGTACTGTTCACGTGATAATGCCAGTACACTCAGGTAGGTTAATCATTAGATTAAACAGGAATAAAATATAAGAACGAGAAAAGTCTCATCATTTAGATAATTCACAAAATACTCCAGACCCTAATATGTTAAAGTGGAAGTTATCAATCATGAGAACTACACAGGTAATATATTTGCCTACAGAGCAATGTATACGAAGACTAAATTTAAGAGTAAGTTCATGTTTTTCCTCTTAATAATGCATCACTTCACCTTGTTTTGTTGAAGACCGCTAAATGAATGTATTTACTTTTAATGAAAATTTAACGATTCCTTGAAACGAGATATGCATACAAATCGAAAAAATTCTTGATAAGAAATATAAACACTTCTTGGTACATGTAATTATAACACTGAGAATTCATAAAGTCACTAATTAACTTTTTAAAACGATTTCTACCCTTTTCTATTATGTAACATTTTTACTAACATTTTGTACTTTCAGTCTAGATGAAAAAAAAAAAAAAAAAAACAGCATGGACAAACGTTGAATTATTGTTTGAACGGAATAAATATTGTTCTCCATATGCCTAGATTTTTTCCAACTATGTCATTTTTTAGAATCTGTAAAAGGATACTGACTACTACATATCAAAAAGCATTTAACACTCTTGCTGTGACCTTCAATTCGACATTTAGATATACATGTATGGACGATGTTTTATCAATTAGCAATAATTACTATTTTTACCCTTAATTCTTTAGAAGGTTTTCAATGGTGAAAGAATATCTTAAAATATCACGTGTCACTAGCAAAGTAAATTCCAAATACAGCTAAAATCATTGAATTATCTCTTTACTACATTTTCTTTGGTAAGACTTTTTGACCCAATTGGCTACATGTAAGTAGTTCTGTTTGTTTGAACGTCCCTCTCGAGAATTTTTCACTCATATGGAGACGCCACCACTTGCCGGTGGAGGGTTGCAAATTTATACCTGTGCTTGGCACTCAGGGCCATAGAACAGTGAAGGATCTTTTTCGTGCCAACACCTACTGCGGCATGGGACCTTGGTTTATACGGTCTCATCCGAAGGACCGATCTCCACGTCCCGCAGTGGATTCGAACCCGCGACGTAAGGATCAGCTCCTTACTCCGCAACTCTAGAGCAGACGTTCTAACCACTGCGCCACGCGGGCGACGTAAGTAGTTCTGATTGCTAATTTTATACTATAACTGTGAAATTTCAACATGGTTAGTGTCAGAAAAGATACACAATAGTACATATTTGGGATGCTCACTCCTCGATGACACATGATCCCACTTCTGTTTTCAGATGTCCATGTTTGCTATGGTTACAATTTGTATTGCTTAATTGGACTTTTGGGTATAATTTTCACGTATCATTCGATCGTATATATATGGAATTCAAATGCAAAAATACAATGCTGAAACGGAATATATATTTACCTATCAGTTTCTGAATAGTTTGTAAAAAGTTACAAGTGAGCATTTTCGCCAGTAAGCTCAGTTTCACTAACGTAGGTCTGTTAGTCAAACAGAGAATCTACATATGTTACTTTTATCGATCTCCAGAAGGATTTTAATAACGTGGATTGTGAATTATAAGAATTTTGCCTTTTACGTAACGGAGTGGACGGAAATTTCTATAAAACTCTAAATCGTTATACCTAAAAAAAAGAATCATGTGTAAATTAACAGGATACAACACGGATTGGTTTCGCTGACCTCTGGAGTTCGTCAAGGAGACAACCTTTCTCTCACACTCTTTGCACTATTTATTAATTACTTAGCTAAAGAAGTAAATTCTCTCAATAAAGGTATTAAAATAGACTGTCTTAAGCATTCTCCTTTACGCGGATGACATTGCACTCATTGCTGGCGATGAAAAGAATATGGAGGATATTTTTAAATGTTGTCTCGACGGGGTTTAAAAAGTGGCACTTGACGATAAATCCTAAAAAATCTAAAGTTGTGCATTTTCGAAAAGGGAACCTTATGCAGAGCAACTACTAATTCTACCTTGGAAACATTATTCTGGAGTATGCAACTTCCTATAAATATTTAGGTGTTATATTTGATGATAATAGGGGCTTCAAGACAAACATAGAAAATCTCGCAAAATCAGGAGGCCGTGTTTTAGAGGCAATGATAACAAAGATCCATCATCTTAAAATACGTTTGTTTTCAACACATTTGAAACGCTTTTTTCATATTGCAGCGGTGTGTGGGGATATGAAACATTGCACAAAATTGATATGGTACAGAATTAGGGTCAACGATACTTTCTGCGGGTTCACCGTTAACATCTCTCTTAGCTGTACTTGGTGAGTGTGGATGGTCAGCTGCCAGTCTGCGACACAAAACTAACATGGCTCGTCTATGGAATAAATTGATCTTCATGGATGACGATTGGATCACAAAGAAAATATTCATGGCGTCTTGTAATGAAAATAATTCTCGAAGCTTGTATCATCATATGAAGAGTCTTTTTGAAAACACAGACAACCAATTCCAGACAGAATATGTCGTCTTTGTGATTTGCACGAAGTAGACATGGTAGAGGATGAACTTCATTCTCTATTACAATGTAATCTGTATAAAAACCGTAGACATGATTTTCTAAGAAATGTTGGAATTTCAAAATTACATAATTATTTAAGTGTTCTATTTAAATATCTATTAACTCATTTCCCACGTCAAACTGCGAGTTTCATATAAAATGCAAATAATATTAGACAAAGAAAAATCACACGTAAGCAATGAATGTCTATATTGCTAAAAGTGACTTATAGGTCCGATGGGCCGGGTGTTGTATGTATATTTGTCTAATGAATGAAAAATTATGTTATACACAAGTCACTATAATAAAATATTCACTTACTAACTTACTTACTGATAACAAAGTAAAAGCATTATGTTACATAGTACTTATCATCTGTGATAAAAGCAAAATTGTATAAGCCCTTCAATCCCTACCATCCATATACAGACTCTTCCGAAATGCAAGGACAAATGATGATTACACAAGGTAAGAAAA
This sequence comes from Saccostrea echinata, assembly GCF_033153115.1. Lineage (NCBI taxonomy): Eukaryota > Metazoa > Mollusca > Bivalvia > Ostreida > Ostreidae > Saccostrea > Saccostrea echinata. The sequence goes on along the minus strand of NW_026889758.1, from coordinate 8,879,477 downwards.
CAGGTGTTTATTTCCTTGAGTTTATAATATATCAGTCCTAGAGGTTCTAATTATACAAGTAATATTATGGAATATATAATGCTTTTTATCAAAGGAATGTTCCTATGAATGGAAAATAAATGTGCATTAATATAGAGGGAATGTAAAGGTGAGGGTATGATAGGAATTAATTTGAATCAAGTTTAGAAACGTAAAGGTTGGCTTAATGTGTCATTTATATTGCCAAGAAACTTGAAGTTTGATAAATTGACGCCAGACTTGCTCTAGTTAAAACAACCATTAACAGAATATGAATCTAATTATGTATAATCTGTCGCAGATTGTCCAAGAACTCTGTTACAATTAAATGTTATGTTTTTGCGGTTTAATAATGTTAATTTCTTCCACGTTATAAATAGGTATTTTGATATCGAAAACACTGAGAGAAAAATTTGAATTTCTTGTTATATCTTATCCTTCTTTAAAGCTCTATAAAATAATAGAAATTATATATATATATATATATTTATATATATATATATATATATATATATATATATATATATATATATATATATATATATATATATATATATATATATATATATATATATATATATATAGTTTTGTTTTTGTTTTGAACATATTTTATTGAGTACATCAAAAGGATCGGAAACAAGTTCTATACAACTTACAAAGTTCCTCTTCTTATATATTACAATTTGTCATGCAAATAAGAAGAAAAATAATGCAATTAATACAAGTGAAAAAGCAATTAAACAACGTATCAACTAGAGAATCTACATGTTTCGTCAATAAATCTATGTACAGCAGCAAAAATACTGTTATTTAGTCTTCTTTTATTCCCTATTGATTTGAGTTTTGTTTAGATTGAAATTGAATTTATTTATGTTGTTGACAAAATTAAGTTCAGTGTATTATGATGTTTATCTGAATTGTCTTAGATATTTTCATTATTTGCAGAATGACCTTAAATATCGGTTGTTGTTTTTTTCTTTTTTAAAATTTTCTTAGTTTTAATGTTTTACGCTATGTTCAATAGTTATTGCAACTTTTTCTAGGATTAGCTTTAAAATATGTTAAGATTTTCTTTAACTACGTATATTAATAATAAGTTGCCTTTTTACATGCATTCTCATTTTCCATGACACTAGATAAAATCCCGCGCAAGCGCGGGGATTACCACTACCGACAGAAAATATATTGTAGTTTCTACTGACAGCCTACAGGCTTATAGCAGGAAGAAATACTTTGTTCAAAATCCCGCAAGAAGTAGATGTACATGTACGTCTCCACCCCATCCCCTTTTGTAAGAACTTGAAAAATTACAATTTCATTAATTGACGTTTATTGTGAAACCTGTTATACTATGTTATGGATATTGTACTTCAGATGCTCTTACTTCATTTCCGTCAAGGATTAAAGCAGCGAATATGCACATTATACTGATAAATTGATTTTTTTTTTTTTTTTTTTTTTTTTTTTTTTTTGAAGGGGGGGGGGTAAAAATCACAGGTACTTGGGTCTTGGTTCATAAATACATGTTTGTATGTACCTTATTGATATGTAAAAAATGTACTTTACCTTTTTTTTTTTACATATCAATAAGATACATACATATATATCAACCAAGACCCAAGTACATGTGTAAAAAATTATTTTTTTATAGCTTTTAACGCCCTATGAATAGGCCGAGTATTTGATACAAAAGACTGTATTCAGAAAAAATGAAATTTGTTGATTAAAGCACTAAATTTTACAGCATTAATTGTATTTGAAGAATTCCTTATTCATTAATTTTCTCTTTTCATGTAAGCAAGTTTATTACGAAGTAAAAATTGTACTTCGGGTTCGTTGCCACGATGCTCTCGGTGAGGAATATACAAATTTTACCGATAAATTTATTAGGAAAACCTACTACATATATGTAATAGTCTTTCGATATATAAATATATTCACAACTTATAGTGTTATCAATGGTTTACCATTATTTCAATGACCATTCACACAAATTTTTCATGCAGCTATAATCGTCTCGTTTTTCTTTATAACATCGGGATCGATGCTATATGATGTTCTAGAAGCTTCCATCAATATTAAGATCGGTGAATGACGAAAGTAATTTGTACATTTCCCTTTTTAATCGGTTATCACAACTTATTTTTTTTATATCATTTAAATCAAGTTTTGATTGAATAATTCTGTGATGATGTTTTATGAAATAAATAAACGATTGCTTGTTGTCAGTTTCATTAAAAATTGCCTGTAACTTAGATCCGCCAACCGGAAACGTCACCTTTCTCACGTTTCTGCTATTTCATGGCTGTTTATAAAAAATGAAAGTAGACTTTTCATCTAATGTATGATACTTACTATGCGAGTGAAATCTAACTATAGTGTACGGACATCATCTTGTATCTAGTGTATTCTTAGAGGAGTAAGTAAGAACTCTGGTGCACCCATTTCGGAGTTTATTTGCAAAATTTATTAATTTATAAGTATAGATGTTCAGACAATGACCGATTTTCGTACTTGTGAGTGATAAGGTGTTGATTATGTTCAAGACTAGTTTGTCTCGTTTCTTCTCCCTGTATTTGACTTTTTTAAAAGATGTACTGGAATCTTTTATGGAATTATATTTATGCAAAACCACAGTCCTACATATCGCTTGTTATCATAGCACTTCCGTGTCTTGCATAAAGCATGTTCAGAATTTCAGAGCAGCAATGACGCACATTTATGTCTAGTATTTAAATTTAGATTAATAATTTGTTCTTATGACGTCAAATTATTATTTTTATTTTGACTAATGCAATAACCTTACGGATGTAATAAGTTTATTTTTTTCTATATTTGTTTGATTATATCGATAAAACAAAACAGTCTTGTCCAGTCATTATTTTACTGCTGCAACTATATTAATCCTTATTGATTTATAGGACCAAAATCTTGTTACTTTTACACCTGTCATGTGCTTTTAATTTGCCGGACAGAATGCCCGGGATATTTTAGCTTCCAAATTGAGAGATAATATCTTAGACCTTCAATGTCAACTTCAAACACATTTTCCCGAGCAGTCAGTCTAATATACACATGTTTTCTAATGACGAAATATCTGATAAGAGGGAGTTAATATGCAGAGATTACAAACTAAGCGTATAGACATATTGATTGATTTTCCCCGATTGAAACTGGTTAATCAAAACAATCATTGGTGCATACTATTATATAGACATTCATACAAAGAAGTCACGTCACTCTGACACTATGATTAAGGTCATATGATCGACACCCAAATTCCAGAGAAATGGGGATTCGATTACGACTGAATTAAAAAAAAATGACCAAACACATATTTATCAACCTGCACTAAAATACAGGCAACAGGAATAAATTTCTGTCTCAGCATATGTCTTTAGATAGTGTCTAAATACCTGCCAAATATCGCACTGGTATCTAAATACACTAAAAAAAATGTTGTGCCTAAAAATGATGCTAAAAATGTCAGGAGTGCAACTCCTTTTTGTGACATTTTAAAAATTCAATATTTTTGCATGGAAGATCTGTGAAATAGATAATAATGGTTTATGTCGGAAATAAACTTGAAGGCTTTCCTGATAATATTCAAAGTATTGAGCTTTAACTGTAAACTGTAGCAACTTTTGTTTGACCAAGTTCTGGTCATGACTGATGTTAAAAAAAAAATGTTATACCATGTCAGGAGTGCAAGAGAAAAAATGTAGTGTTACAAAAATCGATTTTAAAAATCTGAAAGACAATTAAGTCAAAAAAGAATTTTCAAAGTGTGAAACAATAACTGACATACATTTTAAAACTAAAAAAATTTATATAAACCACAAGGAGCATTAATGAGGGTCAAGTATCTGTGCATACCCAATAAAGTCAGGAGTGCAACATGAAAAAGAACTTTATCAGTATATGATTCTCTGATTTTTATTCTGTAAATAAAGACACTAAGAACATTTTTACCAAATAGTTTTATCAATTGTAGGGTCTGTCTGTATTTCAGATCTAGATTTCTATGGTCAGGAGTGCAACCCATTTTTTTAAAGATTCAATTTATATGATGATAAGACTTCTATTCATGCTAAGAAATATTCTTTAATTAAAAATGATCTATTTGAATAATTAGGTACTAAATTTTTGACAGTTTCATTATTAAAATCCTTTTCTTTTTCAATCTTATCAATTCAGATGTGTTTTTAACTTTTCTTTGATTTTTTATGAATGAAAAAAAAAAACACTGAAAAATTGTTTTTAAATTCAAGTAAATCCACCTCAACTTCACTGAAACAACAGAACACGTTCTAATGTAATTTTCGCTTCACAGTTCTACTTTAAAGACTCCCATGCTTTTGGTCAGGAGTGCAAAAAATATGTCAAATTATTGCTGATCAAATATGAATAAATATTAAGAAAAAAAATGATGAATAGAATGTTTCTGGTTGACCTCAGTTGCTGACAGTGTTTGTCCTGTGAAGGAAAACATATTTTATCTTCTAAATATACATTTTAGCTTTTTTTTTTTTTTTTTTTTTTTTTTTTTTTTTTTTTTTTTGACATAAATAGGGAATAATTCAAGATATAAAGCCAAGTTTGAATACTTTCATGTTTTAATGATGAAGTATTGGACAATAAATTGATGTTGCCAACACTCTATGAATTTTTGTATTCTATGATTTTAATTTTTAATTTTATTGCAGTCAGGAGTGCTACAAAACTGTTTTATAATTATCAATGATCTTCATCTATTTTTTTTTTACATAAATAGGGAATAATTCAAGATATAAAGCCAAGTTTGAATACTTTCATGTTTTAATGATGAAGTATTGGACAATAAATTGATGTTGCCAACACTCTATGAATTTTTGTATTCTATGATTTTAATTTTTAATTTTATTGCAGTCAGGAGTGCTACAAAACTGTTTTATAATTATCAATGATCTTCATCTATTTTAACTAAAAATTAAATTGAAAAAAAAGTTTGATACTATTTGATGCTCAAACATTATGTCTATCTACTAATTACAGACATTTTACAGTGAATTCAGAGAGTATTTTTTATCACTTTACACATATTTTTAAATACAATGTATATACGAGGGTTGTTCGGAAAGTTCGTGGACTAGCGCCATAAAATTAAAACCGCTTAAGATACATCAATGAATTTTTTAATGTTTAATTAGCATCATCTTTTTTATTTATATAATAAACTATACATCATTAGTTTTATTTTTTAATAAATTATTGATGTTTTTGAAAGCAATGGTGTGTCCAGGCGGCGCAACCTCAAAGATAACGTTTTTTCTACCTATTAGAAGTGTAACTGAGAAAAAACTCTTTTTTATATGAGCATGTGTCATTCAAAAATGCCGTTAATTCACTCGTGTGGTATGACACAATTGTACTGTAAAATTTGCAACTTTTACCCCATTCTGTAAGTTCTGTGCAATTTTATTGCAAATTCTGTATGAAATGTCCAAACAATTATGAGGTTGTAATGACGTCAGAAAGGAGGGTGGGTTTCTTTTTCCAACATTCTATACAGTTTCACCCTTTGAAGAATCTGGCATTGACCTAGAAAATATTTATATGGGCTACTGAAAAATAAAATGCATTCAGGGTACTTGTTTTTAAACGCCGAAAAAGATTAGAGAGATTAGAGATGTAAAATTTAATGTCGATTTGTAGTAAAGGTGTTCAAAGTTTGTCACTTCGAAAAGTGACGTTGATCATGTGTGATAGATGTTAAACTCCGACAAGCAAATATGCTGTTATAATCAAGTGAGGATCTTTCAGATCTATTAACAATACTATATGCATTGAAATCAGCTGTTTATGACATTGTAAAATTCTATAAACAAGACGGGTTTAAATCTTTACTTAACTCCAAAGAAACTCATCAAGATAAGTGTATGAGGTATAGAATGCGAACATTGAAAAACAATGACGTCATGAGACTAAATGGTGACAGCGCCGGGTGATCATGTAATGTCTTATTTATTTTATGATAATTTGGTAAATATTTTAGGTATCAAGCTAAAAATTTCAACATTTATTTAACATTTGTTGTTTTATGTTCATTAAAAATTTTGTAAGCATAGACTACATAGCATTAATTTTATCGCAGAAGTCCACGAACTTTTCGAACAACCCTCGTATTTTACAATTTGTAAATAATCATGTGTTGAAGTCTTGAAAAATATGAAAAACTTGCCATAAGTAATAAAAAATATCAAAACGACAAACTGATTTACAACCCAAGAATGGGTTATTGTGTGTTATAATTTTTAAAACAATGTTTTTAAAAAATACACATCAGATGTCAGGAGTGCAACACAATAGGGTAAAATAGGGTGATTCAAAATCTATTATTTTTTTTGTAAGAAAACTTGTATATCAAAATTATTTTTTGACTTAGATTTAAAGAACTTTAAATTGATTTAAATGGACAAAAATAATTTTGGGTGGATTTTATTCTTTCATATTTCTTTCATATGAAAACTTTGCAAACCAGAATTGAAAAATTAATGTAAAATAACAATTAAAAAGCATTTTTTTAACTTATACGTACAAGAGGAAAACCCAATTTTGGTTTCGATCTAATCATTTATATCCCTGCTCCCATTTTGAAGCATAAAAATTTACCATTTCTTTTGACTATGTATTTTTCTGTCTTTTCTGATGTAGTGATATTTTCTTTCTTTCAAATAAAGTTTTACTAATAAAAAATCTGAAACTTTTTTTTATCAATTGTCTATTCCATTGCAACTTCAGGAATTTTAACTAGAATGCATGTACAATATGATGATATAAGTGAAAAATATGTTGAATTGTATGTTTTTCAAAAAAAAAAAATCAATTTAATTTACCCTTGAGTCTATTTTTTAAAAAAGTTTCAAAATTAATTCGTAACATGGTTTTGTTAGTTTGTTGTTTAACGTCCCTCTCGAGAATTTTACACTCATATGGAGACGCCACCACTTGCCGGTGGAGGGCTGCAAATTTTGACCTATGCTCGGCACTAAGGGCTATTGAGCAGTGAGGGACCTTTTTTGTGCCAGCACCTACAGCGACACGGGACCTCAGTTTATACGGTCTCATCCGAAAGACCGGTCTCCACGTCCCGCAGTGGATTCGAACCCGCGACGTAAGGATCAACTCCTTACACCGTGACTCTAGAGCAGACGCTCAAACCACTGCGCCACACGGGCGACTTGTAACATGGTTAAATTAATAAATTAATACTTTATATATATATATATATATATATATATATATATATATATATATATATATATATATATATATATATATATATATATATATATATATATATATATATACGGGGGATTTCATTTAAAAAATGTTTTGCATTGAATTGCAATACAGATTAAAAATTTTAAATAAGAGGAGGATGAAAAATAAAGCTGGTTTGATGTGGATTCTTGATTAATGTATGTTTCAGCCATTAAAAACCTGAACAAATTATTTTGAATTTTTCTGTAATATAAAACATGCTCTTTATTCTGTCCCTTGTTACGGAGAAAAATAATGTCGAAACAACTCGTGAATTCATTTAGCTTAAATTTTCGAACAAAGGTTCAGACGCTGTAAACATTAGCAACATTCTTAATTATAAAAAAAGTTCAGTATTGTATTCCACCATATAAAGTTGAAGTATACACCTTGCATTTCTGCAGATATTCTGCATCCAAAATTTTCAATTATAAACAAAATCTTAAGTGCAAAGATATTGACCATCTAAAATAAAATCCGCCTCAGTGTTCTTGTTCTTCCTCCTCTTTCAAGTACCCGGTATACTCCAGCTGGACACATTGTTACCGGTGATGTAAGTGTATTACAAAATGACAACCTAAAAGCAATCATTTTAAAAGATCCTTAATTCAGGGAGACCAGGCCCCAAAACGATAAAATGAGAACAGACTTAAGTCAAAATTTCAATTCTGTATAACCTTGGAAATGATCAAGGAAATAAGAACAAATTTTCAGTAACTGTTTGTATTTGAATATTTTACAAACCTGCAATTTTTCAAAACTGTTTGTTGAATCAAAATAAAAATTTCAAATCTAAATTTGACTTAAGTCTGTTGTCAGTTTATGGTTTTGGGGCCAGATCTTTCAAATGGCGGCAGTACCTAATTTTTTATGATGAATTTCGTCACTGAGTTTGCCAGGCTATTGGCAAAATATGAAGAGGAAGACTTTGACACGCTGTCAGAATGGATATTAGGCATTAGACATTAAAGGGAAAATGCGAACTACCTATTATTTCGTTTTAATTAGATTAGATATATAACCTTGGAGACAAGGTCTTCCAACTATCTGTTGAAATTTTGTTGGGCACTATTTGCCAATATGTTTTTAAAATCCTCTGAAGCAGAACTCATTCAAAATTTTCTACATGAGAAGAGGAAAATTCTTGCTATGGCGTTCAATTCGACTTTAAGATATATCAAATTATTTCAAGTAACCAAAGTTACTTTCGTTCATATGTCGACTCGATATATCCCAGTGAACTCGAAATAAGACGCCAAAGAGTCTGCTAGATCTGTTTCTTGTTTGGATATTTTACTGACTATAGATGACAATGGCCAAAAAATAACTAACTGTATGACAAATGGGATGACTTCAGCTTTTACATCGTCAACTTTCCATAATTATGTAGTAATAGTCAAGCAAATGGTGTTTATGTCTCTCAGTTGATTCGATACGCAAGAATATGTTATGGGTACGATCAATTTCTAAAACAGGACAGGCTTCTGACAAATAAGTTGATAAAAGTAATTTATCCTAATAAAAGATGATATCAACAATCAAACAGAGCAATGGAACTTTAGAAGTGATGAAAAATAAAACAGTTATAATTATATTGTTTTATTTTTTAGAAATACGTATGCGAAGCAAGTCAAAGTTTTGATGAAGCAATAAATGTATTGTGGTCGCTTCTAATTTTAACAATCCATTATTGTGGTGACTGACCAAGTTAATATACATCTGGAATCAAAATTACAAGCAAAATACCCACGTTTATAATTTAAATGGATCACTGTCTTAGGAATTTTGATGCTGCTACATATGTACATGTATCTTCCTTCAGCTGAAGTTTTTATAACTTTCATACAAAAAAATTATTTCAGAAATCTACGTAAGCTTTGCTTTTTGACAGAAAGATCCATTTATATAACAAGGAGACTAAATTGGAGATTCAGTATTCATGATTGGTCATATGCTAATTTGTCAGGTTTCACTTTCCTGGCGAACAAAGTTACAAATAACATTTGTCCTAAGATGTTTCATTCTGAGAAACTTTACGATCCTCATATTAAGGACTGGTTCAATCGAAATGTTCAATTTGCGTGTTAAGTGTAGATACAAATTGGTAAACTAGAATGTCATGCATATTAACTAGATATTGTTTTTTTCCGTCCTTTTATCATTCTCCTTTCTAACTTTCCATTTTTTCAATTATTAATGTTCTGGTGTAAGATTCCAATATTTCTCAACAGTATTTTGTCATCAGTTTTGGGAGTCGTTATGTAAGCAGAAAATAGAAATACTCGCTTATTGAATTACATACAGTTTTGGACACTTCTAAGGTCTGGTTTTTATAATACATGTGTACTGGAAAATAAGCTTGATCCACCACAATTGTTATCTTTTCTGTGAGCCATCTTTAGCTTTAGAGAAATATACCGTATCAATATTATTGAGATATTCCTCTTAATTTGAAATTCTGAAATGTCAATAAGGAATGATTTTACAATTAAAATAAAGGAGTATACATCTTTGATAAGCAGACAAAATATGACTCTTATTTTTCCAATATGCGATGACGAGGACTCAATTTTGTTTTAAAAGAAATTGTACTTTAATACGTATAGATGAGATAGGATATTTAAATTTACCTCTTCTGGCTTAATATAATTTAATTCTATGCAAAATAACAGAAAAGCTAAAGGCATTTTATTTTATTTTTGTCAAATCTACAGGTATACGACTCCCACGATGAATTATTTTTTGTTCCATCAGATAAGAGAGGTAACTCGAATAAGTTGCAGACTTGGGAAAATACATAACCAATAAATAAAAAAAATCATGTGCTACACGGAATTTGATATATATTTCCTTGCAATGCTGTGACGAGTATCTACACAAATTGTTTATATCTTGTATATCTTTGCATCAATTATTTTGGATAAAACTTGAAATTGTCACAATTTTGACTTCCATCTATGTTTCTTGCATTAAAATCTTTAACGAAAAAAAAGAATCACATCGAAAAAACAGTTTACAACAACTACATTAAATTTAATTGTATCAAACAAGAAACATTCCGAGAACACTTTTCGCTCAACCAAAGAGGAGTATTAAGGTACAAATACATTTTAAAATGTTGAAATTGTTAATATATATATATATATATATATATATATATATATATATATATATATATATATATATATATATATATATATATATATATATATATATATATATATTAAAACCTTTAACTGATTGATTACCAGATATAAATACTGAGTGGTGTGTAGAACCGGTGCATCACGAGCACCAACCGTATCTTAGAGCGCATGTGCGGTAAGCTGGAGAAAATTCTGAGACTTTCATTTGTTCGGAGATCCACTCGGGACTGACGATAAAGTCTTTATGAAGCACATATTTGGTATTTGTGTAAAACATACTCCTTGGGGAGGAAATATATGGGTCCCTGTCATCCCAATCTGCGGGTGGTGCTACCCAGTCTGAGGAAATGGCAAAAGCAGGTCTTTGTGGCACCACTCTAGAAGAAAATGAATATATGTAAATAGTAAATATAGATTAAACGATGAAAAAGTAGCTACCCTAGGCGCCAGTGAAAAGGATAATATAAAGATACAATTGCAATATAATATGTATGTCAGACCAGAAAACTTGAACCTATTGGGAACTGGAGCACACGGCGGGTGTGACCGGTCAGATGGGGATGCTAACTCCTCCATGACACCTGATCCCACCTCTGTTTTTTGGAGGTCTATGTTTGCTCTGCTGCCGATTTGTATTGTTTTAATGGACTTTGAGCTTGAATGCTGTTCGTTATCTCCATATTTCACCTGCTAGAGACATTTATTTAGGTTCACAATACTTTTGCTTGATTTTTCCCTGCTTGATATTAACATTATACTGTAACAGAAATGTAATATATTTATGTATAATTTAAAATTAACCGTATACTAAAAAGATACGTTTCCTTTTAGTATACGGTTTAGATATGTGTATGGTAACTACATGTACATGTCTATTAGTCTGACAAATATTAATTAATGCTTTTGTAAAGAATAAGATCTATATTAGTCTCTGTCTTTTTCACTGAGTTTAAGAGAGGTTAATGTTATCCCTGATAATCAGCTTATGAACGTGAATTCTATATTTGTTATCATTATAAAGTATTTTTAAAAGAATTAACATCTTGAAAACATTCTGTATCTGTTTGTTCTTTACTTTGAGTGTTTAGTTATTGTCCAAAAATACTGAAATGAAATATATGGAGATAACGAACAGTATTCAAGCTCAAAAGTCCATTAAACAATACAAAATAGGAGCAGAGCAAACACGGACCTCCAAACAGAGGTGGGATCAGGTGCCATGGAGAAGTGAGCATCCCCTGCCGACCGTTCACACCCGCCCTGTGCTCCTTGTCATGATCGGGAAATAACGGAAAAATCCGTCGACAATTCAGTGTGTAAATAATAGCCTAACAATTAGTATGAAAAACGTCAGTCAGCATGTGACTCAATGATAAATTGTATTTGCTGACAATAACACATTCATTTATTATCAAATTCATTTTATCTAGAAACGATGCATAAGAATAAAATAATACAGTAAAATTCGGTTAAAGTCCTGGGGACCTGTGAATTTTCTTCACAACAGCTTTAATTTGTTTCATCTGTACATGTATAAAGAATTCGTCTAAGCATAGTGAATTTGCAATATACAACATTTTCCTTCAAGAATGATTTACAAATATTTTTCAGAGAAGTCTTAAATGTTTCCAGGGGTCAATGTTTGGTGCCCTCTTCACAAATTTGTATTGTTTATATTTTTTTTTTTGAACGATCGCTGTTAAGTTTTCTGATGAACTGACCTTCAAATATAAATACTTTTGAAAAATTATTAGTTCAACAATCCAAATTTTGAGATATTTAAAAACTCCTTATTAAAGATGTAAATTTAATTTTTTTTAAAATCTTAACAGATCAAAATTATGTTTGATATATCAGTAAATTTGTTATATCAGAGATTGAACTTAACGCGTTTTAATACACATGTTGATGATACAGGGATATCAACAATCTCATGAAAAGGAGCACACGGTGGGTGTGACCGGTCGACAAGGGATACTCACTTTTCCTTGACACCTGATCCCACCTCTGATGTTTTCAGGGGTCCGTGTTTGCTCTGCTCACTATTTGAATTTTTTCCCGGACATTTGAGCATGATTACTGTTCATTATATTCACATTTCTTGTACGATCTATCCATAACTTTACCTATCTTCACATTTCATGTATGATCTATCCATAACTTTACCTATCTTCACATTTCATGTATGATCTATCCATAACTTTGCCTATCTTCACATTTCATGTATGATCTATCCATAACTTTACCTATCTTCACATTTCATATACGATCTATCCATAACTTTACCTATCTTCACATTTCATGTATGATCTATCCATAACTTTACCTATCTTCACATTTCATGTATGATCTATTCATAACTTTACCTATCTTCACATTTCATGTATGATCTATCCATAACTTTACCTATCTTCACATTTCATGTATGATCTATCTATAACTTCACCTTTCTTCACATTTCATGTATGATCTATCCTTTGCCTATCTTCACATTTCATGTATGATCTATCCATAACTTTGCCTATCTTCACATTTCATGTATGATCTATTCATAACTTCACCTATCTTCACATTTCATGTATGATCTATCCTTTACCTATCTTCACATTTCATGTATGATCTATCCATAACTTTGCCTATCTTCACATTTCATGTATGATCTATTCATAACTTTACCATCTTCTAAATCAGTGTACAGTGTATATGACCAAATGATGTATTCTTAAATGTTGGGTCTTTGACAATTACTGTCATTGTTTTGGCCAATAAGTATTTGTATATTGTTAAGAAAATATATAATTCTGAGTACATATTCTATAGATTTAACAGTTAAAATCTCCGTTTTGATATAAGATAATCAGTTTTGTATTCTCTTCCTCTGTAATGTTTGTAATGTTAAATAAGAAATTAAAGTAATATATTTTAATTTACCTTTTTATTTACTATTTTGATAATTTTTTTTACACTGCTTTATCCTCTTTTCTCTATGTAGTTACATACATGTACATGTAAATAGTGGTCAAATGTAGTGTGGTTTTCGATATCTTATCCGTTTACTACATTTGTATTAACTCTTGATCATGTATTGCAAATTCAGATTTAAACTTTTAGGTATCTTTTTCTTGTTTTATTTAACTAGCCTATCATTCTTACTTCTTGATTTCGTTCTGCCATCCCTGTATGCTCTTGGCTCTGGACTGTTTCTTTGGCACCTGGTTCGACGCCCTATCTATAAAATGCGGTATAGGCTCTGAATTTCTCAATAGAGCGTCAATCTTAATCGGGGATTTGTTAACTCGCTTGATGATACAAGGAAAATTTGGGGTCACAGGTCTGTTTGTTCGGAGAGATGGGCGTGGACCTTCCGAATTTGCTCCGATTTTGTCTGCGAGGTCTTTTTTAAATGACAGCGGAGGCAAGGTCTTTGACCGAGTTAATCCCAAGATACCATTTTCCTTGAATGCTCTCCTGATTTCGTCAGTTTCTGGAAATTGGTATAAGTGAAGTTATTGTTATTATTGTTCATGGAATGATGTATTTGAATTAAGCCATAAACTTTTATCAATTATGCCGAGAAATGAATGATCTACAACTGGATGTTTTCACTGTAAACAAATCAAATGACAAACAAAATCAAATATTTTACTTACCTGTTTTATTTACAATTTTTAGATGCCTAGGCCGTTTGAAAATGTATTAAATTTGCTTATACGAAAACATTATTCTGAATTAGATATGCAGTATGGTAGAACATTTTATGGAAATCAAATATATCTTTCTTTGACCCAAACTCTCAGTTGAGTAATCTTTGATATGATCAAAGTGTTCTGTAAATCACAGTCTCATTTATCCATTATTTTGGCATCTGGAACTATTTTGCATTGTCATTACTAGAAGTAAAGACAATGTCAAAGAGATCCGCTGTAAACTTGCCAATTTGAATAAATTGACTGTATTTTCTGTAAAACGAAATGAAATCTGAATAATTTACATATCATTCGACCGGTATATTTTCAGACATTGCTTTAGAATATTGATTTATGACTTGTCTATACAATTCAAATGCGTAAAATCACAAATTGTTCAAAATATTCAATCTTTTCAGTCAGAAGTGATCTTATCAAATGTCTGATGTCTTCCTGCTAGATTAAATGTGTAAGAGGAAGTAAAGAAAAACAGGAACCAAAATCTAAGTAGCAATATCCTTCTTACATGTAATAGATAAAATCGCTCTGATTTCTGTCCGATAACATGCTTGCTTTGATATCATGAGTAACAGACAAAAACAGCGTGAAGACTTCCCTTGTATACATTGAGTGAATTGTAAGATGCTACCAAAAAATTAGATTTAATTAGAAATCTTATATATAGACGAATATTTATCAAAACATGACATGTAAAGGAACAGAAACAAAAGATGTAAAACAAAGAAAAACTTTTAGTTTGAAAAATCAACTTAACTACATGTATTTCGTACACAAAATTAAGAAATAAAGGAAATGTAAACTCAATATTTAATCAAATGTTTGGATTAAACTTGCAAGAAAAGAAATTCTTTACTAAAGAAAAATTGGTCACCTTTTCGCCTTAGTTCCATAGTCTCCAGTTCCGATTGGATTCTTGGTGACGAATTAGGAGGGTAGTCCAATGCATCACAGGGCTTAAAGAGAAAATGTCCCACTTATTTAGTCATATATTTTATTTCCTTTGCTGTACAAGAAATCCTTAATGCAAACTAAATGTTTTAAATGTCGGTCTATTTAAACGCTTATTCAGAAACACTTGAATTATTGAAAGGTTTTATATTGGCATGTCTGTTGATTAATATTGGAAATAATTCAACGCTCCTCTCCCAGGCGTGTAAGAATGACATAACGGGTTTCCGTGTATAACGGTCCCTGTTTTAAGGGTCGGTGAATCCTAAAAGCCTTCCATAGCAGAAAATCAAATTTAATTGCTTGAAGAGAGAATCGATAAACATTTAGCCTATAGAACATTATGAATATCGTCTTCCTGTCTATTTACCTGTAATTCATATACCATGCCTTGCAGTGAAAATGACACCAAATTTGGTTAATGTTCTTCCATTGCCAGTCAAAACTACAAAGATTGCAGAAGATTGTCGATTCCTCAACAAAGATTTTTTTTAATCTGATGGGAACGTAGTCCTAATGTTTTGCTGTATATACATAAAGAAGGAAAAATATAGGGTTTATATTTTAATCTTTGTAAAGTGGTGTTTTAATTGCTTAGTGAAAGGTGCACAGTTTAATCGATTTTAGACTTTCGGAAATAAATATTTAAAAGTTGGCAAAAAGCAAAAGCAATCCGTTAAATGATGTTTTTTTGAACATTAAAATCTGTATACTACCTTTATCGAAATAATATTAGCAATTAGTATAGCAATCACTCGAATTCTTTCGTTACAGTAATAATTCAAATAAATTTGAATTCCATTAGGGGGTTACTGTGGAATTATCATTGTTCTTCGAGGACCAATGTTCGTGGATTTCGTGGGTCACTTATCCTGGAATTTACATATAATAAACATATTGATTCATTGAATGAAATATATGGAGATAACGAACAGTATTCAAGCTCAGAAGTCCATTAAACATTACAAAATAGGTGCAGAGCAAACACGGACCTACAAAAAATCAGAGGTGGGATCAGGTGCCATAGAGGAGTGAGCATCCCCTGCCGACCAGTCACAACCGCCGGTGTGCTCCTTGTCATGATCGGGAAATAACGGAAAAATCCGTCGAAAATTCAGTGTGTAAATAATGGCCTAACAATTCGTATGAAAAACGTCAGTCAGCATTTGACTCTATTATAAATTGTATTTGCTGACAAGGTCATTGTATCGACCATAGAACTTACGAAATGATGACTTTAAACGAGACTGCTGATATTCTTGTTTCATCAACTTGTTTGTCAATAATTTACCTCGTTTTAGAAATTGTGCATACGTAGAGAATGCTCTTGCGTATAGAATCAACTGAGAGATATAAACCCCGTATGCAGGTGATGAAGGTATATTGCTTCATAAGTAAGGGAAGTTGACGATTGAAAAGTTAAAGTCATCACGTTTATCATTAAGCTTGGTTGTTAGATTACCATTAACGTCTTTTTCGATTAAAATGTCCAGATATGAAACAGATGTGTCAGACTCTGTAGTATCTTTTATCTCAAGCTATATCGTATCGACATAAGAATGGAAATAACAATTGTTAATTGACAATACGTCGTCGATATATCTAAATGTCGAGATGAAGACGACAGCAAGTGTTTTCTTCTTATCAGGTATAAGATTTTGAAAAATTCTACTTCATATGAATAAAAAAAAAGATTTGCTAATAACGGGGCGCAATTGGTACCCATGGGAATTCCAATAGATTGTTGGAAGACCTGGTCTCCAAACACCACATAGATATTGTCAATGAGAAACTCAAGCATCTTTTTAATGTCAACTTCAGAGTACTTGTGTGTACAATCAGAATGTTTTTTAACAAAATAATTTTGCAAATGACCAATGACAGGTAAGTTCCATTTTTATTGAAAAAGCAGCTGTCAATGATATTAAAAAGCCTGGATTTTAATTTATCATGGGGAGTGGTTGTGTATAAAGTTGAAAAGTCGTAAGTCTTTAAGCTGTTGATTTTGGTAAAATCTTGTAATTTCAAATTTTCCAAAAGTGAATCTACCGTATAAATTACATCCCCACTAACAAATAAAAATTTGCCTGCCCACAAACATTAACCGCCACGAATTAAAATGATTCCACAGTATATCATCACCTCAGTTTCTTATCTTACGTCTCAGTCTATAGTGTATACTTGTCTACATATCGAGGACACCTAAGTCTATAGCGTTACCCCCCTACTTGTCTACACTTCTAGGACACCTTAGTCTATAGCGGTACCCCCTACTTGTCTACACATCTAGGACAGCTCAGTACAATAATTCTAAGGCACCTCAATTTTTAGTGTTACCCTTTTTTATGAAATCATCAAGAGTCCCTAAGTGTCTTGTGTTACCCCCATACGTATGTACACATCGAGGGCACCTCAGTCAATTATGTTACCTTCCTACTTATTATCACCACCTCAGATGAAATATGTGGAGATAACGAACAGTATTCGAGCTCAAAAGTCCATTAAACTTTACAAAATAGGAGCAGAGGAAACACGGACCTCTAGGACATCAGAGACTCCGACTCTTATGATACAGCCTAAATATGTACATATTGAGGGCACTTACTCTCTATAGTAATCCCCTTATTATGTACATATCAAGGACCCCCCCCCCCCCCCCCCACTTATATACATATCTAGGACCATCTACAGTTTGTTTAGTATTTATTTTGACTTCAACTTTCACTTAGTCACAGCAACCTGATTGACCGAGGCAGAGATTCTTATATTTTTTACAAGGGTATCACGTTTCTTGATTGGTGAATTAACGTAAAATTATTGTTTTAATAGAAAGTTCTTACCGATGTGTTTTCCATTATTTCCTGGGAGGTAGTGTCCATTGTTAAAATTCAGAGAAAAAAATCTCAGAGCAATCGAATGTGTACCGCTTTTGTTCGCTTTATACAGACTTATTGTAATAGGCTTATCAAATATATAAATATTAAATAACTATAAATTGATCTTCTGCATGTACAGCTAGTGCTAAAACATTCAAGATTAAAATGCCCATGACCCAGCTAAAGCTATCACTTATTCCCAATATGATAATCTCTTTAAATGTCTTATTTTCAAACAGATTAAAATCTCATTTTCTGACACAACTTACTTTGAAATGAAAGAAAAACTAACTCCGATAGATTTTCTAGATCTTAAACTGCTGCATTTACATATGTCACCAATAATACACATTGGTGACAATTAGCATTAAATACAGCTAAAAGAAACAGTATAACCTGTTAAGCTTTTGTGAACCAATTAAATGCACATTTTGGAAATAAATATATTGCTTCTTAACAAAGGAAAAATAAAAGATACAATGAATTTTGAAATCTTATTTGTTTTCATATCCATGATTGGTTTTTTTTCTAATATTAAGTTGCTTCCCCTTTTGCATGATTAACAGCTTTAATGTTACTAGGTTTGCTGTGCCTTCAGTGTTCAAGGAATTTCTGTTTGAATTTTCGACTATTCCCGCTGAAGTGTCTCCCCATGTCTTTTTTAGCCATTGGCATGTTTTTATCAATGTTTTCTAATTCCACTGTAAATATCACCTAAATATTTTGGATAGTTTTAATCGGTTAATGTTTTTGTAGAATTTTTAGATTGTGTTATTGTTTGAAATGCATATATGTATTAACTATAGAACAAAATACTAGTATAACTGAAATCCAAAATAAAATTACTTACTTTACTGAAAACTTTACTATATTAAAAACTTTTATACTTGAGTTAACTGTGGTATATTTGTGTTAGGGTTGGCAGCAATATAATTATTTTCAATTGTACATTTTATTTAGGTCACAAAACCATGTTAGATCAATTATCTAAGAAAACAAGGTTTTTTAGCACCAAGTAAATTGTACACATTGCATTTTATTTCTTGTTGATTTTTATGTGAAAAACAATTTTGTTTTTTATAGGGTGGGATGAGATTTAGGAACTTATATTTATAAATAGGAAAACGTCTCTTGAATTGCGTTATTACAATTTATACCTGAATAATTTAAAGAAAGTTTTGTATTGTTGTTATCCATGTCTGTCCGTCCATTCTTCCGTCCGTCTGTCACAATATCTTCTTCATTAAACTTCTATTACATTTTAAGCGGTTACCAATTCATTTTGGAATATAATTGGTGGTATCCTGTAGATGTCTAATAAGGTTTTGGAGTTTTGTTTTCACTCTGGAGATTAATTCGGGATCGAAAAACATTTCTCTATTAAAGACTGATTTCCAAACTCCTTTTACATTTTATAAGCAGTTGCCAAATCATCTTTCGGAATATGATTGGTGGTGTACTGTAGATGTGCAATATAGTTTCAAAATATTGAATTTCGCAGTTGAGGCCAATTGAACGTTGAAAATCTATATTTTTCTACAAAATCTTGGATTCCCAAACTCTGCTAATATTATATGCAGTAGAGAAACAATATTTTGGAATATGAATGGTACAAATTATTTTTGGAATTTTCAAATTCAACCTGGGGGTCATTTGGGGTCGGAAAATGATTTTTTTTTTTTTATTCGAAAACAAATCTGGTTCCCATTTGGGGGTCAAAAATGATTAATTTTTTTACGTACAAAGTTCGTGTTCCCAGAACAAATGTTTTACACAGTAACCAGATGATCTTTGAGAATATGATTGCTGGCTGCTTATAAAGGAGAGATTCTTGTACGGTTTCTGACTAAATAAAATATTTTAAGTATATTTGCATAAATGTCCTGTATATTGAAATGTAAGGCATTTTCCCCTCTCACATTTGTACAACATGACATAAAAATGGTAAACTGAGCTTAAAATCTAGCAGGGACTTTATTTTTGGCAAAAGTGCATGTTTAAAGAGGTATAGCGCACTTAGTATACCAAATGGCTACAATATAGCGGATTTACAAACAAGAAATGGTGAAAGAAATAACTCTTTTTTCATGCATGTAGAACAAGAAAATATTACAAGTTTTGGTTTTAACGAGTCACTATCTTCACAATATCAACATTTTGTGACAAAAGCTTGACATTAAATTGTGAAGATGCTGAGACAACTGAATGGATTTCGGGCTGAACATGAATATTCCCAAGAGTACAGACAAATGTTGGAATCCCGCACATAGAAGCACCCGTAGTTTTGCAAAACATTTCACTTTTTGATATATTATATTCAAAATATTTTTGTTTGTTTCAAATACAGTATAAACAAAATCTAAGAAAAGTTTCAAAAGTTTGTCGAAGGGTACTTTTCATTCCATATTTAAATGGTATCTTCGACAATTCTTATATCCCATTTATCATAACCGTATTCATTTTCAGCATAACATGTATACGTCCTATTGTAATCTTGCGTGTCACCGACCTGAATATTCATCACCAGTTCTCGAGTTGGGAGGATATTATTTGGAAATTTTATGTTTTCTGTAAATTCAAATCGATAACCGTCTATAGTGCCCCCGAATGTCTGGTTCTTCATAGCTGTTTCCTTATTCGAGAGTAAATATCCCATATCCATGTCACCACGATCATGTCTGGACGGTTCGTACCACTTGATATTAGAAAGTGGATATGAGTCCACTGAGCAGATAATTCCTCTTTTAGCTGAACTTTTATCCAAAGCAATTTCCAAGTGATCCTTATAAATTTTTGTTTTATCCATGTTGTTTTCTTTCTCCATGTAAATATAAACTAATGGCGGACCTACATTTAGAACAAGGAAGAATTAGAGAAAACATGTTTACTACAAACAGAATCTCATAGGCCCGAGTAGGAACTTGTATAAGTTACGGACATTCTATCTAAAAGTTATGACTACATATAATAATGTTTGAGTATTGTGTTTTAATGAAACAATTTTTTACTTTCTTGAATGACACAACTCTGAAAGCATTGGAAACATTAAATTTATGGCCCGTAAACATGCTTCAATCATGCAATTGCAGCAGAGAACTCTTACGAACAGATAAAGTCTCTGTTGATAACTGAAATTTAATGATTAGTTTGCCTGAACAAAATCAATCTGCTTTAAAACTATGACCTAGTTTTGAAATATCTATTAAATTAACTTTTATGAATTCTATCATCATATTGTGACAAATACATGTAAAGCAAATATATTCTGAAAGTCCAGGAAAAAAAATAGAACTATAATGTATATTTTTTCCCATGATTTAATTGAAAAAAAATATTGGAGGAAAAACTTCGAACAAGTGATTAATGTTTAAGACACAATTTTAGCGTAAAAAGGTCATATTCAATGTACCGTAGCGCCAAAAGAAAGATTCATTTTGGAGGTAAATGATGATGAATTGTCTTTACCCTCATAAGCCTTTAAGTACAGACCGAGGAGGCCTGGTTTGCAGAGAAATGTCAGAAAACGCGTGATGGGACGAACTATCTGTAAGATTCAAGCTGCTTTGATTTTAATTTATTCCAATAAGCGACAGCTTCGAATGTCTCAGAAAATCCCGACTTCGGCGAGATATTCTCGCTACAAAAGCTCCTGAGCGGAATCCATCATGGAGGCGAGTTCATGCCTTGTATTGTTTATAATTAGTAGATATCTTTTTTTTAACATTAAGTTGGGGAATGCCTATGTTTGCGCATAGTCCAGGAAGTGTCATTATAATTATATGAATGAAATGTACGTACAAAGAAATCTCGGAATATAGCAAAGATCAATTCTTTAAAAGAAGGTAACTCTTAATTTCAGTAACGATTTTTTCAGATTTTTTTCAAAATAACTTTGTGAGGTTCTTTTTTCTGGATAGTCATACCGAAGAAAATGAGAACGAGCATACGGTACCTTGCTTGACACTCCAATAACAAGGCATTTGGGTAGTACCCGGGAAGTAACGGTCGAGTTAAGACCTGTTCGACTTGTTCTCCACTAGCCAGTTCACCAGTTTATTAGTATTTCTATGGTTGTTATTTAAAACAACATAGAAATTAAAGTAACGTATTACAATATAACATTGACATAGATGAGTGAGCAGAATATATACATGTAACATATATACAATATGTGAATATGTATAAATATGTTCGACTCTCTCGTTTACGATTTTACTAGCAGGATATTTTAGTAGTACCCAAGAACATTCTGCACTTTGTTCTCAAAGCTTCGATTGGATACCGGTATTTCATTCATATATTGACACTTTCCAAGACTGCAAGAAGGAATAGACATTTCAAAAAATGTTTTTAATAATTTCATATGTTAGATTTTGTTAAAATTTCTGTTTTCTTTGTTTCTTTATTTTTTTTTTATTTTTTTTTTTTTTTCATATTCTTAAAAGGTGTCCGACTCAGATTGCAACAGTCTGATTTTAATAAAAATTGGTACACAATTAGATTAACAAATAATATTTTTAAATACTAATTTTAACTTGATTTTATTATTGTAGTAAAGAAAGCATTAATCTTTTTAATTCTTTCAAAATGCTTATTTTCCTTTAATTTTAGACTTATTTTTGAAAAAAGTTTTTCGTAAGGAAACCTGAAAATACACATTTATGTAAAATAATTTTAAAATAAAAAAAGAACTTGATCTTCTTATCATGAATTGAAATCAATAGATCTAAAATTTCATACTTAATTTCAGGCAACAACGATGAACCGACTCTTGAGCTTATAATAGATGAGAGTGTCTTGCAAAAAATATTAAATTAATAAATAAATGTGTTTTTAAGTGTTAAAAAAAACTATATTCTGATATATACGTCTCAGCATTCTGTAGTAAAATAATTAAATGTTTTTCAGCCATTCTATATCTAAAATTGTGTATGAAATCAAAGAAGTATTTACATATTTTCATTTCTACAAGTTCCTTTGAGAGAAAATATCGTAATTAACCATTCGATAATTCTTAGTCACATACCTAGCACAACTGTTTCAAATGTTTGATTGCAAACTGATCTTCCGGAGATGAAACTTTCACAACGATATGTTCTGGGCACACATGATCTAGATATGTTGCTAATTTTAAGTATTTCCCCCGTGATATGTAGAACTGGAAAAAATACAGTGAGTTAGCACAATACCTTGTTATAAAAACAATTAAAGCTGAATTACATGAAAATAGGCCACAGCTTCCTAGAATCTTCAGATAACTTTTCGTGTTCTTGTCTTACAATGATTTTATTTTTGAAACTTTAAGACCTCAAAAGATCGGTCATATCTTTATAGATTGGACATAGCTTATCAAATCTTTATAAATTGGACATTGATTGTCAATTGAACCCAAAAACCTGTCTAAGATTTTTTAAAAATATATGGCAAAGAATTGCAGTCTACACTGTTTGTTAGAAGTTTCATTTTACATGAGTCTAAAGTATTATAAATAACACTTCCTGAGTAAAGACATGGGGAAATGACTTGTATATACATAATTTTATACATACGTGAATTGTATATATATACATACATGAATTGTATAGATATACAAACATTACTTGTATATCGATATACATACATGTGCATTACATACATGACTTGTACGGATATAAATTCATGACTTGTGTATACAGATAAATGACTTGTACATTTTGTAGTACATATATGGCTTGTACAAACATACATATAATTATATAACTTACATGTGTTTTCCTTGTTGTTATTACTGGCAAACCACCGGATGTCTGGGTTAGAAGTGTAATTTAATGTGACGTCACACCGCAGCCTACTGCTTTCCCCCTCTACAAGATTTACCTCTGTTGTGTTGCCATTACCATTACAAACCTCTGTTGAACCAATCAGAAGTCAAATATATTCAATTGTAAAAATACAAATTGTTCTATGAAAAAAATTATTCAAGTCAATTGTTTGATCAGTACGGAAATACTAATAATGGTGATGGTGGGAGCAAAATATAGTGAAAGAATAATGTACAATGTATCATATGTATATGAAGCATAATGAAACTGATATTTTTAAGGAAAAAAAAATCTAAGTTCAGACTACTCCAGGTCATCATTGAATATATTCATAACAGCATGTTATTATAGCAGATTTATTTAGAGAAGACTAGAATTAAGATCTATTAAAAATCTGAACACCAACCTTTGACGCCATCAGTTGTTCTTCCTGATTCACGTGTTGTGTTCTGACAGAAATAATTGAATGGGAAACAGAACAACACGAAGACAATGAAAAGATACCACATTAGTTCCACAAGTAAGAATATTTCCGCGGAAGAGGAATTCTTGCACGGTCATTTGTTATATATAAACTCCTGTGCACGCTAGACTCTACTTAAATTTAGTGCCGACATCCGGTGTAAGTTATACGTTGCATTTCATTGTGACCGAGTGTACCCAGTATCTGATCTAATGTAATCTCTACATAACAGGAAGGTACATTTGGAAGACAAAATGCTAAACATGGATAAATACATTAGTACTTTTACTATTTTTATTCATATATATTGAAAAGTGGCGACTGTCTGGAAAGAATGCCGCTATTAGCGTAGATATTTTTTTTTTGTTTCCCAATAGTGTATTAATTTATTAATCACCAGAAACACGATTCAATGTTTTATGTATTGATGTTCTACGATTTGCTCTCATATTATCACCAATATTAAATCTGCCTGAATTGTAAATAAATTACATTATTATTCGTTGGGAAGGAGTGGAAAAATTAACATAATTTGCTTAGCACTTCTTAATCCACCTCTAATTTCAAATTGGTAAGAGGAAAAAGCTTGAAAGACTCTTCCATTTTTATTCAGTATTTTTCTGCATCGACAGTAACTTATTGTATCAATTGCTTTTTTTCTCTCTCTCTTTCTCTCTCTCAGTGTTTGAATTGGTCGAGTTCATGTGAGCATGGCTCTTTTGCTCCAAGTATCTGGGTTTTTTTTTAAAAAAGATATGTTTAATATTTTTGTATTTTATTATATTTCTAATATTTTTATTTTTAATTAGTCTCTTTCGGTGTATACACTAAATAAATCTGGATTTTAAACATAAATATCGTCCTTATTGCTCAAAAAAATGCTCAACTCTAATTTATTCATCGAACACCAAATAAACCAATAAGTACCTCCGTTATTAAATTGATTGAAAACAACTCACAATCTAACAAAATGTCGACAGCCGTTTATTTCGAAGGATTGAGACTAACTGCTCTGTAGTAAACATAGAATTTTTTCTATAGTTTTAGTTCCAATTTAATCATAATTGTAGGAAAACACTGATTTAATTTATGGAACTAATATACGAGATACTTTATACAAAGCAGTTTGCAAATCAAAAATGAATATTGATGAAATTTTTTGAAAAGCAGTCAAAATTGTAATATAAAAGAAAAACATAACATCAGTCTGAATGTGATTTTTTTTAATGTCTCATCCTCTCTTCCTTTATATTATTTACTTTTGAAAAGGAGAGCGGAGATGACGTCCTACACACAAAGTATCGGATAAAGCTGTATTGTCGCCGATAAAGATTCACTAAAAGCCGGAAGAAATTGCGGCCTTAGTTGAGTAATGTTAATTGTGTAGTGGACTTGGCTCGGGAAGGAGATCTTGATAATTAAACTGAGTATCTTGAGAAGTTACCCCAGTTGATTCAGAATATATATATATATATATATATATATATATATATATATATATATATATATATATATATATATATATACATGTAGTTGATTTCGAGTAAGTAAAACATAAAATATGGCAATTTTATGTTTGTGGCTTTGTTCTTTGTCAGAAATTTACATGCGAATAAAGTTTTGAATGTATATTACATGTATTATAAGTTATAAGAAATTGCAATTTGTAACAGTTTTACATGTTACTCGGTCGGAACAATGGTAAGCGGTTGGAAAATCTGTAATGGGTCAGTTGTGGAAAAAATAAAATATGTGTAAATTACAACAGAATATCCTTAAAATTCTGAACCTTGCAATTGATAAGTTTGTGTTTTCTTGTATCTATTTAATAATCTGATTTGGAAGTAATTAAGGTTCATGGGGGTAATTGGCAGGTGGTTTGTGAAGTGTAACACCGTCTGTTCTATATTTCTTTAGTACCATGAACTGATTATGGTGTGTACTTCGTCCTGTGACTGCTCTTGTGCGTGGCCCATTGGCTAGAGTCACTGAGTAAGGGGTTAAACCTTACGTCGCAGGTTCGAATCTACTGGGTGACGTGGAGACCGATCCTTCGGAGGAGACCGTATAAATTAAGGTCCCCTGTCGCAGTAGGTGCTGGCACGAAAAAAATCCCTCACTACTTAGAGGTTGTAAGTGCCGATTTGTAGCCCTCCACCGGCAAGTGGTGGTGCTTCAATATGAGTGAAAAATTCTCGAAAGGGCGTTAAACAAACAAACAAGCAAATCATCCTGTGATTTTATTTAAATATATTTTATTGTGTAAATATTAAACGAAAGGTTTTAACACAATATCTAATAACTTCGAGGTTCTCACTTTTAATGGTTACAACTGTCGATGTCAGTAAACAAAAGACTTAGATATCCAAACAGGTTTGCTTTATACATGCATTCATTACATGTTAAATATATAATTTATATACTTTTATGCTGTAATAATTAAATAAATCTACCGGAATCTCTTATAAATTTTTGTTCCGATTGAGAAATACGTTGATTGATTTCAACAGTTTGTGATTTTCCCCCCACAGGTGATTATATTTAATTCAATATTTAATTCCGGTTAATTCAATATTTATTTTAGTAAGACATAAAATGTTTGTAAGGCTCTTTTTTTGAATTATATTTTAGAGGAACTAGGATTTAATTCTGCAAGTGGTAATCCAACTTATACTCATAGCTCCCTTTCTAAGGAGGAAATTCTTCAAAACCATATGTCAGTTTTAAATATTTTTAATTTTCCCAACAATCGAAATTAATTTGAATTACCATTCCTATACCGGATTCCAAAACTCCATAAAATCCTTACAAACAAACTTACATAGCAGGTTCCGGTTAATGTTCTACCATGCCTCTTTCTTTACTCCTCACTAAAATGTTTACAACAATGAAGGAGAAACTTCAGGAGTACAATACAACAGTATATTCGAGGAGTGGTGTAAATCAGATGTGGATACTTAAAAACTTAAAGGAACTTTTGGAAAATTTTAAATCACAAAACTTTAACAAAATCAATAACATCAAAATGTACGACTTTTCCACACTTTATACTACCATTCCCCAAGATAAATTAAAGTCCAGGCTTTTGACGTCATAGGCAGCTGCTTTTTCGATAAAAATGAAAGTCGTAAATATACTTACCTTGTCATTGTTGATTTCCAAAATTATTTTGTTAAATAGACATTTTGATTGTACACACAAGTACTCTTTAGTTGATATTAAAAAGATGTTTGAGTTTCTGATTGAAATTATATTTTGGAGATATGTCTTTCAACAGTCTGTTGGAATTCCCTTGGGTTACAATTGCGTACCCTTATTAGCAGATCTATTTTTGTATTCATATGAAACAGAATTCAGAAACTTCTACATGAGAAGAAGAAAACACTTGCTGTGGCCTTCAACTCGACATTTAGATCTATCGACGACATATTATCAACTGGCAACAGTTATTTCCATTCGTATGTCGACACTATATATCCCAGTGAGCTTGAAATAAAAGATACTACAGAGTCTGACACATCTGTTTCATATTTGGATATTTTACTAGAAAAAAGATTTTAATGGTAACCTAACAACAAAGCTTTATGATAAACGTGATGACCTCAATTTTTCAATCTTCAACTTTCCTTATTTTTGTAGCAATGTACCCTTATCACCTTCTTGTTGGGATTTTGTCTCTCAGTTGAATCGATACGCAAGAGCATGCTCTACGTATGAACAATTTCTAAAACGAAGCAAACTATTGAAACAAGTTGATAACACAAGGATATCAACAGTCTCGTTTGAAGTCATCTTTTCGTAAGTTCTATGGTCGATACAAATACAAACTATCATTAAGTCAAATGCTGACTAACGTTTTTCATACTAATTGTTAGTACATTATACACAGTGAATTGTCTACCGATTTTTTTCTATTTTTTCCCGATCATAACAAGGAAAACACGGCGGGTGTGACCGGTCGGCAGGGGATGTTCAGTTCACCATGGCACTTGATCCTACCTCTGATGTTTTAGAGGTCCATGTTTGCTCTGCTCATGATTTGTATTGTTTAATTGAATACTGTTCGTTATCTCCTTATTTCATGTTTCTTAATAGTTCCTCCATAGCATGTTGGTATTTATTACAACAGAAAAATATGATACGGGTCTTCTGGTTTACCACATGAATAACTAGGACTCACAATAATGTTTCTTCTACAAAGGTCATGATTCAAAGTACAATTGTATCTTATTTTAGTATGTATGATTTTAAGTCGTGTGTTTCCATGACAAATATAAGGAGGGGGTGTTGATGTTTTTCTCACATTGTATGTATATTTTTTTAAAACTAAGAGATGAGCTGTTTCTTGTGAAAATAATTAGACTGTTCCATTTGATTTTCTGCATCAGGAGAAAAAGAATCCACCACAATTGATCTTGAGACAGGAATTGTCATAAATATTCAACTTCTTCTGGTATGAATTTCATAAGCTTATATACACAAGCATAATATCATTTGCATTCATTTTACTCTTTTGTAGCTGGATTAACTTTAACAGATTAAAAAAATGGAAATTGGAAAATCTATGTTAATTTTACCAATATCTTTCATTTACAGAGTAATGACGTCAAAAAAAAAAAGCAAAACCATTGAGAAGCAGGGACTAGAGAGGGCTGTAAAATCCATTCAGGACAGTGGACTTTAGATAGGAACCATCGTGACAGACCGTCATATTCAAATCCAGAAGTGGATCAGAGAGAACCTTCCAGACACCACCCATTACTACGATGTTTAGCATGTAGCGAAAGGTAATAGTATTTTCAACTGGGTGTATTAAATAATTAACTGCTCAGAATTTCACAAATACATGTATATATGCTTTTATAATATTTCTAATGATATTGTTGTACTTATATATTCATTACATACTTGATCGTACCATGGAGCTTTATTATGTTTCAATTTGTGAACTGCTAGTATACTTGCTGCAAAGTATGGCGATTTATTTATGACAACATCATCTGATGAACGACACTTTTTTGAAATGGTTTGGACGACTGATACACTTTATATATATCAATATCGAATTTCCCAATGTCACACTAAAATTATGCATATAAATTATGCCGATAAAATTACATATCACAGATATAATTGCAACATATCGCAGACATTAATGACACATATACATGTACAGTTATGATGACTTCACTAGACGACTTATCTTAATCAGAGAGGATAAGTCAACAAAAATTGAACGATTTGTAACAGTAGTAGGTCATCAAATTTGTTAATATAATGTAAAGTATTGAGTCAATGACTGAGAAAAACTAAATTCGGATAGATGTTGTTAGGGGGAAGGGGAATGAAGAATCCCGAAAGTTTTTATTCCCCGGCATTGATAAATACATATACATAGAAAGTACATATTATACACGAGATTTCATGTTAATTTGATAAAAATAAAATTAAATTGTTTCTTTTTATGATTAAAGAAAGAAATGTAAATCATTAACAGTGTCATTAGTATTAGTACTTGATGTTTTTTAATCAACATTTATTATATTTATTATTGAAGGGAGTTGGGGTGGGGGAGGTGTCTACACTTATTGTTTTACAACTTGTACATTACCTTATATTTAGGTAGCTTGTCATGCAACATATAAAGTGTTATAATTTTTTTATTTATAGACTTATTTTGCATTGTATTTAGGTTTTGTTACATTATTTACTCGAATTATTTTACTACTAAACAAGATGTATTTGTGAAACACTGATGCTCCCCGTATGGCAACTTATAGCGAAGGATACATGTAGTAATTTAAGAAATAAACAACGTTATTGAGTGAACATGGCGTTATGAATAGCAATTGCTCTGCTGGCATATTCCATGATGCGCGCTTATGAGCACATCATGGAAAATATGCCAGCAGAGATATTGCTATTCATAATGCCATGTTCACTGAATAATCATTGTTTATTACTAATATTTGCATTCTGTGATGTTCAAGAATATCAGAGGAAATCCTGGCTTACATAAGGGTAGGCTGCTTGTCTCCAGTAAAGAAAAAAGCATGACAATAAAATGAGTAGACCTTATTAATCAATCCTTTCTCAATAATTTACAAATAAAATATATGGTATTTGCTTCTCAACCACAGTTATCTGGATACACACCGCTTCGTCTTCAAATTCTCGTAATTTTTTTTTGTTTTGATGCAGTTGTGACGTCATCGAAACCCTCTGAGAAAAATTAACAATTTAACAGTATAATGAAAAAAGAGAATGCTTTTATATCGATTTTAACTTAAGAATATTTTTACTATGTTTTTTTAAGTTCTTAAAATTCATTTTATGAGCTGAAATCGTTCTTAAAATAGATGTACTTTATTACAGAAATTTCCGTTTCATTTGAACGTGAAACACCCTAGGGTGAAGAGTTATCGTTCTTTGCAAAATATGTGTAAATATGAACAGAAAAAATAAAGATATATCAGTTCTTTTCAATTTGTAAAAAAGTTTTATTATACAATTAAATACATTGACCAAAATTTATTTTTTAAAGATATAAATCAACAATTTTTATCATTTTGAATTTCTTTTTTTTCCTGAGAATATTATTAAAAACTAATATTTATTCCTTTTGCAGAATATTTGGAATATATACTTCTGAACGCGTTATGTTACTGTGCGAGTGTGAGAAACGAAATTGCACTCATAGCAGAACAAGTTGCGTCAACTGTTGAGTACAGGTTCATAGTGGGAGGAAACAGAGAGAATGCAAATATATAAAAATGAATGTATGTTTTCTTTACTCTTAAATGTACATGTAACAATTCAATGCAGATTGTTATTTACGTATTATCATAAAATTCTTATACTTGTTAAAAGTTTATCTAAAATAATTTAAAGAGAAACCCTTTCTGTATATCTTTTTGTTTCATATATTAGTTCACTTGTTATTAACTATTTTATCATTCACAGCTGTGACCTAATGAAACTATAAAACTTTATTTTATCTCACTTGTTTATCAGTCTTATTCTATATCTTATCATTAATGAAAACAATGGCTGCATTGTTTTACGTATGTGTAACACAGGTAACTCATGGGCAGTGTATTAATAAAAACTTATGTGTAGATCAATGTATTTGAACATGCATTCAGTTAGTATTGTTCAACTTGAATCTTTTATAATCAACTAAATTTGTTTGCATCTTGTTTTAAAAGCTTCAATTAAAGATGATCAATAAAATATAAAGAATTTCTGATTAAGTCAAAATGCCACGACTTCCCCAACTATATGGACAAAAAAAAAGAAATTACAAATGCTTGGGCCATCTTTAAAAAAAATTGTTTGGTTGCCCTCTAACGACCAATTGCCTAAAAAATGGCCAGACTCAATACTTTTTCTGGGGAAAAAATTATTTCAAGCTGAGTCGGGAAAGGGCAAAAAAAAAATAATAACTTTTTAAGTTGGCCTCACTTGTTTATTCTATTTCAGGTACTTTCAAAATGGTAATGCTTTTCTTTGTGATGAACTACCTCTTTTATATCCTAATCCATCAATATGTATATATATATATATATATATATAGAGAGAGAGAGAGAGAGAGAGAAAGAGAGAGAGAGAGAGAGAGAGAGAGAGAGAGAGAGAGAGAGAGATTAAATCAACAGTATTTTATATAATTCCACCCATGCATCACATATCACATGCATATATATATATATATATATATATATATATATATATATATATATATATATATATATATATATATATATATATATATATATATATATATACATACGAGGGGTGATCAAAAAGTTCGCGAACTATCTCTATATTTAAAAAACCACAATTCAGATGAGAATGAAATTTGGCACACATGTTCTATAAATAGCAGATGTTAAATAATGTTTTGCTTCGTGTTTGTGACGTCACAATGTGAAAATGACGTCAGTTTGTAGGTCACTTGTGACAAAAAATGGTTGACTCAGTCATACTCGAGCAACGAACGGCTGTAAAGTTTAACATATCTCGGAAATTCCTTTGCAGCAGAATATAATAATTTGTACAAGTTTTATGAAGACAAAAGACTTACCAAAAGTTCAGTCATTAATTGAATTGAATGTTTTAGTGAAGGCAGAGAGATGGTCAAAAATGAAATTTGTTCTGTTGCCCAGCGAAAGCAAGCCGGTAAAAAGATGTGTCCTTAGTTGAGCAATTTGTGTTTAAAGATCGCCAAATCACAGTAAGAAAAATAGTTGAATATCTGAGCAATAATATAATTATTAAATCCCTAAAATATCTTTACTTTACTTTAGACTCTAAACATATGAGATATGAAAAAATGAAGGCGCCCATAATTTTTCCACATTGGATAAACGACGCTCCCGAGACAGAGGACTCGGGTTGTGATGGTCGCCATGCTAATTCTGGGTAAGGATATCCTTATCCACTCATCCTATTGCTGAGATTTGGTCATTTCTGACAGATGGTCTGTTCTTGTTATAAAAAATAACTTGCATGGTAAGAAAAATAAGACTCGGAAAAATCTCTTAGCTTCTGTGAACAGACCGCAACGAAGCATGTCACGTGACCGCCTGGATCACGTGATTCGCGCATGGGCAGAACAATGGCAGATGTGCATTTACATCGGAGAAGACTACTTTAAAAAATAATGAACACTAAAATTTCATTTTATTTCTTTTAAGGAAGTAATTCAATTAGTTTGCGAACTTTTTGATCACCCCTCGTATATCATAAATAGTTTATATAAACTGGAAATTTAAATTCAATTCAATACTCTTTTGAAACTACGTTTATATATATTTTTACTTGAATTTTAAGAAAAATCTTCCTCCTTAACTTTACCTTTATATTTTGTTCGAATAATACATGTATGACAACAGTAAGTAATGAATAGAGTTTCAAAAAGTGCCAATCTTATTAAAATTAGATGTTCCGAATCCGCTACCGCTTCTCAAACATCTAACAACATCCCATTCGGAGTCACGTCAGAACGACCTTTCGATCACCCAATGAAATCGCCGTCGCCGAAATCTTGCCTTATAGTTCGGATGCGTTTCTTTTTTTACTGCCAAACCTGAACGCCCGAGTGGTTTCGTAGTAAACAAAATATGCATGGTAAAGACCGTGCTATATATATGAATGTGACGTGCGGGATATATAGTAGTTTGTGCATTTTCGTTTGCGTTATTCAGGTAAGAATGTCAGATTGGCGGACTATACGTTCAATTTATACCAAAATTACTTTAATTCAACGTAAAACAGTCTACTGAGCATCAGTAATGTAAAGATGTAGCCGGGAACTAATTTTAGAATTGTATACAGAAGGTTGAATCTGATTGGCCAAAGTTTTTATGTTTATTCATAATCGAAAGGTCGCTCTGACGTGGCCCCTAATGAGATGTTGTTAGATGTTTGAGAAGCGGTAGCGGATTCGGAACATCTAATTTTAATTAGATTGAAAAAGTGCAATTTCCCCTTTTATATGAATCGAAAAGTGCAATTTGGAGTGTTATTTCTTTCTTTCTTTCTTTTTTTTTTTTTTTTTTTTTTTTTTTTTTTTTTGATTGTTATGATTGTTGTGTATATACTTTGTGTATATACTGTATAGCATAATGAAAAAAAAAGATTCTGTATAATTTTATAATGAAATTCTTTAGTTTTTTTTTTTAAGAAAACAAATTAAAAAGATAGATTTTTAATGTACCGATTCCTATAACCGTCAAAAGAATTCTGAAATCTTTCAGCATTAGCTATTCAACCTCATTTATTTGAGAATCTAAAACGTATAATGATACAACTGTTTAACAATCATTTGGCTACTCTTTAATTGCAGGGAGAACAATTGAACTAATCATTTGCCAATCTTTTAATTTATTTCATTTATTAATCTATTGAATTAAACACATTACATACATTACAAAATGCGGACCAGCCGTTCATTGTGCACTTGCGGAGTTCAACTCTGCTAAGTCGACGCTATATAAGAAAATTTAATGTAAGAGCCTAACGATTACAAAATGTTTAGAATTTGGTTTTAATTCAGTTGCTTAAAATGTAAATATTAATTTATTCTCCACTGTAATAGACGACTTAAACATGGCTCTAAAACTCTGGATGTGAATCAATGCATTTCACAGAATTCCAACAAAATCGGGTTGAATATATAGAAAGGCATAGGCTGCTTTTGAAATTGCCACGTCTGACTGACTTTGTGAGACTGTTTTCTAGATGTGGTTAACCGGTCTAAAGGATTCCCCATTTGATTTCCTTTCACCCTGATCGTAGTCGTGAAGAACATTATCCATCTTTTCACTCATGTCAATGGTCTCAATGCGGGTGTGATCGTCAACAACTGCCCACGTTTTCTCTCCACTTTTATACCGTTTACTAACGAATAAATATAGTCCCAAAATGATGCCAATACACCCAACTATTGTGCAGGCCGCAGCAATGGCGCCAATAGAACGCTTACTTAATCCAGTTCTTTGAGGGATTTGATTGGACAAAGAGATATCAGAGGTGGAGGAGACGTGCATTTCAGTGGTGTAAAGATTATTTGTATGGTGGTTTGAACTTGAATAACCATGATCTGCGGAGGAATGTTTATGCTCTTGAGAATTTGCAGTAGTTGAAGTGAGAGGTACTGTGCTTGTGAATCTAGTTGACTTCCCGGAATCTGATCCCGAGCTAGGCAAAGGCGATAGAGATGCAGAATTTCTATGAATAGGTGAAACTGTTGTGTTCATTTTAAGGTGAGTCGCGGTTGATACAATGGCAGATGTTGATGGAGTACCTTTTGCTGTAGCAGTTGAAGCTTGAATTGTTTGTTCTGGTAAAGTAGATTTATGCACTGTCCAACGACTGGTTGTTTTCATTGAAGATTTCAGTCTTGATGCTGTGGACAGATTATTGCTGATGGTGATACCTGATGATGGCGGTTCATTTGAGGTTGGTGGATTAGAAATATGGATATTAGTGTTTGAGGATATTGTTGATGACAAATGAGACTCATCTGTAGTTGGTGGTGTTGTCTTTATGGAAGATAAACTTATAGGGATTAAAGTCTTTGAGTCTATTGTTGTTTGAATTGTTGTCTTTGTGAATGGTAGACTTTTAGGCGTTGTTGTTTTGGAAGGTACTGTTGTTGTTTGAATTGTTGTCTTTGTTAAAGGTGGGCTTTTAGTCGTTGTTGTTTTGGAAGGTTCCGCTGTTGTTTGAATTGTTGTCTTTGATAATGGTAGACTTTTAGGTGTTGTTGTTATGGAAGGTGCCATTATTGTAATTGATGTCTTTGTAAAAGGTGGAATTTTAGGCGTTGTTGTTTTGGAAGGTTCTGTTGTTGTTGTTGTTTGAATTGCTGTCTTTGTTGAATATGAACTTTTAGCCGTTGATGTTTTGGCAGCTTCTATTGTTGTTTGAATTGTCGTCTTTATTGACGGTAGACTTTTAGTCGTTGTCGTTTTGGGGGGTTCTTTTGTTGTTTGAATTGATGTTTTCGTAAAAGGAGGATTTATAGTCATTAATGTTTTGGACTGATCTGTTGATTTAGTTCTCAACGACGTTAACATCGTAGGGGTAGTGTTTGAAGCTCTTGATTTAGTAGGTGTAGTCTTAGAGCTAACGGTTTTTGTAGCTGTATCTCCAGAATGAGGTTTTTGAGTTGTGATTTTTTGGAAAGATTTCGTCGTGGTTGTCTTTGAATTATTTGTTGGTTTAGATGTAAGAACAGTGGAATGTATTACTGTTTTTTGCGAAATCGATGATGTTTGGACAATCTGCGTTGGAATTGCTTGTGTGGGCTTTGAGCTTTTCCAAACGGTAGATTGAAATGGAGCATTGGATAATTGTATAGTTCGCAATGTTGAAGAGGTTGTTAAATTTTTCGAAGCAGATGTTAAAGGACGTAAATTAGATGTTCTCAGCGTTGAAATTATCAAATTTAATGATGTCTCTTTTCTTGTACTCACTGAAGGAGTTTTGGAAGATATATTTGTACTAGTTGATACTTTTATCTGTGAAGGAGATCCAGTACTTTGGATTTTCATGTTGTAAGTTGAAGAAACTTTGGATGTTGCAAGTGCACTAGGTGTAGCATATATGGTTTGTGCACTGAAGGTCATTGGAGGAATAGAACTTGTAAATGAAGATTTTGGCATGGTTGACAAGGAACTTGGTGCATTGACCTTCAAAGTGTTTGCGAAAGATAAACGTGAAAAAGTTGATCTAGAAGTTTTGATTGCTGACAATGAGGGCGAATTACTCGATAGTAAAGAAGAAATCGTCGTATGTCTGTTCGAGG
The DNA here is from genome assembly GCF_033153115.1 of Saccostrea echinata. Lineage (NCBI taxonomy): Eukaryota > Metazoa > Mollusca > Bivalvia > Ostreida > Ostreidae > Saccostrea > Saccostrea echinata. The sequence continues at coordinate 8,842,903 of NW_026889758.1, read as the reverse complement.
CCCCAAATGATAAAGGCGTAGGAGTGAATGAAGTTTTTCTATTAGCATCTCCATGAAGTTGAAAGTTAGAAATCGATCTTCTAAATTTACTCTGCAATAAAAGAATTAAACAAAGGAACACACATGAATTACAGAAAGTTTTGGTGACAGGCTGTTAAATATATTTATTGTTCTACCATTTAAGCTTTAATTTCAATTTTTATATAAATAAAAGCTAGATCTGTTGCCGCATTAAATGTTTGCTCAGTACTTATACACAGGATAATATTGTCCGCACCATGTACGGGGTTTCACTTTAAGATTATTATTATAAGAGTGTACTCTTAGTTGCATTCGATGTCTTTCACTCGATAATACACATCATATTTACTTTGAAATTCTACTATTTAGTATATACCTGTGCATTTTGAGAAAACCTGATGCGACTTGAGGAGCTCACAGTTAAACCTGTAAAGGAAAGTGGAAAGTCTTTTGATTAAAGTCATGTACTAAGGAAACAAAATTTTACCAATGTCACATGTATCTCTAACACTATCATTTAACATCGACGAACATGTATAACTCAGAAAAGAGATAATTCAAAGTATATTTACCACAAATAGCAATCCATATAATCAAAAAATGTGAAATATTGTTCATCATTTTGCATAACAAGAAAAGTTCAGTATAGTCCTCTAAATTATTGATAAGTTAATGCAGTATTTCATCCACGCATTATGATAGTATTTAAGCTAATAACTGATAAAAGATTAATCTCTGGCATTACAAAGGGTATTGTATTGTACACACTTTTGTTTATATAAGGTCAACTAGTTATCCGAACTATTTACATTTCATTATTCAGTTTGACCCGACATACTGGAGTTGATATATGATTGTTCATTCATACTACATCGATATCTAATCACACTATTGTTGATACAATGACAAAATATAGGCTATCACGTGATGGAAATGAAATCGTCTAATTTAATATGTACTAGTATATTAAATACAAATGAACACATCTCATTTGTCAGATATAATGAAGAAAACTTAAAAATATTTCGGGAGGACTGATAAATGGAAAATATAGTAAATCTTACTATCTAGGAGATTTACAATGTAATAAATTTAATGATCTTCGAAATATTATTTATATTCTTTTTGATAAAATATGCTTTTATTCTGTTTTGTTTGTTATTTAAAAATTAAAATCAACAAAGATATGAAGCATTTAAAGCGCATATTGTTTAAGGTATTCTTTAATCTAATAGAGGATAAAATAGTTCATTACGAATGACTTCTTATTGCGTCAATCATCAAGTATTTCCTTTGATTCATGCCTCTTATATTACACTTAATAATCTTCTCGTGTATTTTTGATTTTTACATTCTAATTACTATTGTGTATCTCTTATCTAGCACATCCTCAAACACAAAGTGTACAGTCATACTAACATTAGTGTGTGCCTCCTTGCGTCTTGCAAGCCAATCTGCTTTCTCTTTGGCCAGTTTCTCTTTATCAATGGTTTCAGGAACTTCTTTCCTCACACAATACTGGATTTCTTTGGGCAAAAATATCAGTAAAATTTCTTAACGAAGCTTGAATTGTAAAAGCTCAAACTGTGCATAATACCGGTATTTCGTTTATTATATTCACAAGTATTTACAGTTAAATATCCATTTCGTTGACAGGAAATAGATTATATAATAAAAATTTTCCTACAAAAGTATACTGGAGAAAATAAAGTGCTTTCTCACCGGCCATAATTTTGATGACTCTCCACAATCTGAAGAAGATAAGCAATGATACACTGTCCCTGACCACGTAACTAACAGGACTGAAGGCTAACGCAAGGTCAAGGCCAAAGGTCACGAAGATAATGACAGCATCAAATATCTGAGAAAAAATATAGTCTTTATAAACAACAAAAACATTATAGTGTAGATATGGATTTTTTTTTGCAGAACACTTTTAATACCTGTTAGTCTTTTCATCTTCCTCCTCATCGGGATATATATAATTTGAACAAAGTAATGAAGGTCATTATCTTTGAAACAGTAATATATATATATATATATAGATATTTACAAATATTGATTTAGATATATATGTACTTGAAATAAGGCGAACGTTTCCAATAGAATTTACCTATAAAGTTGTAACAGAGCATATATGTATAACATAAATACCTGGAAAACTAATCGATAAATTAAAAGCATATAAATCAAATACCAAAGACTTAGAAAATATTTGCATATTCTTTTACCTCCCACTTTTCATCAAAGAAGTGCTTTCCTTCTACTGCCATCTTTAAAATCACCTGTAAAATTCTAAAGCAATTATATGCATATTCATTTATGCTTTGCATTTGATATGCTGACTTCTGTATATTTCTTTCTGTAAATTTTCATATACATGTAGAAGGAAATTCATCGACTGCTCATGCTTTCATTGACGTATCTTTTATCAAACTGTTTTTGAAGTGAACTCCGAGTAAAATATTGTAGTTTATCTTGAACACAGTCTGTATTTATGCGTGTTCTAGCTCTATAACTGAATTAGCTCTGTCTACTGAAAAATATATTTTGATTGAGTACAATCTTCTTTACAGCGTTGGTTAGATGAAAGATCAAAGTGTTCGTGCGAACATTTTATAACCGAACTAAATACTCCAACAAAATTTTTGTTTCAGTTATCGAAACATAGATGTACATGCAAGTTCTAACAATAAAAACCAAATTAGTCTGACTTGAATTTTCATAACAAATATTTTGGTATACATTAAGTATATCTAGAACCATTCATTTTGACAAAAACGTCATTGTCCACAAACTTTATGGACAACCCTCGTAAATTATAGCTTGAAATCAGTTTTTTATCATATGACAATACTTGTTACATTTGTATTTTATATGCAGTTTTCATGAATAACTCAGCATTTCATATACTGCCAATCGATTGCTATGTTCGAAATGAAAAAAAGAAAGCCAGTTGAAGGTGTTAAATGTAATATCAAAGAATTACAAAACTGGCAATACTTTTGAAACACTGGTATTCCACTGTCTACTATTGATTCACGTGGGACAAAATATTGAAAACTAGAAAGGAATTCGGTAGAGGGAAAGAGCTGGTAGGGCTAGGTATGAAACCCCAATTTTCTACATTTAGTGGTTTTCTCCAGGCCTACTTTGATCTGTGTATGTTAGTTTATTAAGCCTAATAGACTCTTTTTTTAATTGATACCCTCTTATTCTTAATATTTTGTATCACATAATACAAGGTAGACGATGGAATATTCGGTCTTTCAGAAATATCGTCAGATTTAACAACTCCTTAATTATGCATTACTTACATGGACCTTCTATTTTCAATGGCAGTAATTTTAAATATCAGCAAGTATATTTAATAAATGGGAGGCTATCCATTATTTAAAACTGCATGTGTCATTAGAAAGTACGAAGTATTGTCATTAAATAAAATAGTAAAATTAAATGATTTGTATGCTATCAATTCAATATTTTAGATAAATTTATCAATAAAAAATATCTCCATAATTTCTGTGAACACTATACCTCTACCACGAAGAGGGAGATAATTGTGAGAGCGGCATAGTGTAATCCCTCCTCCACCTCCAGCTTCAGTTCCTCCTCCTCCTCGGGGGTCTCAGCGTGAACTGTTACAAAGATAAGTGTTTATATCTAACTTCCATTAAGTCAGAGTTCTGAGTGTTTGAAGGTACCCTTTTCATTAATTGAAGGTGCTTTTTAGATACGTGTTTGTACTTTCCTCTTTCAGTGAACTAAGGTGCTTTTTAGACACATGTTTGTGCGTACCCTTTTTCATTGAATTAAGGTGCGTTTTAGACACATGTTTATAAGTACCCTCTCTCATTTAAGTAAGGTGCTTTTTAGATGTTTGTACGTATCCTCTTTCAGTGAACTTAGGTACTTTTTCGATGCTGTCTTTCTTTGAACTAAGATGCTTTTTAGATTTTTGTACCTACCCTCTTACATGAAACTAAAAAGAATTTTAGATGTATGTACATACCCTATTTAAAAGAAATAACTAAAGGTGTTTTTTTTTTTTTAGATGTTTGTACGTTCCTTCTTCCATTGAACTAAGGTGCAAATTAGATGTTTTATGTGTATACCCTCTCCCATTGATTTAAGGTGCTAATCAGATGTTTACGTTCCCTCTTTCATTAAACTAAGGTGCTTTTTAGATATTTGTATGTATTCCCTTTAATTCAATTAATGTGCTTTTTATATGTGTGTACGTACTTTCAATGACGTCGTTGTGTTTGTATGTACCTTTATTGACGTCGTACATCAGGCCCTCAGGAAGCAATTTCAGTTTTGGGGGGGGGGGGCACAGCTATACATTTTCAGTTGAGGGGGCACTACCAACTACCAAAAATTCCTTGACAAGCAAAAAAAAAAAGGTCAAAAGGTCATCAGACGTTTTTATTGAGGGGGCACAAGCATATAGTAGCTATATTTTCTATAGTAAACTATAGATCGGCAAAATTATCGGGGGGAGCATGGCTCCCCCGTGCCCCCCCCCCCCCCGGTTCCTACGGCCATGTACATACCATTTATGACGTTGATATATCTTAAAATATCCTCTGTGACGTTGATATATCTATAAGTACCCCCCTCTATGACGTCAGTATGTCTGTACGTACCCTCTATGACGTCGATGTCTACCAGCAGTACCACCAGAAGGAGAAGAACGTCTATTATAATGAGAGCAATAATGACGGCGTGGGTGGCGGGACTGTGAAACACCTTCTTCATCCTCATCCTTAAGCTAGAGATTAATAAAAATCAAATCATTACAGATATACGACAGTTGAAAGACACTTGTTTGTAAAACACTCATTACAGAGCATCTTACACTATATAGATTCAATTACGTATAATGTGTCTTTCGATCTCTGAGTAAGTTTCAAATTGAGGGAGCGTAATGGAGTTTATAGTTATAACAATTAAGATTACACATGTTATATGTAATAGTGTTGGATTTGTACAAAAATAAAGTAACAGAACTTGCCAGAAGATATATTTTAACTTTTATTTAAATTTGTTATTCAAAACCTAGATCCACCCCTTAGTTCTCCCTTACCTGTACATACTTATATATATTACCTAAGGGCATTGGTCAGGTGTTTTGGAAGTGGTTATTGTTATTTTGGTTTTTATTGGTTATTGATTTGAAAGGTCTGATTCTATTGGTTTTATTGACTGGGTTGGAGTTTTCCCGCTTTATTCTGAGTATTCTTTGTTCAGTGGTTGATTTGACCAGACTATATATATATATTCATAAAAGACATTTTTGACTTTGGACAGATTTCCATTTCTGATCACCATTCATGTAGATACTTCTATATTAACAATTTGTGGGAAAGCCTATTCCCATAAAATGGGCTTACATAATACAACACTATATATTTATAATCACTCCACTGTGCAATAAATCTGATGAACCCTGACAGGAGTGTTGTGTTATATACTTCCATAGTGATACCCCTGTTACATTTTGGCGCCCACGTTGGGACACAGTGGCTTTGAGTGCAGACTGGAGACGAGTGTATGGTGTGTGGTACGTTTAAGGATCCATGGAGATCGTCAGGCCATCAGTGACGCATAAACTTACCTGTGATGACTGTGTTTATCCACCCAAGTTACAAACTTTGATCCGCGCCTAACAAGTGACATTCTGAAGGATCATCAGTGGCACCGGTGTAGTGCATTTGAGACTGCATGCAATAATTTAATCTGTGATATTTATCTTTACCAGCTGGTGAGTTACATGCATGTTTATAAACTGTAGATTTTAGAACTTGGTGCACCGTTAGAGTTGAATATGTAAATATATATATTTTTTTCTTTGTAAAGAATTTAATATTCACGATCGATCAGTGGTGTAAATTTTTTTTGGATAGGCCTACATTTAGCTAGCTAGTAATATTTTTATAGTTCAAAGTTGATCATTGTCTGTCTGTTCTGTCCGTCATAACTGGGTTATTATTTTTTTATTGTGCACATATTGGTATTAGAACTTTAAAATGTAAGAAGAACTACAGTGAGAGTGAGAGCATGGGTAAGTTGTGTAATTAACAGTGCACATATTTCCCTCATTCCATCCCCAGTATTAATTAGTAGCTAATTTCTATATCTTTCATCTGACATTTTATAGACGAGACAGTAAGACTACAACAGTTGAATTTACTAGTTATATTGGTCGTATTCAAGTCAGTTCATCTGAGTTTGTCGTGATATTTTGTGAGGTCATTGTTGCTTCAGTGTTATCAGTGGTTTTGTAATTGTCTGGTAGTTAATCCCAAAAAAACCTATTACCCAAAATTCCATTACCTTTGCATTGTACATATTATTTATTTTTTACAGCAGAGTTTGTATAATTTCATTCGTATCAATTTAGATCGGGTTCGGTTTCATCTCCGCATTTCAGTCGAGTTCGGTTTTGTTTTGCGAATTCCGTTCGAGCTCGAAATCCGTTTCATTCATAAACCGGAAGTTTACAAAACGTGATTCGGTAATTCTTAACTTTTTGTTTTCAGCACTTTAATTTTGTTTTAAAACATCAACAACAATCTTTGCATTCAGTTTTTGTGTTCTTGTGTTGTTATCTTAAAGATTCCTACGTCTCAGGTAAATATTTCTGCTTAAAACCTTGTGTTTATTTGATTATTTGCACTTCATTTCTTCAACATAAAATCAGCTGATTTTGATCGACAAGTAAGTTCATAGTGACAAAGTTATCTGTTTGTTTTCAGGATTGAAATTACTCGCTGATACTTTTGATTTGTTTTTGAATTGATTCACGCTTACCAAACTTGCTTATTACAGTGCAAAGAATTAAAAGTTATCTTTATTGCAGGTTGTAAATAGTATTTTGTGTTTCAGCCATAAGATAAAATATTTTGAGTGCATTTATTGACCGGAAGTGCAACACTTAGCGGAAGTGCATCCTACTTTCATTTTCTATTTATATTTTGACATTGTTTATACTTTCCCAAAGATTATTAGTTCATTTTGAACTACCCTCCTGGAATTATTTGCAATTTTATTTCACCATGAGATAAATTACAGGTACAAACAGTTGCTTTATTTTAAATGTTGTGTATTATTCTGCAGCATTGTAAATATTGTGTACTATTATTTGTGTTACCATACAATTATTCAACAATCATGTCTGAAGAAGCAGCGATGACAAAGGAGGAAGTGAAGAACATGCTTATTGCCTGGAAGGCAATGACGTTGAAGCCTAAGGCTGATACCCCACAGGACTTCATAGACTGGATGACAGCTACATTTATTAAGGAAGAACCTACAGAGACAACTGAATCTCCAAGCACAACAGCTTCCAGTAACACAGCTCAACCTCCACCATCTTCTGGGAAACCTATGCCTTACACTCCGTTCCCACGGATATCGACTTTCTCAGGAGATAGTAAGAGTGATGTTACTTATGATGTTTGGAAGTATGAAGTGGAATGTCTCATCAATGAATCATATCATCCAGACACTATCCATCATGCCATTAGACGTTCGTTGAAGGGAGAAGCGAGTCGTGTGATAGTGCATCTTGGACCAGGGGCATCCACTCAAAGTATCATCAAGAAATTAGATAGCATCTATGGTACTGTAGCTGAGAAAGAGGACATCCTGTCCGAGTTCTATAGTGCTAGACAAAAGGATGATGAGGAATGTGCAAGATGGAGTTGCAGATTAGAGGATATTCTAAGCAAAGCCATACAGAAAGGACTTATTGCACAGTCACAGTCCAATGAGATGCTACGAACAATGTTCTTCAAAGGATTAAGGCCATCACTGAAAGATATTTGTGGACATCTCTTTGACAAGACTCTCAACTTTGATGAGCTCAGATCAGCAGTGAGAAAAGTAGAGATGGAGCATCAACCTCAAATCAAAGAGAAGAAATCAGCAACTGCAAAAGCTGCAACACCTGCTGAACACTCTACTGATAGACTCGATGATCTTGAGGCAAAGATTAATCAACTGACCACTGCAATGCAAGGTTTTACAAATCGTCAGTACACTTAAAACCAAATGAGATTACAGTTGCCATCAATGACATTCAGTGTACTGCTCTTCTAGATACTGGTGCTACTGTATCTACTATAAGCCAGTCTTTTTATGATCAGTACCTTCAAGATGTAGAGTTACATCCCATTGAAGAGGCTATTAATATAGAATGTGCTGATGGACAACTGATGCCATATAGTGGTTATGTGTGTGTCAACCTAACACCATTTGGTATTCCAACATTGGACAGACTCCAGAATTGTTTATTCCTTGTTGTTCCAAATAGCAACTACAATATGCATGTTCCTGTGCTTATTGGAACCAACATAATCCAGAGTCTTATAGATGTCACAAAGGAGGAATATGGATCCAGATTTCTTCAAGAAGCAGCTTTAATGACACCCTGGTACTTAGCCTTCCGCTGTATTGCTATTAGAGAGAAGGAATTAAGCAGGAATGGGTATTCACTAGGCTTAGTGAAAAGTGCAGAGACATCCAGAGTGATCATTCCTCCAAACAGCAACATTACCATCAATGGGTACATTGACAAGAAGATTCCTTACCACAGATGTATTGTTATGATGCATGAATCTAACAAATCCTGTATTCCAAGTGATGTTGATATTGAGGCAACTCTCCATCCTTATCTGTTTGAGGATCATCAGATAATGCCAGTAAACATCAACAACGTCACAACTAGAACCATATCAGTTTCACCAAAGAGCATCATTTGTGAGATTCAGCCAGTAGAAATACAGGATACAGGACCAACATCTAGAGAATCTTCATCAGTGTCACCAGAATTAGAAGACATCTTATCCAAAATTCACCTACCAGAGAATATATCAGATGAAGAACAACAAGCATTCAGAGAATTAGTGGAGTCATACCAGGATATTTTTTCCACAGGTGCTACAGACATTGGAACAACAGACAAAGTGAAACACAGGATTGAACTTGCTGACTCAACACCATTTAAGCAAAAGTACCGACGGATTCCACCTGCTATGATAGATGAAGTCCGGTCACATATTAAAGAGTTGTTGGCAGCAGGAATTATTAGACCTTCACACTCACCTTTCTCCTCCAATGTTGTACTGGTCAGGAAGAGTGATGGATCTCTACGACTCTGCATAGATTATCGACAGTTGAATTCAAGAACTGTAAAAGACAACTATGCCTTGCCCAGAATTGAGGAGATACTGGACTCACTATCAGGAAACACCTATTTCAGTGTTCTCGATATGAAATCAGGATACCACCAAATAGAAATCGAAGAGCGGCATAAAGAACGAACTGCATTTACTGTGGGCCCTCTTGGATTTTATGAATTCAATAAAATGAGTTTTGGCTTAGCGAACACACCTGCAACTTACCAACGTTTACAAGAGCAAAGCTTAGGTGATTTACATCTTAAAATTTGTTTTATATATTTAGACGATTTAATTATTTTTTCAAAGTCTTTCAGGGAACATATTAACAGATTGCAGCAAGTATTCCAGCGTATCAGAGAATATGGGCTTAAACTTTCTCCCAAGAAGTGTTCACTCTTCAAGAAGAAAGTTAGATATGTTGGACACATCGTGTCTGAAGATGGGGTGGAGCCAGACCCAGACAAGTTGTTGAAAGTCAAAAACTGACCAGTTCCAACAAACGCAGAGGAAATTAGGCAATTTTTAGGCTTTGCGGGTTATTAACGTAAATTTATACAGGACTTTGCAAAAATTGCCAGACCATTAATTGACATTATGGCTGTTGGAAAGAAGTCTAGAGGGAAGCAGAAACCAGACCCAAAATGGAAATGGGAACAAGAACAACAGGAGGCATTTACTTTACTTAAGGATAAGCTTACTTCACCACCTGTTCTAGGTTATCCAGATTTCACCAAACCATTTAAGTTACACACGGATGCTTGCCAGACAGGTCTTGGTGCAGTATTATACCAAGAACAGGGAGGAAAAGATAGAGTCATTGCATACGCAAGCAGAGGATTGAGCAAGTCTGAGAAGAACTATCCAACTCACAAGCTTGAATTTTTGGCATTGAAGTGGGCGATTACTGAAAAATTTTCCGACTATCTACAAGGAAAGGAATTTACTGTCTACACTGACAACAACCCACTTACCTATGTTCTTAGTACTGCAAAATTAGATTCTACTGGACATCGTTGGATTTCTGCTTTGGCCTCCTTCAACTTCAAAATTTTATACAGACCGGGAAAATCAAACACAGATGCGGATAGACTTTCCAGACTCGACAACACAGAAACCATCGACAGCGACTCTATTAAAGCTATATGCCAAATTGGACAGCCATATGCAGAGACTTTAGCCATAGATGATGCTATTTGCCAGCTTATGCAGCCAAGTTTAGAAATAGCAGATCATTTGGACATATCAGCTATTCAAGATAAAGACCCTACTGTTTCTTTCTGGAAAACCCAAGTGGAATTAGGAACCAGACCAGATAGGGATTCTTTGAACACTGAAAATGACTTGATTTTCTACAGAAATTTTTCCAAATTCAAAGTCAAAGAAAACATGCTATTGAGAGAAGTGAAAACAGAAGATAGCACCATCCATCAATCTGTCATTCCCATGTCAACCATTCCAACTGTATTACATCACCTGCACAATAAGATGGGACATTTGGGCAGAGACAAGACTATTTCATTAGTGCGACGACGATTTTATTGGCCAAAGATGCAGAAAGATAAAATAGTGTTGGATTTGTACAAAAATAAAGTAACAGAACTTGCCAGAAGATATATTTTAACTTTTATTTAAATTTGTTATTCAAAACCTAGATCCACCCCTTAGTTCTCCCTTACCTGTACATACTTATATATATTACCTAAGGGCATTGGTCAGGTGTTTTGGAAGTGGTTATTGTTATTTTGGTTTTTATTGGTTATTGATTTGAAAGGTCTGATTCTATTGGTTTTATTGACTGGGTTGGAGTTTTCCCGCTTTATTCTGAGTATTCTTTGTTCAGTGGTTGATTTGACCAGACTATATATATATATTCATAAAAGACATTTTTGACTTTGGACAGATTTCCATTTCTGATCACCATTCATGTAGATACTTCTATATTAACAATTTGTGGGAAAGCCTATTCCCATAAAATGGGCTTACATAATACAACACTATATATTTATAATCACTCCACTGTGCAATAAATCTGATGAACCCTGACAGGAGTGTTGTGTTATATACTTCCATAGTGATACCCCTGTTACACACCAGGGTAATGATGCAACAATTCCAATGACCCTTGACCTTACATTGATAAAGAAAAAGAATATAAACAATGTAGCTGACTTTATGAGCAAAATACAAGCACATAATTGTAAACATAGTGAAGGTATACCTTTCCTTGGGTCTACATAAACAATAATATATTCAAAATTTTGCACGTCGATTTTTTTTAAAATCCGTAACGAAATTCCCACAAGCACATTTTTATAAATGAATGTTTTCGATTCTCATAAACTTGAAGCGTAACAAACCACACAAAATGTAGTACGGGGAGCGAGGTGGATATTCCTTGTTTTTAATTCCAACACAAATCGCTGCATCCAGTAATTTAGAGAATCGCTGTTCATCTCGGTCAAAAGTGGACATTTTCCCGTGCCGCACGCCACTCCTTAGCTTGAACGTTACGAGGATATTTTTTGAGAGTCTATCAAACGCTGAATTTCATGATCGGACACTTGTACAAACCTTTCATTTTTCGTCTTCGTGTCGACCTCGAGACTGGTGAAATTAACGCACTCAACTCAGTCTCCATCATGTCTAAAATATTTCCTATATCGAAATCCATAATGATAGGTCAATTTTTAGTTCCGTAGATCAAACCTCATACTTCCTAAACAATCTTCAACCTGCATCTGGTTTCCTAACTGATCTAAGGAATTTTCCTTCATAATTTCGGTTTCCGTGTCTATAAGAATTGCGAAAGCATAAAATCACAACCGTCATCCATGGCGTTCAGAATATGAATGGACGAGGTAGAAATTTCAAGAAGTACAGCGCGCTATACTTTTCGAATCACGTGCTCTTTTTTCATTGGTTATATAAAATAGTATAATGAAATTTTGATAGATCATGGCTAATTCAGTGCATGAGAATATGTAGTTGAATTAAGTGCTATTAACGTGAATTTGATAGATCATGGGTAGCTCAATACCTGAGAACAATGATACAAAACATATAGAGTACCTTTTAACTCGTGCATCTTCAGATATCAGACTCGGGGGGCAAGCCCCCTCGTCCGATATCTGAAGATACACTCGTTAAATGGTACTCTATATATTACTAATTATCTTAATATTTGCTTCAAGATTTAAGCACAAGATAAAGTCAGTGTTCTGGACTATTAATTCAGCCTATTTAGAGATGAAAAATATTAAAATTATGGAATAAATTGGGATGAGCAAAATCGCTACACTTAGGTATTATATTATCTTCTTCCTATGATTGAAAATTTGAAATTTAATGATAAATAAAATTTACTTAATGAATAAACAACTTAGTATTTAATTAAAGTATCTCCTTCCTCAATCATTTACCTGTTTCTGCCGTCTCGAAGATCTCCGCCTTCTTCCATTACTTTAAATATATATATATATATATATACAACCTCACTCGCGTCAGTATTTCTTATATTCTATTAACTCCTCGAATTCTCAGCTTCAAAGAGAGAGACCCAGTTCTCAAGGGACCCTGGGTGTCACTTCAGCAAATATGGATCTTCATGTACTTCCTAGTATCTGTTACAAAGGAAATTTTAAATATTTTTGTCGATGTTTTTTTTTCCTGTAGAATTTTCACATCCTCTATTTGGCATTAGCTTAACAACAAAATCTTAAACAGGTCCAAGACCTTTTATTCTTGAAAAATGGTACGTGATGCTAAAAAGTGTCATATTTTCTGTGTGCTTTTTACCATATTTTTTTTATCAACAAGCATACAGTTAGACTAATTTTGATCAAGGTATTCATAATATATTTCTAATTTAACCAAAAGCGTACTAACCTTGAAATTATATTGAGAAATAAAAAATGTTCTCCCACAATCTGAAGCTGGAGACTTCACGACAGTAATTTTAATACACAAGCTAACCCGATATCACTTAGTAAATAAGTATGTTGATCACTAAATCCGGGAGAGCTACTCAGTCATTTCCCCTTGTGTCTATCGTGTAGATCCTAAGATTACTCAATCCATGACTGTACTGTGTAACGTCGCACCAGCAAAGTATAACTATTATCTGCTCTCCCGAGAAACATTTTTTTTTATATTTAGTAGTAACAACTTAGAATATTAAGCATGTACTTAAAACCAGACCCGTATGAAGCGAGGTAAGGGGGAGGGGGGTTAAGGGAGTCATCCCCCCCCCATAATACTTTACAATAGAAAAACATAGCTAAAATACACATGTACCCCATCAATAATCCCTTCTTAAGAAAAATACTATTTTTATTCTAATAATGACAATAATTAAATCCTGAGATCTTGTGGATTAAAAAGAAAAAAAAATAGTAAATAAAATGCAGCTTGATATCAACAGTTCTAGCCACATTAAAACAATTTGTTAGTAGGACAGAGCATCATTTGCAGAAAATTATTTGTGGTATTGATATAATTTAGAAATCATTCAAGTAATACAAAATCATAAGCATGATTGTCAAATATATGAATAAAGCTCGACTGCAATGAGAAATAGTCGACAAGTAAAGATATAGGCCAAAACCGTCCATTCTGTGAGAAGAAAGAACTGTTGGAGGACCGTAGGGCCCAACAGTAGTTCTTTTTTTGTTAAAGAATAGATAGTTTGAGGCCTATAACCTACTTAATTAACTCTATTGTGTTCAAAATGTTCCCTCTTAGAATTTTTTTCTCATCCACTGTATGAAGTAAAACATTGTCCAATTATTACCAGTTTACCAGTTTATTAGAATCTCATTGTTTGCATAGAGATCAGAGTAACATATTAAAATTATAACATTGACATAGATGCATGAGCAGAATATATATCACATATGTACAAATTGTGTTTAAAGCATTAAATTTCGAATATTAATATTAATAACAAGGAAGTTTGACTCTCTCATTTACAATGTTTATGAATGGACACAGTTTACAAAAATACGCTCACATTTTTAGAAGAAAACAATTACATGTAATCAAATTTGATAAACAATTTCTAAAAGGAGACAAGCTATTGACAAACAAGTTGATGAAAAAAGGATATCAACAGTCTCGTTTAAAGTCGTCATTTCGCAAGTTAAATGGTCGATACAATGACTTTGTCGGGACGTACAATCTATCATGCTGACTGACGATTTTCATACTGATTGTTAGGCCATTATTTAAAGATTGAATTGTCAACGAATTTTTCCATTTGTTCGATCATAGCAAGGGGTACACGGCGGGTGTGACCGGTCGACAGGGGATGCTAACTCCTCCATGGAACCTGATCCGACCTCTGATGTTTTAAGAGGTCCTTTCTTGCCACTCCGGGTAGATGTCGAATTCCGGGGGTGCGAGTATCTGAAAAGAAGATTTTAAAATATTTTGTCATATATATATATATATATATATATATATATATATATATATATATATATATATATATATATATATATATATATATATATATATATATATGACAAAATATTTAAAAATCTTCTTTTCAACAGTACCTGATTTAGTCAAATTGAAAGCATCCACGTTTCGTTGATTTATAAGTTGTTCAAATCATGACCCCAGGAGATAGTGTGGGGCAACAAAATGGGATCAAATTTCCAATGGGAAAAATCGGGGGAAATGTCAAATTAAAGTTTAAATAATGACCTAACTTCAGTCAGCATTCGACATAAAATGATAGATTGTATTTGCTGACAAGGTCATTGTATCGACCATGGAACTTGCGAATGTTGATTTTCTTGTTTCATCAGCTTGTTTGTCAATAACTTGCCTCGTTTTAGAAATTGTTCATACGTTGAGCATGCTCTTGCTTATTGAATCAACTGGGAGATATAAACCCCATTTGTAGGTGATAGGGGTATATTGCTACATAAGTAAGAGATGTTAACGATAGAAAAGTTGAAGACATAACATTTATTACAAAGTTTTGTTGTTATGTTACCATTAATATCTTTATCTAGTAAAATATCCATTTATGAAACAGATGTGTTAGACTCTGTGGTATCTTTTATTTCAAGTTCACCGGAATATATCTAGTCGACATTAAAATTTGTGTTTATTCTTTTTGTTCTTTGTTTTTACTGTCTTTTCAATGGTAGGGCCAGTGTCCCTACAAAGCTGCTGAAGAAACACAAAGCCAAGAATTACTCAATAATAATTTATCCTGATAGGTGTATCTCAGTTGACTGTTTAAGGTTGTTGTTTAAGACCGCAAACCGTTTTGTAAAAACTATACTTGTCACATTCTTAATTTCAAAGTGACAGATCCCGATTTTTCCATGAATTCAATGTATGTATGTCAAAAAGAGACAAACACGCACGCACTAAAACGGATAAAAGACATTTATTCCTCGAATAACCAGATCTAGATTTTGTATTACTATCAATGAGTAAATAAAAAAAAATTTTACAACACATTGCAAATGGATACGAGTTGTAACGTGAATATTTATTAAATTTCAAATTACTAACACGAATACATGTATCTATCAAATGACTCTAATTTACACGCATTCATATAAAACAGTGCGCATTATTGATTTTATTTCACAATGTACAAGTATACAACGACCAATATAATTTTTAATTTGCTCGGTGGAACTAAATTATAACCATTTCTAATTTCTTGTCTAGCTACCTAAGGTTTTCATGTTTCGAGAAATGAATCTTGTTTGTGTGGTATTTATCTTTTATGTATGTGTCCAAAACTCAAGTGCAAAGGAAATAAATGAAGGTAAATAAATAATAGTTCTTACAAGTATGTATTATTCTAATATACGGTGTTCAGGAAAAAAAAATAAAAAAAAATAAAAAGACGTACAATGTTAAAATGAATTGCTTTTTTCATAAACCATTATCATAAGTATTCCATCTTTGACTTTATAGTATTTCATTCTTTAATACATGTACCAGTTTTTTCTTGCATATAATTCTGCATAGATGACGTTACCACTCTGTATATAACCTTTTCCTTTTTTATTTTATGTAGTCTTAAAGAATTTTTTATTATCAAACAAAAATTGGTCAGAGAACATTACGAAAGCTGTCGATGGGTCAACCATTTTGATAACCTCGTACCGGTTTCCGGTGATTCCCAAATCTTATAAAGGTAAGCACGACTATCCTTTGGTGCTTTCTTGCCGAAACCTTACTGGTTGCTATACACTAAAACTCGCACAAAGAAAAATTTTTCGCCATCGATTTTTCCGTAAAACCCAAATTTTATTTTTATAAAATATATATCAACAGAACTGTATTGTCACTGGAATTTTCTCTGAAGGTAAACTTATTCAGTCTGGTCTGGTTCCCGTAGACTGTAGTGATGTTCGTAAGGCTTTGCCGAGTGCACCTAGTGGAGTTTATAAAATATACCCGGCAGGAGGTCATGGTCACACAGCATACTGTGATATGACCATGGATGGCGGGGGATGGACGGTATTGTAAATCCTTTATATATAACGTTTATACTTGTTTGGAAATGAGGTCATGTAAGCTAAAATTTGGCAAGGTCATTATTGTTTAACTTTTTGTAAATTAATATGCAAAGTATATGGGCATAAAAAATATTTTTAACAAAGGTTTTCCAAAGAAGAATGGATGGGTCTGTGAATTTTTTTCGGACGTGGAAGGAATATAAAGACGGATTCGGAAATTTAAAGGGAGAGCACTGGCTTGGTCAGTATTTGGAATGAACAAATCTTAATTGCCTTAAAATTGCAAGATTTTTACTGCAATTGTAAATGTTTAAATTTCAAGGAAACCAGGTGTTGTATGAAATAACAAATCTCGGGTGGTACGAATTAAGGATCGATCTTGAAGATTTTGATGGTAAAAGGAGGTTTGCAAAATACAGTCACTTCAAAATCAGTACGGAGTCGCGGGGATACAGATTGGCAATCTCAGGATATACTGGAAATGCGGGTAAGCGATTCGGAAGTTCATAATTATTTGATTTTCCAATAAGAAAGGAAATTGCTCATTTTTCATTGAATGAAAACTTTTCTCATCAATCAACAATATGAATTGTCCGAATAATATTTCCTTAGTTTTGAATCATATTTATTGTGCATAAAATACATTATGTGAAAGTTGTGCAACGCATCTAAATGTATTCGAAAAGTTAAAGATCAAAGATCTAGAGATGGTAATCCTGAATTTATATTCAATAAATAAGTGCAGTATTCTTCTTTGACAACAAAGATATTATTTAGCCCGAGTTTTGATTTGTGTTTATATTTTTGTGGGGCAGTCTTTTGTTTAAGATATGAAATCACGTGACATTGATAACTACTTTATTAAATACTGCCATTGTAATGTTCATAGGAGATTCTATGGCTTTCGCAAATGATATCAAGTTTACAACCTATGATCGGGATCAAGATTCGTACAGAGAAAACTGTGCAGTCCAAACCAGCGGCGCTTGGTGGTTTACTAACTGTCATCATAGTCACCTTAATGGGTTTTATTATAGGAATCCTACTATCGCCGCCAATACACATGGTATCGTTTGGTATCACTGGAAGGGGCATAAGTATTCTCTCAAAAGTACAACCATGATGCTGAGAAAGCACACTAGCAAGAAATCAAATCAAAAAAATTAAACTAATTGTTGTTATGCTTGTTGTCTTATCTTTTATCATTGCGTCTTCAAAGCACGTGTTCGTGGTACCCCTGACAAACTTTATTGGGTTTCCTACGAGCTGGCTTCTCTCACTGCGAATAAAACTATTCTGTAAAAAGGGCATAAAATTCCAGAGGTTGGATCATGTTCCTAGGAGAAGTAACCATCCCTTTTTGACCGGTCAAACCCGCCATGAGCTCTATGTATTGATCAGGTAGACAAAACATTGCGTAGTCAAATTCATTATAAAAAACAAAGGCCTAACAGTTGGTATGAAACATGTCAGCCAAAAAAGAACCAAATGATAGATTATATTTGCTAACAAGGTCACGATAACTTTTAACGAGGTTGTAAAAAGAACCCTGTGACATCAACATATCAGTCAGTAGCCTGTCTCGGTTTAAAACTGATAGTACTCAGAGCATTCTCTTGAGTATCGAATAAGTTTGGCGATGTAAACACCATTTACAGGTGATAGTGGGATATTACTACATAAATAAGGAAAGTTGACGATCGAAAAGCTGAAGTCAACTTGTTTGTCATACAATTTAGCTGTTAGTTGGCCCTTATCGTCAGTAAAAAAAATCCAAATATAAAACAGATGTGCCAGACTCTGTGGTTTCTTTAATTTTAAGTTCACTGGGATATATCGAGGCGACATATGAATTGAAGTAACTATAGCTTTCTGTTTATACGTCGTCGATATTCTAAATGTCGAGTTGAAGGCAAGAGCAAGTTTTATTCTTCTTCTCATGTAGAAGTCTTTGAATAAATTCTGCTTCAGTGGAATATAAAAAAATGTTGGCTAATAAAGGAGCACAAATAGTGCCCAACACAATTCCAAAAGTTTATTGGAAGACCTTGTATCCGAAGACTACACGAACCTAAATGTTGTCAACTCCAGCATCCTTTTAAAAACAATTTCAGAGTACTTGATTTTTAACAAAGTAAATTTGTAGATGACCAATCACAAGATACGAAAATTTATACTTCCATTTTTGTTGAAGAAGCCATTGTTTATGATATCAAAAAGCCTAATTTTTAATTTATTGTGAGGAATGGTTGTGTAAAATGTAGCAAAGTCGTAAGTTTTTATGTTAATGACTTTTGAAAAATTGGGCGATTTTGAATTTTCTAAAAGTTCTTTGGGTTTTTTGAGAATCCGCATCTGATTTTCACCACTTCTAGAATACGCTGTAGCACAGTACGTCTTAAGTTTCTCCTTCACAGCAGTTAATATTTTTGTAAGGAGTAAAGATACGGGTTTAATAGATCATTTGCTGGACCCAGCAATGTATATCTGTTTGAATGGATTTTATGAAGTTTAGGATTGCAATATAGGTAGGCTAGATCGATCTCACCTTGGTTGACTGGAAGAATATCATATTTAGAAAGTGAACTGCGTGTATGCTTTGGATTTCCAAAAGTAGAATTAAAACCAAGTTCTTCTAAAATACAGTTATAATAATGAGCCTTATAAACAAAGACGATATTGATACAAACCTTTTCGGCTGGAACCATTGTAAATATTGTTCATGTGGCCTTTTAGTTCTTTTATCACCTCCGATTATATGAAAACGGAAGAATAGATGGTTCGTATATTTCCTTTTAAATTTCATATACGATATGAGCAAACAAAAAACTTTCTCTTGATATTTGATTTTACAATAAAAAGGAATCGTTTCTTTTTGGTACTTATATAATAAAAATAATTCTGTTTTCTAATATAAGAGACTGCCATAGTCATGTTGTATACAAGTATATTAAAATTCCAAGGTCGTAATTAAATACAAAGTATGCCAATTATATGCCAATGTGTTCTTGTGTCACCTGCAGAGCAGACCGACATTTAGGGATCACTTTACCCGGGGTGTTTGTCCATCTGTCTGTCTGATTGTCACACCTTTTATCTCGAGAACTGTGAGAGATATGGTTTGATATTTTACACATATATTGCTTGGCTTTATGGCTTTTGTAAATTTCCATGGCTACCGACCTAGTAACCTTTGAACTCATCCTTTGATCTAATTTTCAAAGTAGATCATAGTGCCGATATACCACATTTAAGAGGTAAAGCTTTGCTATTTAGGAAGTGCCTTGTTTCTCATAACACATTATGAAAAATACTTGCGTTACAATCTTCTTGACCTTTTGAACTACTTTACACAAAATGCCCTTGGCAGTTTAATTTGACTTACGTCTTTTGAATTTTGAGAGGCAGAGTTTTGATATTTGGCATTTATACATGTTTATGAGCTAATAATATATATGATATTCAGTTATCACACAAACTTATATTTAATTACTATGAAAATACATCGGGATTGGTATTCCACAATGGGGTCGTGTAGACTGAGTGAAATCTCTTATGGAGGATTGTTGGAAAACAATGAAAAAGGTTAAGGTAACGGACGGTGATCGATCTCAAAAATCTATAAAAAAACAATTCTGTGAAAAGGATATAAATCACACCCCTGGAAGTTCCAGAGATGGAATCAGGTGTCTACGAAGAGTAAGCTTTCTCTGTCGACCGGTCAAACCCGCCATGGGCCCTATGTATTGATCAAGTAGACAAAACATTGCATAGTCAAATTCAGTATAAAAACAAATGCCTAACAAATGGTATAAAACGTGTCAGTCAAAAAGGTTATATTTTCTAACAAGGTCATTATAACGACCATATAATTTACGAAATGCTGACTTTAAGCGAGGTTGTTGAAATCCTTGTAACATGAACTTATCTTTCAATAGCCTGCCTCAGTTTAATGATCTTTTTGGAGCATGCTCTTGAATGTGAATAAATTGGGAGATGTTAACACCATTTGCAGGTGATAGCGGGATTTAACTACATAAATAAGGAAAATTGACGATGGAAAAGTTGAAATCTCGTTTCTCATGCGATTTATTTGTTTATTTGATTATTTCCTTTAATTTCATTTTTTTATTCATTTGAGTGCAGGGGAATAGTATTTTCTTTGATTGTCAGATTCTATTGCAGTCTTATACCATTCAAGGATGTTTTTACAGTGCCTGGATATCGAGCATCTGAAACATAATTCTCCAACGTGGTCATGTTCTTCTTCACACTACAACTTTAGTCCTGCTGAACACGTCATTACTCGCGACGTAAATATAGTTAATAACGAAGATCTAAATTCACTTATTATAAGAGTGCCAAAGTTTAGGGAACCCCGATCTTTCAACTGGCGTCATAATTTCATAAATATTATGAATTCAGTAGAAGATTACGACAGACGACGGACCAAACATAAAAAAGAAGACCATGACACTTTGTTGAAATGGATAAAATGTATGAGATGGATGTTGAAATCGCGCAGTAAGCGATTAGGGGGTAATATGGAAACATCTATCCTTCTGTCTTCGACAATGCAGAAGTAAAACAAGAATTAGAGAGATTACACGATCAGTATGTACTGGTTCCCGCTGACAAAGCAGGTAACACTGTTTGTAAGGCTCATTATTTGAAAAGTATTTTAGAGGAACTGGGATTTAATTCTGCAAGTGGTAATCCAACATATACCCATAGCTCCCTTTCTAAGGAAGAAATTCTTAAAACCCATATGTCAGTTTTAGACATTTTTAATATTCCGTACAATCAAAATGAATTTGAATTACCATATCTATACTTGATTTCAAAACTCCATAAAAATCCTTACAAAGATACATAGCAGGTTCCAGTTAATGTTCTACCAAGCCTCTTTCTATACTCCTCACTAAAATATATACAACAGAAGGAGAAACTTCAGGAGTACTGTACAACAGTATATTCAAGAAGTGGCGTAAATCAGATGTGGATGCTTAAAAACTCCAAACAACCTTTTAAAAATTTGAAATCAAAAAATTCTAACAAAGCCAATAACATCAAAACGACTACGACTTTTCATCTCTGTATACAACCATTCCAAACGATAAATTAAAGACCTGGCTTTTTGACTAAAATATTTTTATAGACAGCTTTTTTTTTTCTATAAAATGGAACTTGTAAATATACTTACCTTGTCACTGGTCATCTGCAAAATTATTTTGTTAAAAAAACATTCTAATTGTACACACACCTACTCTGAAGTTGATATTAAAAAGATGCTTGAGATTCTGAAAATACATGTACCTATGTAGTTTTTGGAGATCATGTCTTCCAAAAATCTATTGGAATACCTATGGGTACCAATTGCGCCCCGTTATTAGCAGACCTTTTTTTGTATTCATATGAAGCAGAATTTGTCCAAAATCTTGTACGTGAAAAGAAGAAAACACTTGCTGTGGCCTTCAACTCGACATTTAGATATATCGACGACGTATTGTCAATTAACAATGGCTATTTTCATTCTTATGTCGATACGATATATCCTGGTGAACTTGAGATAAAAGATACCACAGAGTCTGACACATCTGTTTCATATTTGGATATTTTACTTGAAAAAGACGTTAATGGTAATCTAACAACCAAGCTTTATGATAAACGTGATGACTTTAACTTTTCAATCGTCAACTTCCCTTACTTATGCAGCAATATACCTTCATCACCTGCATACGGGGTATATATCTCTCAGTTGATTCGATACGCAAGAGCATGCTCTACGTATGTACAATTTCTAAAACGAGGTAAATTATTGACAAATAAGTTGATGAAACAAGAATATCAGCTGTCTCGTTTAAAGTCATCATTTCGTAAGTTCTATGGTCGATACAATGACCTTGTCAGCAAATACAATTTATCATTGAGTCAAATGCTGACTGACGTTTTTCATACTAATTGTTAGGCCATTATTTACACACTGAATTGTCGACGGATTTTTCCGTTATTTCCCGATCATGACAAAGAGCACACGGCGGGTGTGACCGGTCGGCAGGGGATGCTCACTCCTCCATGGCACCTGATCCCACCTCTGATGTTTGGAGGTCAGTGTTTGCTCTGCTCCTATTTTGTATTGTATAATGGACTTTGAGCTTGAATACTGTTCGTTATCTCCATATATTTCATTTACGTGAGAAGAAGAAAACACTTATTGTGGCCTTCAACTCGACAATTAGATATATCGACAACCTATTACATTCATACAATATAAAAGTTAAATTGTACATATATCAGAAATTTGCATTCTAATTTGATTTTGATAATTTATGAAAAATATAGCAGCTGTTGAAGCTCGTCATTTTTTGGCACAATATTGAATACAGGGTAACCCATTTTTCCGGATAAATCCTACTACCATTTTCAAGATGGGAAGTCCTTTTTGTAGATTATAATTATATATATATTGTACAAATATAAGAGATTTGTAAAGTACTCGAATTTTTGAGAAAAATATAAGCTATTGAACTTCCAGCAAAATATTGCATATAGGTTACAACATTTGTCCGAATAATTCCTACTACAATTTTGAAGATACATGTGTATTTTTTTTAGATCAATTGCACATGTATCAGAGATGTGCATAGTATTTGGAATTTTGATAATTTATAAGAAAAATAAAAGTTTATGAACGTAGTCATTGAGTACATTGATATTGTTCGAATGTCATCTCCTACAGTTTTCAGAACGGTTTTTTTTTATAATTTATATGAGTAATACTAGAACTCTTCATACTAAAGAAAACCAGGTTTGCTCTTGCATTGACAGTCCCCTCCTTTTTTGGTCGCATTTCCAAATAATATTATCAAATGCCGCAATGTGTTGGTTATATCTGCATACACATAATATTTGATATGGAAAATTTTATAACAAAAAGAAAATTAAACACAGTGTCAAATTTATGCTTCAGACGAGTTTTATCAGACACACGATTCCAGAAGTTCACAAACGAGCTAATTTTGATGTCGTCAATGTTGTGCCGACAGCGATTTTGTACGATTGGTTTACCAGAGAGAAAAAAATGTTATTTATAGATATATTTTATTGATTTTTTAGGCCTTATTCAAAAAATGGTGTTTATGATGTATGCCAATTTTTAACTTTATAGTATTAGTGAAACAAAAGATATTGAAAATGTTCGCGTTTTTATGGGACAGCCCTCGTAATGGCCTAACAATTAGTACGAAAAACGTCAGAAAGCATTTGACTTAAGCAAATAGACACGTATTCCTTAAATAGCTAATTAAGTACCCTGGTGCAATACACCACAGAGGTGAGTTTCATGAGATTGTATAGTATACAAATAACATTGAAGATTTGTACTGTCAAGAAAATGTTACCATATATATTTGAGAGTTAGAGAAACATTTCCACAATGAAAAAATACAAAATTTTATAGCCAAAATGATAAATATGTTTTGTCGTTACTGCGCGCATTATTGAAGTGAATTGTCATAACTTAATCGCAAGAGACACCTGAGTATATTATAAATTTCAATAAAGTTTTAACAATGTATAGTTTTACCTACCCATGAATATGAGGATGCTCTAACGCGCCAAATCTGATTACCTTTAAAACACCCAGATGTCTCTTGCGATTGAGCTATGTCCAAGAACAGAATAGGACAATAAATTCGAATAAATCGATGTAGACCAATATTATTGCTCCTAGTTTGACAAAATCGTAATTCTTTTAATTTATTTTTTTAGTTCTATAAAATAGAAAATTTCTATTGTGTTACGTAACAGTTTTCTTTACTTCAATAAAAACAACACAAACTCCCAAGACATCAGGGATATGTTCATGGTGAGATGACATGAAATAAAAATGAATACATGTATGTGTTCTTATTATTTAGAAGAAAGAAAACATCCAATAACAGTGAAGAGACTAATGAATATCTAACTATACAATTCAATATAAGGAATTCGACTTATTTTTTATGACAATAATAACGATAATAATCACCTTATTGAACGTGCAAACAATTTTTGTTCAATTGATCGATTTATTTAGACGTTAAGGGTTAGATAATCTACTAATTTGTCGCCTTAAAATACATTTTCATGTCGTCTCAGATAAACACACACGGGCAAAAACCAACAACAACAACTGCACAATAAAAACCATTTAATCATTGAATAACCTGATCAATATTGAGATTCTGTATCATGTAAAAAAAATTCTATTAAAAGTCACCTTGCAAAGGGATACTAGTATTAGCATGAATACTTATTTTATTTCAGATTACTAACACGAATATCTATCAAATGACTAATTTACACGCATTCGATATAAATGTGTGCGCAATATTGATTTTATTTCAGAGTGTACGGTTTTTCATCGACAATGCTTAGTACTTTATCATTCTGTTAATTTTGAATTTACTGGGTGGAGGTAAATAATTCGTCATTTCCTTTCTAGCTACTAAGGTTTACATGTATATAGAAATGGATTTTATGTGTGTGGTTTTTATTTTATATGCTTGCGTCATAAAGATCAATGCAAAAGAAGAAAAGCAAGGTAAATAATTGATGGTCCTTATGTACATATATAATTCTATAATACACTGCGCTCAAGAAAATATTTAATCATTAAAAAATATTAAAATCATTTAACAGAACGACCATTCAAAATGAACTGTCTCTATTTAGATACCATTTCTCTGTGAATTTACATTATTTCATCCACTGATGCCAGCTTCTATTGTACATTTGTACGGATACTTATATAACGCTAGCATAATGTAAAATAAAAAAAAATTATTTTCCTTTTCTAGTCTTAAAGGAATTTATATTATCTACCAAGAATTGGTCACAGAACATTTCAAAAGCCGTCGATGGGTCGACCATCTTGATAACTTCATATCGGTTTCCAGTCATTCAAAAAAATTATCCCAAAGGTAATCACTTCTTTTTTTATTTAACTAGGTGTCATTGAGTTCTGTTGAGTTTATTGAGATCGGTACAATCCCTCTGGTTGCCATACACAAAAATCTCCTGAAAAAAAATTATTTCTTATCTTTAAGTATATATTTATCTCTGAAGGTAAACTTATTCAGTCTGGTCTGGTTCCCGTAGACTGTAGTGATGTTCGTAAGGCTTTGCCGAGTGCACCTAGTGGAGTTTATAAAATATACCCGGCAGGAGGTCATGGTCACACAGCGTACTGTGACATGACCATGGATGGTGGAGGATGGACGGTATTGTAAATCCTTTATATATAAGGTTTATAATTGTTTGAAATGAGGTCATGTAAGCTAAAATTTGGTAAGGTCATGATTGTGCAACTTTTGTAAATTAATTTGCTAAGTATACGGGCATAAAAATTTTTTTCAACAAAGGTTTTCCAAAGAAGAATGGATGGGTCTGTGAATTTTTTTCGGACGTGGAAGGAATATAAAGACGGATTCGGAAATTTGAATGGGGAACACTGGCTTGGTCAGTATTTAGAATAAACAAATCTTAATTGCCTTAAAATGCAAGATTGCTCAGTATACCGCTATTGTGCACGTTCAATTTTAGGCAATCAAGTTTTGTATGAAATAACAAATCTCGGGTGGTACGAATTAAGGATCGATCTTGAAGATTTTGATGGTAAAAAGAGGTTTGCAAAATACAGTCACTTCAAAATTAGTACGGAGTCGCAGGGATACAAACTAACAATCTCAGGATACACTGGAAATGCCGGTAAGCTATGTTGATAGTCCTTTCATTTATATTTCAAGTGCGCAATTTTACCATTGAATTAGAATTGACTTTCTTCATGAACTTCCTACTTGAATCAACAATCAATCTGATCTATTTTGTGTGCGAATGATATTTTCCTCCTTTTGAGTCTTATTCAATGCGCATAAAAATTTGATCATGTAAAGACAAAGAACAAAGATTTAAAGCTTTAAAATTGCTAAATCCGGATTTTTATTTAATTACATGCAGTACTGTTCTTTTGACATTGAAGAAAATACAAATGTATTATACTGTCTTGATCGTACGGACCATAATGAAAGCTGGTTTTGAACATGGACATGCTTTTTGTATTTTTCGGAGATTGCCATATTTTTATTCTTTTGCTTAAGGTAGAGGGCCGTTCAATAAATAATGCAACATGTAGTATATCATAATAAATGTACAAGTATAATTTAATTTTATCCTTTCACAGTTGAAAAGTTTTATTAAAAGAAAATCTCTTGATTTTTCCTATTGTCCTCGCAAAGGAATTCCACTTTTAAAGTAAAGTAAGCACGGTCACTTCACTGAGCTGAAAACTGTTTAAAATGATCTCTGCCAAGAAGCGTGTGTGAAAACTGTGCTTCTTCACACAAATCGCTGAAGAATTTATACTAAGGCTTAATTTTTATATGTGGAAAAAAGAGTCTTTGACGCTATATAGTTTTCAGATGGAACCAGAAATTTAAAAGTACGAAAGGAGAGTTAAAATATAATGGTCTAACTGGTCGATTGAAATCTGTAGGGACAACAAAAATATCGATGCTGTGTGCAACTTGATATCTGAAAATGCCAGATTTACACTGAAAGACATTGCTAAGACACTAAACATTTCATCATCACAACATTTTATAGAATTCTGACAAAGGAAATGATAATAATAACATTTTTATCAGATATGTGCTTTATTTTCTTACAAAAAGTCTAAGAGAAAAACGCGTTAAATGTGCCAATGATCTATTTAAAAACAAATATTTTAACAAAATGGAGGATTTGATAAACTTCCGTGATGAATGACGAAACATGGATGCACTTTTTATAGCCAAAAAGGAAGATCAATATTAAAATGTGGAATCAAAGAAAAAGCTGTCTTCTTATTTTTGTAAAGAGAAACAAGGGCTATAAACGTGTTTTTCTAGTTTTCATTTTTCTTAAGGAGGTCCAGTAAAACATGTAAATACACCCAAATGAAAGACAATCAATGGAAACTTTTATGTTCAAATTGCACTGAGGAAATTTAAACAGATTTCCTGCAAAGGAAGTCCAAATACCGGTCCCCAGGCTAATGTTCCTGTACCTGACACAGATGCTGCAAATAAACATAAAGAAATAAATGAAATTTTGAAGAAGAGAAAGTTTACAGAGCTTTGCCACCCCCACCCTTATATTCGCTAGATCTCAGCCATTATTAGATCTTTCCTATTCCAAAAAATGCATGAAAACAATCAAAGGAAGATTGTACAATGTCAGATATGTCATGGGAAGTGATATTCATCAGTGTCTTTTGAGCACCCCTAAGGAAGAGTGTGCTGACGTTTTCTGGTCATGGGTACAAAGACCTAAGCCATTTGTAAAGGGTACATGTAAGAGGTATTGAAAATAGTAAGAATATGTATTACCTACTTTTTTTATTTTTAGATGACCTTTGCATTATTTATTGAACTACCCTCGTATGTAACTCCCGACATTAATTATATCAAAGATTTTTAGAAGTATAATTTATCTACTCATATAGAATAATTCAAAACTGCAAAGAAAATTGGGGCACCGTGTACATTTTATTGAGCAACACAAAATTAAATTGACCTTTTTGTACTTAAAATATCAACGTTCTGGTTAATCACTTTAGCTTTACCAGATGTAATTAATCCGACTAGTATTTTATGCAAAACAGTTTTGAATAATTTAATTTTGTTTGTATTCTAGCGTCTGATTGGTTAATATCCAAAATGGAACACAAATTATTTCTGTATAACCTGGTTAGGTATGGGGACCCCCCCCCCCCCGACATCCAGCTGAATCATCTGTATCCATACATGCAATCCTCTCATTTCCAGTCCTCGGGATTCATGGAAAATTCCAGATTTAATAAATGTACCTTTAACTTCAAACAATAATTCGATCTTACCACATGTAAACAAACAACAAGGTTGCTAGGCCTATGTATTAGTTTTTACCTCCCCTTGCTTCCCATCACTTCCGTTACTACGGTTTTATATTGAGCGGCAAATTTGAACTAATAAAATGCAACGAAATTTTACACCCATAGTTATTTAATGATTTTAAAATTAAATTATAAGGAATGACTCTAATTCTTGGCCAAAATATTTAAGAAACAAGGTATCATTTTTAAACATCTATCGGGATATAAATACGGGTTGGTCACGAGATCAAATTCCATAAAGCCCGAAGGGCTTTATGGTAAATTTGATCTCGTACCAACCCGTATTTATATCCCGATAGATGTTTTAAAATGATACCTTATTACTTATATTTACATTTGTGACTTATTCATATTATATATTAGCCTGATTATAACCTTCAACGTGTGAAATGTTTTATTTTTTCAAACTCAACGGCACAACTTTGATCTATAGATTGCGCGTCGACCCTTAATGACGTCACTGAGAAATTACGTCGAACGTTTATGACGCGGGAACCAGTGTTTACACAGATATAGACACGCGTTGCTTTTAATAGTGTTATATAAAAGAAAACATTTGCAAATGTAAATATTCGAGTATAACCTGGTTTGGGTCAGTTTACGCTGTTTTATAATCCGCTTCGCGGATTATAAAGCGTAAACTGACCCAAACCAGGTTATACTCGAATAATTTGGCCAAGAATTAGAGTCATTCCTAAAATATTATTTATTTTGAAGGGAAAAAATGTTGCAAATTATAATTATTTTTGTGTTACTTTTTCGTACAAAAAAATATGAAATTAGGGGCATTAAATTTTATTATAATGATTGAATAATTCCAAGCTCTCTGATTGGCTAAGATCCAACATTGTAGAAAAAATGCTACGTTTTGTTCACCTGCACGTGAATTTCCAGGTAAACATAAGGATTTATTTTTCCAACATTAGACTATAATAGAATGACAACTTCCAAATTGACATAAATAGTTCTGGAAAATTATTCCACTTGCACCTGACTGCCACTCAGGTGAACATAACATCCAGATACATAGAATCGGGGGTGGGGGAGATAAGAGGGGGTGCAGGGGGCCTGCCCCTCCACGTTTTTACTGATCATAAATTTTTAATATTTTTTCTTTATAATCCCCCCCCCCCCCCCCCACCTTCAAAATCGACCCCAGCTACGTGTCTGACATTGTTTTTCTACATCACACCTAAAATAGATTTCAAAATTCCAAATGAATATAAAACGTTATATTTTTTAACTTATTTAATTCTTGGCTACATGTACATGTAGGACTTCAGCGAATGTAAACAACTAAGATTAGATGGCATCAATTGCTAATTACTTATTAAAATAGCAATACTTCAATGACAAATTCTTGGAAAAAATATATATTATTGAGGAACATGTCACCTGACCTTAACAGGAGATTCGATGGCTTTCGCACAAAGTATCGAGTTAACAACCTATGATCGGGATCAAGATTTGCACAGAGTAAACTGTGCAGTGATGGTTAACGGCTGCTGGTGGTTTACCAGCTGTCTTAATAGCCACCTTAATGGGTTCTACTATAGGAACCCTAATCGCCGAAAATACACATGGAAGGGGGATGTGTATTCTTTGAAAAGCACAACAATGATACTGAGAAAATAAGAGGCTTAAAATCATCAAATTCTGTCAGTTGGTGCAACATACTGTGTTAACTAAGAAGTAGGTCACAGTGACCTACTTTTGGGATTTCAAGTTGTTTCTCAATATTTAGGGAAACAGTTCTGCCTTTCCCTCAATCTGCCTAATTTTAGTAATAGACTTGCTTATTCATTTGAACATGTCTACAAAATAATAATCATTGAAGTTCTTCGAGTGTAGAGAACTTCCTTAAATACATACGTAAACGCGACAACTCGGATTTGATGGGGAACGCAGATTGTTAAATTTGGTGACTAGTACATGAAGAACTTCCGGTTAGATAATATGTATTTGTCCTATTTAAAGACGATTCTTCTATACCATTTTTGACTTTTAAGGTGAAGGTAGGCATATTAAACACCATCAATGTCCTCAATCATTAACAATTTTTTTGTTTGTTTAAGCTAAATATTCCTTGAACATACCTATATCAACGTAACATTCTAAAAAAATCAAAAGTAGTAATTCAGACCTTAGTAGGTATAAGAATGCATATTTTTATTTTTATTTTTATTCGGGGGGGGGGGGGGCATAAGTTTTGCTCTTCACAAGTGTATTTTTTAATAAGACATTTACTTAGGAACATATATATGTGATCTTTTTACCTTGACCGAGGAGTTTGACCCGATAATAGAAAACTTAAGTCTTGGTCATACGTTTTGAATGGTTGGTGCTAGGTATTTCATACTCAACGTGTATTTCTTGTAATAAGACCTTTTCCTGGACACAAAGATACCTTGACATTGGAGTTTGATCCACGTTTAAGAAACTTAAACATTGATCGTTAAAGCTGAACATGATTCGTAAAAGCAATGTGTCCGCCATTTTTGTTCGGATTCTCGCTATATCTGAGGACCCCTATATAAAGGGTCTGACTTGGACACTGTTCAGTATAATAAGTCGACACCGGTGTAGACGGACGTATGCTATACAGCACTCGGTAGTGACAAAAATAACTGTAATACCTCTTCTAATGCAGGAAAGTAGATACAAAAGAAACTTACAATTATAGTTGTACAGGTCAGTGCATTATACAAACAAACACAGGTACATGTAACTACAATAAAATGTAAACAAAGGTAATGCAAGATAATCAGCACGAACACGGGTCGCCATTCCACGCCGATTCCCGTGACAATAAAGCAGTCAGGTGTAACGAATGCGAAGAGTATACCGTGGTGTTGATGTATCGTAGATATAATATTGAAAATGGCGTATGCCTATTTACGAGTCGTGTTCAGCTTTAAGTTTTAAATGTTTTGTGATAGGGCTTTCATATTATATATTGCATTCCTTGTGATAAGACCCTTGGGTACTAACAATTTTGAACCTATCACTTTGATCTTTGAGTTTGACCAACTATCTAAAAACTTTAACCTTAGCCATAACTTATGAACGGTTAGTGCTAGGGCTTTCATATTCCACAGCTGCATTCCTTATGACAAGAACTTCCCTCATGTACCATCAATTTTGACCCTTTGATGAAATATATGGAGATAACGAACAGTATTCAAGCTCAAAAGTCCACTATACAATACAAAATAGGAGCAGAGCAAACACGGACCTCCAAACATCAGAGGTGGGATCAGGTGCCATGGAGGAGTGAGCATCCCCTGCCGACCGGTCACACCCGCCGTGTGCTCCTTGTCATGATCGGGAAATAACGGAAAAATCCGTCGACAATTCAGTGTGTAAATAATGGCCTAACAATTAATATGAAAAACGTCAGTCAGCATTTGACTCAATGATAAATTGTATTTGCTGACAAGGTCATTGTATCGACCATAGAACTTACGAAATGATGACTTTAAACGAGACAGCTGACAGCTGATCTTGACCATGGAATTTTACCTAATTTTGAAAAACATGAACCTTGGCCATAACTTTTTGAACAGTTGGTGCTAGAGCTCTCGTATTTCACAAGCAATACCTTTCTTTGGGTACCAACAATTTTGATCCTTTGACCTTGACCTTAAAGTTTGACTTGCATTTGAAAAAATTTAATCTTCTTCATAAGTTGCCATACGGGGACATCAGTGTTTAACAAACTCATCTTGTTATGAATGTTTTTCGATTCCAGGTTTTGCATTAAACGGAGAGCATCAAAGTAACAATATTAAGTTTGCACATGTCAAACGTTTTGGAGAACCAAAAGGAATCAATGTGCAATCGTACAATGAAAAAGATGAAGATAACGAACAGTAATCTACAAACAATATAAATCTGTGAACAGGACATAAAACATGGACCCCCGGAAATTCCAGAGGTGAGATGAGGTGCCTAGGGGGAGTACGTTAGTACAACTAGGAAAAACGATAAACTTGTAGATTTTCTTAGATTTTTACTGTGTATATTTTGTACATGTAAGACTTTATTTGTCAAAAAATAATTTCTGTTACAATTAGTTTGACATTGGGTCTATATTTTCGCTAAATTGACTGGACTAAAATGAATTAGTAAGTCATTGTATACATATACTATTGTAATGTTAACAGGGGATGCAATGGCTTTTGCACAAGGTGTCAAGTTTTCAACCAATGATCGGGATCAAGATTCGTACAGAGACAACTGTGCAAAGATACTCAAAGGCGCTTGGTGGTTTACTAATTGTCATCATAGTCACCTTAATGGGTTTTATTATAGGAATCCTACCACGAACAAACAGGGTATCGGTATCGTGTGGTATCACTGGAAGGGGCATAAGTATTCTCTGAAAAGTACAACCATGATGCTGAGAAAGCACACTAGCAAGAAATTATAGTTAAGAACCTAAAAAAAAAGTTTTATTTTTATATTTCACAAAGAGCGCTTTTATTTCCCTTTATCATTGTAAACTTTCTTCTTACTGTTAAATACTCTATGTATGCCTGTGTTAATGTCTCTCACCTTCCTTGAAGATAAATCATGAAGAAAATAAGATTTTTTTTCTTTAAATTAATTCCTTTATTAGAAGTATTGATGGGTCGTGCTTTGGAGATGTGTTGAAGATGCATTCACTTCAAATAACAATCCTTCCTACTCGCCGACCTTATTATAACTATATATAAGTTTATTTTTAATATTTATATTTTTTGTTAATTACGATCTACTAGTAATATATTTTTTAAAAATATTTAACATATTCAAGGAGTGATGTAAATCAAATATGGATTCTCAACTTTTGGAAAGTACATTTTTTTCTCAGAAATCCAAAACATCAAAATGTATGACATTTCAACGCGATATACAACCATTCCTCATGTCGAATTAAAGACTAGGCTTTCGGGCATCATAAACTACTGCTTCTCCTATAAAAAATGGAACTCATAAATTCACTTATCTTGTGATTGATAATTAACAAATTCCCTTGCTTAAGGTTCGTAAACCCTCTCCTCACATATATGAAATGTTTCTTTAACTCTTATGATTTTCCAAAAGAAATATATTTTGTTAAATAAAATACAAACAATTAAAGCATAACTTGCGGGGCAAAATTGGAAAAAAGACAATTCAACTTGACAAATTTATAGAGGGATAATAGACATTTATGTCATTAAGAGTTATCTCTCTTATTAGAGTATTGATAAACATTAAATCATTCTGATTTTGTACACAAGTACTCTGATGTTGATATTTTAAAAAACGTGTTTCTCATTGATAATACGTGTATGGAGGCTTTGAAGACAATATCTTCCAACCATTTGATGGAATTCCGATGGGCACTTACTGTGTTCTTCTATTAGCTGACTTGCTTTTTATTGTAACGACTAAAGTCAAGTTCTTTTTTATGGTTCTTTATTTTGAATTAAATTATCAAATTGGCAATGAGCTACAAACAAGCAAAAATATATACACACATTACCAATAGAACACACAAACAAAAATAAAAGAATTAATCAGTATATGAATTTAAATTCAAACGAACACATACCACCAAAATATGGCAATGCCACACCCAGTCACTCACTCGTACTTTTACTGCGCGTGTGGTGTCTACATTTAAATAAACAGAATTACCGGTATTTATTATATTAACGATAAAAAGATATAATAATTAGTATAATTCAAGTTTAATAAAACACAAGATTAACAAACATTCTTACCGTAACACGCATCACTCTCAAACTCAATCGAACACGTTCAGTTCATAACGGGGGCGTCAGCACAGTGAGTATTAATAGATAACTTGACAAACCAGTTTAAATCTTAGAGATTTACTCAACAAAATAATAAATTCAAATCACTGCACTGAAAATTAATTAAAAATAGATAACAACTAAATTAATATTCAAATAGAATTTTTATAAAGTTTTTAATAATATAATCTCTAAATAAAATTAAATACCTGGCGCAAGGACAGAAACTCTATAAATAGACAATCGGTTTAATAAAGTATGGTGCTCGTTTCGTGTTCTTTTAGTATGCGCAAAATCAACCGTTACATTATATTCATAGAAAGCAAGATTAAAAAACCTTCCTGCTGTGGCTTCGTTATTTCTATAACGTTTTGTCAATTAACAAGTTATTCATATGTCAACTTGATATATCCCAGTGACTCGAAATAAACGACACCACAGTCTGCCACATCTGTTTCATACTTGGATGTTTCACTGACTATAGACGTTAATCTCCATTTCTATCAACTAAATTATACGATAAACGGGATAACTTCCGCTTTTTCATCGTCATCTTTCCCTATTCGTATCGTAAACTTCCACTATCATCTGCATATGGTGTTTATGTCTCTTTACTGATTCGGTGCCTAAGAGCATGTTTCAAGTATGATCAATTTTTAAACAGAGACAGGCTACTGACAAAACAAATTTCTTTACAGGGTTGTCAAATATCTCGTTTATATTTCAGCATTTCACAAATTCTAAGGTCATTATAATGACCTTGTTTAAATTTTCAACCTGTCGTTGGACTGCATTATGACTGGCGTGTTTCCAACCTATTGTTAGCCCATTGTTTTACACCAGTTTGATTACTACTCCGTTTACCTGATCTATACAGAGGTCTCACAGTAGATGCGAATGATTTACAGGGGATGCTTAGTCCTTCTGGCTCCAATCTCATAGCAGTTTATTGATATGTAATTATTAAGTGGCTGGACACCCCTCAGTCTTTAAAATAGGTCTATTATGCGTTTGTTTTTATAAGTATGGAAGACCTTTATTTTTAAGCGATAGATGGTTTGTTTACAGAATGGTGTGTATAACGATTGTGTAGTATCTTTTGACAAAGGAATGATTTTTCATCGTATGGCCTTATGTATGGGGGTTTTTTCTGGGTCTGTCATATTTTCATTAATTTTTCTAAAACCATGAAGTCACATGACAATGATACATATATATATTTTTTAATGAAACACTGTCATTGTAATATTAACAGGAGATTCGATGGCCTTTGCACAAGGTATCAAGTTTACAACCTATGATCGGGATCAAGATTCGAGTAGAGACAACTGCGCAGTGAGAGTCAAAGGCGCATGGTGGTTTACTGGCTGTCATTATAGTCACCTTAATGGGTTTTATTATAGGAATCCTACTATCGCCACAAAAACACATGGTATCGTGTGGTATCATTGGAAAGGGTATAGTTATTCCCTGAAAAGAACAACCATGATGTTGAGGAAGCACACTAGCAAGAAATCAAAATAAAACAAACTAAACTTTTTGATTAAATATTTTTTGTCGTAAATCACAAATTTCTCCTCCTTTTCTTCCTTATCGCATTATACTGAACTTTCTGCTTTCTACGTATATTCTGAACATGTCTCTCACCTTCCTTATATACAAGTCATGAATAAAATATCAAGTTTCTGCGTTAAACTGTTAAATACATTTCTTTTTCTTGGTATTAATGAGAAAAACTTCGAAAATCCAACCAGAACAGTATTGTCAAATTTAAATATGGAGATAATGGACAGTATCCAAGCCCAAAGTCCATCAAAACAATACAAATCGGGAGCAGGGCAAACACGGACCTCCAAAAACATCAGAGGTGGGATCAGGCTTCATGGAGGAGTGAGCATCCCCTGCCAACCGGTCACACCCGCCGTGTGCCTCTTGCCATGATCGGTAAATAAAGGAAAAATTCCGACAATTCAGTGTGTAAATAATGGCCTAACAATTAGTATGAAAAACGTCAGCCAGCATATGACTTAATGATAGATTGTATTTACTGACAAGGTCATTATATCGACCATAGAACTTGCAAAATGATGACCTCAAACGAGACTTTCATCAACTTGTTTCTCAAAAAGCTACCTCGTTTTAGGAATTGTTCATACGTGGAGCGTGCTCTTGCGCATCGAACTAACTGAGAGATATACTACAAATATACAGACGACAAGGGTACATTGCTGCACAAGTAAGGGAAGTTGACGATTGAGAAGCTATAGTCATCACGTTTATCATAAAGCTTTTTTGTTAAATTACTATTGATGTCTTTTTCTAGTAAAATATCCAAATATGAAACAGATGTGTCAGACTCTATGGTATCTTTTATTTCAAGCTCACTGGGATATATATTGTCGACATATGTATGGAAATAACTAAAGCAAGCATTCTGAGAGTATTGCATTAGCAATACTAGTCCCCTACCAGCAAGAATAATCTGGTTCCCGCTAAAAATTGAAAATGCCATAATTCCGTCAAAAATCAATGAAGCGGTACGAAATGCGAACTTGATCTATAACTCATCAAGGTTAAGTCACAAGCCAAAAATCAGCTCAATATCTGCAAGAGTTTAGAAAAAAATTGCAGAAAACCTGAAAAATAGAAAAGGTCATAATTCCGTCAAAAATCATTGAAGCAGAAAGAAATGTAACTTGATCTATAACTCATCAAGATACACTCACATACCAAAAATCAGCTCAATATCTGCAAGCGTTTAGAAAAAAAAGTGCGGAAAACCAGGTGGGACAGACTAAAAGACAGACAGATGGACAGACAGACTCAGAGGAAACCTATAGTCCCCTCCGGTTTCACCGCTAGGGGACTAATTAATTGATGATAATACGTCGTCGATATATATATATATATATATATATATATATATATATATATATATATATATATATATATATATATATATATATATATATATATATATATATATATATATATATATATATATATATATATTAATAATATATATATATATATATTAATATCGGATAGGCAAACGTCGTGCTTGTAAGACCCTTGTATGTTCACTTGTGACTCTCATTTAGATTGTAGCAAAGCCTTACCTTACAGTATATGTACCAGCTTCTTGGCTAGACTTCAATGGATTCAAAACACAGCCGCCAGGATCATTTATTACACATACAAAGAAATATGATCACATAACACCCGTGTTAGTCAACCTGCACTGGCTCCCCGTAGATAAGCCAATCCAGTACAAGCTGCTTCTACAGACTTTTAAAGGTGCTTAGACACAGATTTGAAGTTAATATTTACTCAAATTTTCTGTATAATTTCATGAGTTATATGTTGCTATAGCATTTCATATGAAAATTTGATAAAGGTCTTATTTGATCTGGAAGTTATTGAAACTTCTAATTTCTGGACGCGTTTGATAGAAACAACTTTGCACTTTCACAAATTTTAACTTTATCCTTATTACTTTAGAAAAGTAGCAATTTTGTTGATTATTAATGAAAAATATCAAAACTATAATGCAGAAATTTCATAGTAGAAATGTAGAAAGCAAAATCCTCTCACCAGTATTGTCAGTCCGTGCTCAGTGGTGTGTGCAGAGTTTAACAATTGAACACACCCGGTGAAACGTAAACATTAAGAACAACAGAGCTCGTGCCCTGCTTACAAAAACAGTTTACGTTTCACGGGTGTATTCAATTTGTTTAACTCTGTACACAACTACACAACACTGGGCACGGGCTGACAATACTTAAGTGAGTGGGTTTTGCTTTCGCACATTTTTACTCTGAATTTTCTAGATTATAGATGTAATATTATTCATTAATACACAACAAAATTGCTACTTTTCTTAAGTATTAAGGATAAAATTAAAAATTGTGAAAGCGCAAGGATGTGTTAATCAAACGCCTCCCGAAATTCGTACTTTCAATAATTTCCAGATTAAATAAGTTATTAATTTTATTTTCGTGTGAAATGCTATAGCAATATATAAGTTGTGATATTATCATAAAATTTGAGAAAATATAAACTTCAAATCTGTGTCTATGCACCTTTAAAGCCTTAAACGGAACATCGCCATTATATATACAAGAACTGGTTCAGGTTTACACGCCAAGTGAAGTAGATCCTTACACTCAAAGAACTCTTATCCTTGTTCAGTCGCGTGCGCTAAATTATATGGTCACAGGCGGTTCGATGTGGCTAGTGCAACATTGTGGAACAGTCTACTTCAAAACTTGAGATTTGAGAGGAATTTTATTCGTTTTAAAAAAAAAATATTAAAAACTTACCTATTTACTATTGTATATCCAGATTATTCTTAAGTGTTTATTTTTAAAGTTCCTCATCTTTTTTTTAATTATCTTTTAACAAGGGACAGCACAGCATTTTTACATGTAAACATACCTAGTCCTTTTTAAAGTATTTATATATTTATGTATATTCTTAAGGGTTACAACATGTATTTTTAAGTCCTAGTATTTGTAATTTTTATGTTTTTATGTCTATAAATGTTTTTATGTACAGCGCTTTATAGTAATTTTATAGTATATTTAGCGCTTTATAAATTGTGCAAAATAAATAAAATTTAAAAATATATCTAAACATCGAGTTGAAGGCCACAGCAAGAGATTTCTTTTTCTCGTGTATAAGATTTTGAATAAATTCTGCTTCATATGAATACAAAAATAAGTCTGCTAACAACGGGGGCACAATTGGTACCCATGGAAATTCCAACATTACCTTGTTGGAAGACAAGGCCCCGGGATCATGAAACACCTTAGGCTTAAGTAAAAAATCTTCATATTGTTCTAAAATGTTATAGGAGTCAAGCAGACCTTAAAATATTTTTCAATATTGCTTTACAAAAGTGTTTTTATCTGCAAATTTTGAGATTAAGTTGACAATTACGAAACATTTTAAAGGTGATTGAAAATTTGACTGAAGTCTAAGTTTGTTTCATGATCCTGGGACCTGGTCTCCAAAAACCACATAGATATAGTCAATCAGAAACTCAAGCAAACTCTGTTAAAAAATTACTTTCTATTCACTTGCTTTTCTCCTGGTCAAAATTTTCATACATATTTTAAAAGATTTCATTCATACTTTGATTCGACATATCTCAATGAACGAACTCGAAATAAAAGAGATCAAAAGGTCGGACACATCTTTTTCGTATTTGGATATTTTTCTAGAGAAAGACATTGAGAGCAAACTAACAACTTTTATGATAAACGTGTTAACTTCAACTTTTCTATCGTCAACTTCCTTTACCTATTTAGCAATATACCAATATCACTTACATATGGGCTTAATTTTCCTCGGTTGATTCGATAAGCAAGAGTATGTTCTTTATATGAACAAAAACGAGGTAAACTACAGACAAATAAGTTGATGATACAACAGTTATCTAAAATCTCGTTAAAAGTGAACATTTATCAATTTTCTATGGTCAATACAATGACCTTGTTTGCAAACATGTAAGGTTCAATGGTGACCTCAAGGTCTATCTTACAAATTGGCAATTATTTTCAAATTGAATTGACTACAGATTTCTCCGTTTCCCCGATCATGGCAAAGAAGCACACGTCAGGTGTGACAGGTCGACAGGGGATGCTTTCTCCTTCATGGTACCTGATCCTTCCTCTGACGTTTTCAGCAGTCCGTGATTGTTTTGCTCACAATTTACATTGTTTCATTGGCTTTTTGGGCCTGGTTACTGT
Organism: Saccostrea echinata; assembly: GCF_033153115.1. NCBI lineage: Eukaryota > Metazoa > Mollusca > Bivalvia > Ostreida > Ostreidae > Saccostrea > Saccostrea echinata. Next base: position 8,802,709 of record NW_026889758.1, on the reverse strand, counting down.
TCGATATCCTCGTATTTCCTTGAGTTGGTAAAATTGGAAGCGTAGGAAAAACTTATATATTTTGCTTTGCAAATTTCCAACAGAATAATAAATTTAGATCACATTTTAAAACAACAAAAAGTTTAAAGAAATTTCTAAAGTAAATGAAATTGATCAATAGGAACTTGAGTTTGCTGGATGTGAAAATATCATTTTTTCTTAAAGGGACTTGGACACAGATTTGATATTAATATTTTCTAAAAAAAAAAAAAAAAAAATTGTATTATATCATGATTACATGTTCCTAGAGCATTTCAGACCGATTTATTATAAAAGCGCATTTACAAACTTCTGTAATATGAAACCCTTGAAAACTACAATTTTTAGGACGCGTTTGATTGACACACATCCTTGCACTTTCACGAAGTATGACTTAATTTTAATACATGCATGCATCCCTATATGCATCATCCATGCAAGTTTACACCCGCCGTGTGCTCCATGTCATGATCGGGAAATAACGGAAAAATCCGTCGACAATTCAGTATGTAAATAATGACCTAACAATTAGTATGAGAAAAGTCAGTCAGCATTTGACTTAATGATAGACTGTATTTGCTGACAAGGTCATTGTATCGACCATAGAACTTATGAAATGATGACTTTAAACGAGACTGCTGATATTTTTGTTTCATCAACTTGTTTGTCAATAACTTACCTCGTTTTAGAAATTGTTCATACGTAGAGCATGCTCTGGCGTATCGAATCAACTGAGAGATATAAACCCTGTATGCAGGTGATAAGGGTATATTGCTGCATAAGTAAGGGAAGTTGACGATTGAAAAGTTAAAGTCATCACGTTTATCATAAAGCTTTAACGTCTTTTTCTAATAAAATATCCAAATATGAAACAGATATGTCAGACTCTGTGGTATCTTTTATCTCAAGCTCACCGGGATATATCGTGTCGACATAAGAATGGAAATAACCATTGTTAATTGACAATACGTCGTCGATATATCTAAATGTCGAGTTGAAGGCCACAGCAAGTTTTTTCTTCTTTTCACGTAAAAGATTTTGAACAAATTCTGCTTCATAGGAATACAAGAATAGGTCTGCTAATAACGGGGCGCAGTTGGTACCCATGGGAATTCCAATAGATTGTTGGAAGACCTGGTCTCCAAAAACCACATAGATATTGTCAATCAGAAACTCGAGCATCTTTTTAATGTCAACTTCAGAGTACTTGTGTGTACAATCAGATTGTTTTTTAACAAAGTAATTTTGCAAATGACCAATGACAAGGTTAAGTAAATTTACGAGTTGCATTTTTATTGAAAAAGCAGTTGTCAACGATGTCAGAAAGTCTGGACTTTATCGTGGGGAATAGTTGTATATGAAGTTGAAAAGTCGTAAGTTTTTATGTTGTTGATTTTGGTAAAATTCTGTGATTTCAAATGTTCCAAAAGTTCCTTGGAATTTTTTAGTATCCACATCTGATTTACACCACTTCTCGAATATTGTTGCACAGTACTCTTGAAGTTTCTCCTTCACTACTGTTAATATCTTAGTGAGGAGTAAAGAAAGAGGCTTGGTAGAACATTTACTGGAACCTGCTATGTATCTTTGTTTGTAAGGATTTTTATAAAGTTTCGGAATCCAATATAGATATTGTAATTCGAATTCATTTTGGTTGTTGGGAATATTAAAAATATTCAAAACTGACATATGACTTTGAAGAAATTGCTCCTTAGAAATGAGCTATGGGTATAAGTTGGATTTCCACTTGTAGAATTAAATCCCAGTTCCTCTAAAATACAATTTATATAATGAGCCTTACACACAAAGACAATGTTGTTACCTGTTTTGTCAGCAGGGACCAGTACGTACTGATCGTGTGATCTATCTTTTTTCACTTCTGAATTATTGAATACAGAAGGATAGATGTTTTCATACTGCCCCTCAGTCGTTTAATGCGAGATTTTTAACATATATCTGATACATTTAATCCATTCTGACAAAGTGTTACGGTCTTCTTTTTCATGTCTGACCCAACGCCTGGCATAATCCTCTACAGAATCCATAATATGTGTATGAAATTACTATGCCAGTTAAAGGATCGGGGTTCCCTATATTTAAGACCTTTTAAAATTAGTGATCTAAGGTCCTCATTATTAACTTTATTTACGTCACCAGTTATAATATGTCCAGCAGGACTATAGTTACGGTATAATGAAACATATTGGATGCATCATCCAAGCAACTCTGATCAATGTAGAGCAAAGAAATACTTGGAAAGAACTTGGGATGCTGATGCCGAAGGATTACAGCTCCATCAGCTGCAGACTGGAACTAACGTAATAATTCAAAGAAGTAAATATGAGGAAATCTGAAAAAGATGTAGTATGATATAATTCATTAAGTTCTTATTTCAAACGTTTTATTCACTAAATAAATATAAAATACATAACATAACCATGATCAACTCAAATGAATTAAATAAAATGGCAATAAAAATCTTTTGGTTGACATTTGATTAGACTGTGTTGCAGTCTTTAAGAAAACTGTATTCCTCCACTGGCCTGTAGGACCTGCCAGTCAATGAAACCTACAGGCAATCTATAAAATTGCTGTTGTTATAAAAGCAATCTGCAGGAGACTAGCTCTTCCGAAGTGAGGTGATCGACACAATTCTCATTTTTCTTGTATTAAATACTTGTAATGCTCTGTAAACATATTTTTTGTATCTGAAATCACTCCTAAACCACTGACTCCTCAATTCAATAGGGAACAGGGAATATAAATGTAGTGGTATTATCTCTTTGTATTTAGAATGAACAGAGGCATGAAGGAAATTTGGACTAAGAAAAAAGACAATTGTTTGAAGAAATAAATTGTGTAGCATTTGCAAAATAGTTTAAATGAAGATGACGTCTGAAAAATACAGTCATACTGCTTTGATTTTTCATTGGTTTGAAACTTTTAAACAAATATATGGGGAGAAATACAATTCTTTATATCATTGGGAGTCGGGTCATAAAAATCCCTGCAGGCCCATCGGACTTATTAAATTTTCAACTTTACGGGCCCCCTGCCAATTTTACTGGCCACTGGCCTCAGACCTGTGGGTTTTGGTAAAGACTGGAGTTGAAATCTAAATTTGCCTGTCAAAATACTATTTATAGCACTGTACTAGACAGAAACATTCACAATATTTTCTTCCATTATGACTAGTTTAAGTATATGAAAATAAAGTGCACTTTGAGATGTCCCCTTTATACTATGAAGCCATTCTATTGTGAGATAACTCCTCCAGTCTGTTTTGAACCCAGGAAGCAATCACTGCTATGTTTCCATCATTGTGTCTTTGTATAAATGGATGAATCTGAAATATGATTTATGAAAAGTTTTAAAAAATATTAATAGCTGCTATAAATGAAACTTGATAAAGATTTCCCACTGGATTATTGTATTTAAAATGTATTTTCAAAAAAATCAAAATGACTGTTTTCTTACAGATATGTCCTCTAAGGTGAGTCGGTCCTCAGGTTTCTGCTGCATACTGCAATGAATTTTAAAAACAAACACAATTTACACATAACATGAAACGACATAAAATTATCAATTAAATATTAGGCAATGTAAATATCAAACAAAGAAATTAATTCAAAGATGACCATACCAGTGTGCCACAAGATTGACAAAGTCTGGAGAGAAGTGGTCATCTGATAACTGCGGAGTCTCCTATAGGACAAAGAACTTATTAAATTTCTTCTATCTTTGTTCCCAAAATGACAAATCAGCTTGATCATATATACATGGAAAAATGAATTCATTCATATTCTGATGCTTTTGATAACATAAGGTAAATACAGCTATCCTTTCATAAATAAAAAATGTGCTGTCTTTTAGATAAAATTTGAAATCAAACATATTAAAGGCATGACAAAAATGTAAATTCCAAATTTTTATTGTTATTGCATGTGTCAAAAGTTATTAAGGCATTTTGAAAGTAAGTAAAGAATATGTAACATTCTGAATTTTACAACAAAACACAAACATACTTACTTCATTTATAATGGATGATAAGAGACCCATTGGCTGTAAAATAACAGAGTATAAGGAAATTATAACAAAGGAAAAAGCCTAATCACATACATGTAACTGAATTTTTATGCCAAAAACAAATTTTACTCCATACCATATTTTATATGCTGGATACCTGAACAAGAATCCTATTACACTTAGGACACATACAGTATTTATGAATACTTAAAAAAGACCTACCTTCTCAGGATTCTAAAAATAAAAATTTAAAAAATCATTTTTATTATTGAAAGATGCAACTTAAGTCTTATGGATAAAAATAGACCAGTACAGATATTAAAATTATATAAAGTGATTTCAATTTCCATCCAACTTTGTCAGTCAAGTGAATAAAACCCCATTTACTCACATGCTTGTATGGAAATCTTCCTGTAGCTAACTGAAAAATGATAATAAATTTAGTCTTAACAGTGTATATACATGTATACATGTAGCTCAAAATATTTTTACTTTAAAATGAATCTGAGTACACAAGAGTTCTTATACATGTAAATCAAAGACCCACCTCAAACAATGTGATGCCCAGACTCCAGATTTCAGCTGGTGTCCCATAATCCTCGCCTTTTATCCTCTCAGGCTGAAAGTCAACCATACATAATATAATCCTCTATAGTACACATACTTAACACCTCATAAACTGTCAAAACATAGTATCTACACTGCCACTCACTGAGTTTGGCTGTCAATAATACAGCCTTAAGTACAAAATAATTCAGCTTAATCCATAGTTCAACAACTAACTAAATGAATCTGATACTTACTGCCATGTATGCATTAGATCCTATATAGGTTTTGGCAATGGACCTCTCAAGCTGCAAATACACATAGAACAAAGAAACCTATGGAAATTCTACATTCATTTCAATTTTTCACTTGATTAAATTAATAGTTCACAGGTATGATTTGCATGTTTTTTTTATTAATTAACAGATGCAAATATTGTTAAAACAGCAAGACAATATTGTTTGTAAAACTTTTTTTACAGTAATAGACTTATAAACATTTTGGTAAAGTTAATGATAGTACACAGTTTTAAACATCTTCAATTTTCTTTAAATACTGTCCCTACCTGTGTACTGACTCCAAAGTCACACAATTTCACCTGCCCCTGAGTATTGACTAAAATGTTGGATGGCTTGATGTCTGCAACGATACTGACCAAAATCAAAATATGCCATTTGTTAATCAATGGCTTAATTGATTAAGGACCCTCTCTACACTCAACAAAAAAGTTTTTTGGACATTGAGAAAAATATGTTGTATAAAGGTATAAACATTGAGCTTATTGATATCATTTTCAACATAGGGTGACAGGCTTTTACCCCCAGGAAAAATGTTCAAAGTCAACAAAGTTTACATGAGGGTGAATTAAAAAAAAAATGACCAAACGCATATTTATCAACCCACACTAAAAATACAGGTAATGAAAACAGATTTCTATGTCTCAGCATATGTCTTTAGATAGTGTCTAAATACCTGCCAAATATCTCGTTGATATCTCAATTAACAAAAAAGTTATGCCCAAAAATGATGCTAAAATTGTCAGGAGTGCAACACCTTTTTGTGACATTTTGAAATTTCAATATTTTTTGGAGATCTGTGAAATAAAAAATAATGCTTCATGTTAAAAATAAAGACTTTCCTGATAATATTCAAAGTATTGAGCTTTAAATGTGGACTGTCATAACTTAATTCTGTTTAATCAAGTTGTGGTCATGGCTGATGTTTAAAAAAATGTTATACCATGTCAGGAGTGCAACAGAAAAAATGTAGTGTTGCCAAAAAAACATCAATTGTAAAATTCTGAAAGAAAATTAAGACAAAAAAGAATTTTGGAAGTGTAAAACAATAACTGATATACATTTTAAAACTTAAAAATGTTATATAAATCACAAGCAGCATTAATGAAAGTCAAGTGTATGTACATACCCAAAAATGTCAGGAGTGCAACATTTGATGTTTTGCTCCCAAGCATTGAAAAACTATTATCATTATATGATTTTCTGATTTTTATTTTGGAAAATAAAGACATAAAAAACATTTTTACCAAATAGATTTATCAATTACAGGATCTGTCTGTGCTTCAGATCCATATTTCTATGGTCAGGAGTGCAACACATTTTTTTAAAGATTCAAGTTGTGTGATGAAAAGACTTCTATTCATGCTTAGAAGTATTCATTAATTAATAATGATCTTTTTGTATAATTTAATACTAAATTATTGACAGTTTTATTATTAAAATCCTTCCTTTTTCAATTTTATCAATTCAGATGTGTTTTTATCTTTTTGTGATTTTTTTAATGAACGTTAAAAATAAACACACTAAAACATTGTCAGAAAAATTGAAGTAATTCCTCCTCAACTTCACTGAAACAACAGAGCAAGTTCTTATGTGATTTTCACTTCACAATTCTACTTTAAAAAGGCCCCAATGCTTTTGGTCAGGAGTGCAATAAATATGTTAGAATTATAAATCATCCAATAAGAATAAAAATAAAGAAAAAATGACGAGTAGAATTTTTCTGGTGGGTTACTGTGTTTGTCTTCTAAAGGAAAATATGCTTTAAAATATATTTTATCTTCTAAATATACATTTAAGCTAGTTTTTGGCATAAAATAGGGTATAATTCCAGATAAAATGCGAATTTTAAATACTTTCATCTGTTTTAATTATGAAGTATTGGACTATAAGTATTGCACAATATCATTACCACTTGATGTTGCCAACACTTTATGAATTTTTGTGTTCTACGGTTTTAATTTTAAGCTTTACTGCAGTCAGGAGTGCAACAAAACTGCTTCATAATTACCGATGCTTTTTAACTATCTTTACTAAAAAATAAGTTGAAAAAAAATGCTTGATACTATCTGATGTTCAAAACACTATGTCTATCAACAAATTACAGAAATTTTACGGTCAATTCATGGAATAGTTTTCATCATTTCACATATATTTTAAATACAATTTATATATATTACACTTTTCAAATAATCATGTTTTAAGGTCTTCAAAACATGAAAAACCTGCTGTAAACGATGAAAAATATCAACATGACAAATTGATTTACAAAGTAAGAATGGGTTATTGTGTGTTATAATTTTTAAAACAATGTTAAATAAAATACATATCAGATGTCAGGAGTGCAACACAATAATGTAACATAGGGTCACTTCAAAATCTAGTATTTTTTGTAAGAGAACGCATATATAACAATTCTTGTTTGGCTTAGATTTAAAGAATTGACTTGAACGGACAAAAAAGTGAATTTTGGGGAATTTTATTGCTTCATATTTTTTTCATATTAAAACTTTTCAAACCAGAATTGAAAAAATAATGTAAAATAACAATCAAAAAGCCAGTTTTTTGTCACATGTACAAGAGAAGATACTCATTCAAGGTCCTGATTTAATCATTTATACCCCTTTTACCATTTTGAAGCATAAGAAACTATGATTTCTTGTGATTATGTATTTTAGAAAGTCTTTTAAAGTGTAATGATATTTTCTTTTTTCATAAGAAATTTTACTGATAAAAATTCTGAAACTTTTTAATCCAATTGTCTATTCTATTGCCACTTCAGGATTTTAAACTAGAATGCATTTGCAATATGATGATATAAGTGAAAAATATGTTATAAGTAGTTGAATTTTGCCAAAAAAATTCAGTTTGGTGGTCATTTTTTTTTAATTCACCCATGAACAGAAATCACTGTTGCTTACCTAAGTAGGGAAAAAGCATGCAGATGAGGTGCTCAGTTAATTTATATTGGCCTATCAAAATGTTAGGAATGTTTGAATTGATTAGAAATTGATTGATAAACTGTAGATTTCAATTTATTTTATTTTAGATCTAAGGGCAGATTACTCTACCTACATAAAAATACCACAGAATCAGAACTCTCTAGTGTGCAGTGTAGAGAGGGTTCTTAAGTTAAAAGAAGTGTATGAGAAAACTATAGGTAATGTGAACCACCTCATAAAGTTATTCTCTTGCTGCATTTTTTTTAAAATAACCCATATAAATTTTCTAAATGTAACCTTAAACTTGCCAAAATGAATTTGGTTTAAAAAGAGTGACACATCCTTTAGTAGTAAATAGTCTTTGAGTGCAATGTGGACATCCAATGTTTCTCCATTAGAAAATTATGGACTTGATATGAATTTTGCACACTTTTTCTGCCAGTAACCTTGAACATGTCACAATGACCTTGGATCAAGGTAATGTTATACCTTCAACACAAATAATCTTTGTTTAATGTTTCAACTTCCAATACTATCCATTCAAGAGTGATGAACTGGGCATCAATTTTATACTTTTATATTTCATCCAGTGTATTGCCTTGAGTCAAGGTCATGATACACCATCAAGATATATAGATAATTGTGTGAAGTATAAACTTCCAATGTTTTTCAATTCAGAAGTTATAGACCAGACACAAATTTATTAGTTTTCTGCAAGTAAGCTTGAACTTGCCAAAAGATCTTGGGTCAGATTATGACACAGTCTTATGCCACAAGCAATCTTTTGTCTTAAAACTTCCACTTAGTCTCCATTGTAGAGTTATAGACTGGGCAAAAATAATACACTTTGTCAACCAGTGACCTTGAACTTGTGTAATGACATTTGGTCAAAGTCCTTACATATCTTTAGGTCATATGTAATATTATTGATAATTATGAGCCTCTAATGTTCTCTATTACAAGATATGGTCAAGATAGGAATTAAACATTTTTTTTGAAAAGTGGCCTTTAACTTCCTCAAATAACCTTGGATCAAAGTCATGACTCACTTCAGGTCATATATAAGCAATCTTTGTGTGAACTTCAGGTCATAAGCAATCTTTGTATGAACTTCAGGTCATAAGCAATTTCATACATGCAAGCAATTGAGAAATTTTAGACCAGTCAGGAATTTTATACTTTACTGCCAGTAACCTTAAACTTGCCAAAATTTTGGGTCAAGATCATGACACACCCTCTGGACATAAACAATCCTTTTACCAAGTAAGAGCTCTTTTTTCAGTGATAATTTTATGTATTTTTTCAACAGATTGAGAGTTGACTCTGTAAATGGCCATTAAATTTCTTCCTATTCTATTACAAGTGTAGTCCTTGTACATTAAAAGTGTGGTATTAAATATTACGGTTGTGATGACCATATTAGTTTTGTAAGTGTATGACAATGTGATTGTATATTACAATTTGTGTTGACTGTAATAGTTCTGTGTGTGTATGAGCATGTAACTGTATAATACAAGTGTGATATGTGTTAGTTTTATGAGTATAGGAGTGTGTGATTGTATATTGCAAGTGTGATGACTACATTAGTTTTGTGAGTGTGTGAGCATGGTTGTATATATTATTAGTGCGTTGATTTCATATGACCCCTGAAAGACCTACCTCGGTGTAAAATTTTCAGGCTCCACATGTAGCAGAGGCCTTTAATTATATTTACTGCCATTCGTCCCAATACTGGTTCAGGAATTGGAGCATATTTATCTAACGCACCTCCTGAAAAACAAACAAACATCTTTTTACTCAGAGAAGGTATGCAAAAAGATAACATACAATGTATGAGAGGAGCAAAAGAAACTTTAGGATCTTCATGATTTTTTTTTAATTATCTACTGAATGTAAAATTTCACAACACAATTGTAAATATTTTAAGATTTTCCAATACTGGTACAGTAAAACACATATATCACAAAGCTTATGATGAAGTCTCTTCTTTCCTGATAATTCCCACTAAAGAAATACAAGTATTGACTGTCAAAAAATATGTATCATAATGATTTATACTCAGTTCTCTAAATTTCGTTTTACTGCAAATTTTGAAGTGTGAATTTTGTTGATTAGTACAAATGTATTATATGATTTACCATCCATAAACTCTGTGCAGATGTAGATGCGGTTTTCATTGAAAAAAGCTTTGTAGAATCCTATTATGACAGAGGACTGGCACTAAAAAGAAATCAAACAACTATTTAATAAGTTACATTTATCAACCATGTCAATTTTTAATGATTCCGATTGAACTGCAACTGATGACACATAATATTGCAGTAAGAAGGCACTACTTTAAGGCCAAGATCTAGTATATTAAAGGCGCCTGCAGTTTTCTCAAACCTGAGAAATGAATTTCTTTAATGATGCTTAATTCCCAAATAAAGCATATAATTAAGGACAAAGGTGTATTGGGGCATACTTGTTTGGTAAACACAAAAATAACCTATTTTGAACTGTCATTTTTCAATGAGAAATGAAAGAAACAGTTTTAAAATTTGGACTTTTTTCCATTTCACACAAAATGAAATGTACCCATTCTCTCAGAAAATGGTAGTCTGTATATTCTTCTTTGTTAAAATAATATTTATAGATTGAATATGGGTGTCCAGATTTCTTTTCACATGATTTCAAATTTGATGCCTTGAAAATGCGTCCTGTATAATTTAACGATAGCTGTAAAGTACGAGAAAAAGCAAGTTTGAAATATTATGACACCATAATGGATCCAGCACCAAAAAGGAGTCAAACTCTTTTCCTAGATTACATTTTCAATACTGTAAATACTGTATTAATCCATTGAATATAATTGATATTTCACAGATGTGTTTACACAGTGAAAATAACAAATTTGCAGCAAAACTTTCCTTCCCTGCATGAAGAGTTTTAAAGAAAATAACCCATACAGATAGCAAGAGGGAATAAACCATCCTGACACTGCCAATCCATTTTACAATATTCAATTTTACAATCGCTTTGCTATGGCATCTCAAAACCAATCGGCTACATGTATGACAGCACAGCCTATATGCCACTGCGATACACAGACAGCTCATAGGTGATAGAGGCAAAAAGAAAAAAACCAAAGACAAATGTAATAAACAGAGAATTCAATGTTTTGTAGTTGGATATGGAATTTATTTCATTTAGGAGACAAGATTTTTTTTTTATTTTCACAAGTGCCAAGCACTCATGAAAATATAGGTAAAAATACTGTCGTCTTAGTGAAATTCCGTATCCAACTATGAAACATTGAATATCCTCTACACTCATGAAATATGCCTGGATGTAAAGTATAAGGTCATACCTTCATGAATATTCAAATCTGGAATACATTCAAACCTCTTTATCTCAACCTTGATGGGACCAAGAAAAAAACATTGAGATATCCAAGATTCGAGATATCAAGGGTAAAATACTTATAAAATAAGTGGGTTGGGACTTCCAAATCACTTTGACATATCCATGGTATTCGAGATATTGGTGTCCAAAGTTTAACTTCAAACATTGCATGGCCGTAGGAACCGGAAGGGGGGGCACTGGGGGCTGTGCCCCCCAATAATTTTGCCAATATATATAGATTACTTTAGTAAACATAGATACTATATGTTTGTGCCCCCTCAATAAAAACATCTGATGACCTTTTTTTTTTTTTTTTTTTTTTTGGCTTGTCAAGGAATTTTTGGTATTTTTTTTCTTTCCTTGTCAGGAAATTTTTGTTAGTGCCTCCTCAACTATCAACTGAAAATGTATGACTGTGCCCCCCCCCCCCCCCTCCAAACTGAATTTGCTTCCTACAGGCCTGCATTGGCACAATCATGAAGTAATGTGAATGTGATTAAATAGGTATATGAATACTGTGTACACGTATTTACACTTATCCAGGAAATATATTCTGCATTGATCATAAGTTACATTTTAACAGTAATGGAAAATGAACAAATAACTAAAATAACTTCAGATACAGTATGTAATATATTCACCTTATTGAGAATGTCCAGTTCAGATAAAATTTGTTCTTGTGTCTTCTGATCAACCTCCAACTTCACCATCTATAAAACAGCACAGAAGACTGAACAATGGTAGTATTTTGAAACAGATATTAAATGAAACATTACCTTAGAATTTAATATGTTTCTTATATAGCTGTCATTTTGAGATCTTTCTTACTTACACGTACATGTAGACCTGATACTGTCATATGATTCTAATCTTTACCTGTTTGTTATATCATGTGACATGTTTCTTCCCATCACCTGACATTATATTTTTTTACACTGTTCTATCACTGTGACATTTCTTACCTTGCCTGGCACTGATACATGCTTTTTACCTGCATTGGCATTGTGCCAAGCTACTTACCTTTACCTAACATTGACATGTTCCTGGGCCTCATCAGATGTATATCTAATATAGATCTGACATTGACTTTTGTGTGACATTGTGTTCCTTAATGCTCCAATTCATATTGTAACATATTTTGCTTACACTCAGTATGGTGACTTGTCAGTCACCTTTTCCATTGTAACCTTTCCTTACCTTGACTGCCATAACAGTCCCTGTTGGCTGATGTAAAGCTCTACAAAAATTGAAAAAAAAGTTCTTCATATATGACGATACAAATTTTCATAAGCTTTAGAAGATTATCTATAATTTTCATTTCATCAGTCAGTATTTGTTCCAAATTTACACGTAAATCCAACAGTTGCCTGCAGCTAAAAAGTAGACTGCACATACATGTATAGGGTATACTGATATCTTTTGTCTAAATGTCCAGTGTCACAGGCATCTTATAATTATCATTTTGTTTAATATACCAAATACAGCCTGAGTTACCTATACACCTGTCCTCCACTTCCTCCTCCAAGCACCTGTAAAAACTTCAAGTCAGGCTCATTTTGTAAGTGAAACTCTGATTGGTTCTGAGACTGAGGAACCAGTATAGTGGGGGCTCCAGCTACATTAGGGTCATTTACGGGGACCCGAGTAGGTGCTAGGTTCTCAACAGGCTCTGTCTTTGGTTTTTGATTTTGTCTAAATTCAAAAAAAATCATTTGAAAATAAATTATAAAACAAAGCCCTGTTCCCATAAATTGATATGTTTGAACAATAATGAAATTAATGCAAAGAATAACTTTGTACATATACATCAAATTTACTTCTTCTACGATGTTTGACACAGAAAAGATCTGAATACCACAGATTACAATGAAACTAAAATATTTAGTTTATGTATGCAAAGAATTCTCATTATTTCAGTCTGATTTGCATATGTAATAATCTATGTCTATAGGGTAAACTACATGTAATAGGGATGCATGCATTTGTATAGGTAAATATAATAGATGGGATGTAATATTACCAATTAGTTGTCATAATTGTCTGATATAAAGATATTCAGACAAATTACTGACTGATAACCATATAAACTGCAACTAGGCTAGGAAACATTTGATGACTGAATATTATTTCACAATACCTTGGAATATGCTTGACAGTTTGAACTGGCTTGGAGGACTTAGAATTTGGATGAGTATCAATCTATAATAGAAAAAAAGGGAAATTCTCTCCAAATTAGTTGGACAAGGAATTAGCCAATTAAAATGTTTGTTAAATCATTACTGTTTTATATATAAATGTACCTTTAATCCAAATTTGTTTCTGTTTTGTGGAGTTTTTCCAACTGAAAATTCAAAGACAAGAGCATCAAATTTAGTGTATATATTTATTCATGTTATACATGCACTTATAAAATCTTAAACACTGTTGTGATCATGGTGATGTCAGGTATACTCTGTTTATTAACACTGACCTCTGGGGTAGATGATGAGGGGAGGAAGGAGCCCGCATTGTATGTCATCCTCACTAAGAGTCTCAAAGTACTGAAATACAATATATACCATTGTGTATATATATTTATCATTTCACTGAGAGTCTTAAAGTACTGAAATACAATATACCATTGTGTATATATATTCATCATTTCACTGAGAGTCTCAAAGTACTGAAACACAATATATACCATTGTGTAAATATATATTTATCATTTCACTGAGGGTCTCAAAGTACTGAAACACAATATATACCATTATGTAAATATATATTTATCATTTCACTGAGAGTCTCAAAGTACTGAAACACAATATAAACCATTGTGTAAATATATATTTATCATTTCACTGAGAGTCTCAAAGTACTGAAACACAATATATACCATTGTGTAAATATATATTTATCATTTCACTGAGGGTCTCAAAGTACTGAAACACAATATATACCATTGTGTAAATATATATTTATCATTTCACTGAGAGTCTCAAAGTACTGAAACACAATATATACCATTGTGTAAATATATATTTATCATTTCACTGAGGGTCTCAAACTCAAAGTCAAAGTACTGAAATAAAAGATATACATGTACAGTGTACCATTTTATATGAGGGGTGATCAGAAAGTTTTTAAACTAGTTCAGTAACTTACACGGAAGAATTCAAATTGTATTTCAGTGTTAATTCCTTTTTAAAGTTGGCCCCTCTGGCTTTAATACACATCTGCCATGGTTCTGCCCATGCAGGAAATGCATGGTCCATGGCATCAAGTAATATGGGCTCCGTTACCTACTGTTAACAGTAGCCCAAAGAGTTTCCCGGGTTTCATATCTCTTTTCTTTGATGACATCATAAACATGGGGCAAAATATTATGTAACTACCACATGCTATTTTCAGCACGTTTATAACTACAATGTACATGTGTGCACATGTACTTTGCTATCTAATTGATTAAACAATTCAAAAGCATTTGTATAAGGAAAATAAAATCATACAGCTTGAAACATTGCTGCCATTTCTTCATCACTCCGTACTGTTATCCGTTCATTGTCTTCGTCCTCATCTACAAGAGGAAAATAAGATTTACACTCCTGGTTCCCCATGTAATGGAGTCAACTTGATCATATAGGTGGAAAATTCTCACTTAGCTGTAGCACAGAAGATACATGGCAGTACAGCACATAAAACTGTCAAACATTATGTTATCTTATATGATATCTAGTAGGGCTGGACCGATATTCCGGTATATTGCGGTATGTTGACAAAAAATATCATACTGTGATACATTTTTGCAATACTGATATACCAGCAAAATGCTTGGACTTGGCAATTCTATCATAAAATATTAAGAAAAGTTGTCATAAAGGTTTGCAATCATATTTGCCAAACAGTAAAACAAAACCTGTTGTATGGGTGTATTTAGCATGTTTAGTGTTTGCATAAAGTTCTCTAATTCAATCAACAAGATATCTTTTATTGGTTATTTATCATAGTTATGTACATTCTACATGTAAAAGGAAGTTAATATAATATGAAAATACCATTTAAAATTTTTGTTGAAAATATTGCATTGCATACTGCAATACAGTTAAAAATATCGCAATACAAAATCTCTAGCCAATACCCAGCCCTAATATTTAGCAACTCAATGAACTCATAGTATTAGTAAAATATATTTATCAAGAAGTTCTATTGAATACGCACATTCAAACGCTGTGACACTTGTCTGAGGTAAAACTTGTGCTATCACCTCCTGTAATGTATAAATCATTGTGATCATATCAAGAGTATTAACTATTATTCACATAACAGTGAAATACATCATTAGTTTTAATATACATATACCGTAAGTACCTGTAGATTATACGTTTTTTAAAGAATATATTTTAGGAATGACTCTTATTCTTGGCCAAATTATTCGAGTATAACCTGGTTTGGGTCAGTTTATGCTTTATAATCCGCGAATACTCGAATAATTTGGCCAAGAATTAGAGTCATTCCTTATAATTTAATTTTAAAATCATTAAATAACTAAGGGTGTAGAATTTCGTTGCTTTTTATTAGTTCAAATTTGCAGCTCAATAATACAACCATAGTAACGGAAGTGATGGGAAGCGAGGGGAGGTAAAAACTGATGCATAGGCCTAGCGGCAGCCTTGTTGTTTGTTTACATGTGGTAAGATCGAATTATTGTTAACATGGTTAAGTTAAAGGTACATTTATTAAATCTGGAATTTTCCACGAATCCCGAGGACTGGAAATGAGAGGATTGTATGGATACAGATGATTCAGATGGTTGTCGGGGGGGGTGTCCCCATACCAAACCAGGTTATACAGAAATAATTTGTGTTCCTTTTTGGATATTATCCAATCAGAGGCTAGAATACAAACAAAATTAAATTATATGATAATATTCTTACCAAAAATGTTAATACTTTAAGCAGTTCTGTCACTAGCATTTATGCTATTCTTTTTTTTTTCCCAAACAGAACATGCAGAATTATGAATATTAAATATTAAATGTTTATCTGACTTCAACGGTGGCCGACTTCAACAGCTATAGGATACACAATTATTCATGTCTTCTTTGAAATTATGTTCTTTTTGTTCGAAGTTGCATGTATTATTCTTCAAAGGTGCTTTTTTGAACAGCATGCACTATAGCCTAGGTAACAATAATCTGAAATCAACGAACCCCTGCAAAATAGAAATCGCCTGCATGCAAGCTTTTTTGTCTTGTTTATTGACTTTGCAATGAAAAACACCAGACCTGTTTGCCAAGTTATTAGAATTGTTGTCTCGTGAAAAATCCACTAGATTCTATAAAACAAGCCAAGTCGAGGAGTCATGCTTTTAAAATTTGTGGTTGCATGAAAAATAATAATCTGATAATGTTTAATGCGAACCAGTTTAATAATTTAACCTTTTTACGGACTTTTAGAATATGAATTTTATGATTATAAAAAAGGCTGTTGATATGCATTCCAAGTTAAAATTAAAAAAAAAAATAATAATCTTTTCAGTTTAGAGTGAACTATGTAATGTAAAACCCTCGAGTATAGAATCTCGAGGAAATTCGAAATACAACTAAAAAAAACTTATTAAGAAATGACAAACCAATGCCTGATGAAATGTAATCGCATTCGGCTGAACCATCCAGTCCATGTCCTGTTCCTGTTCCGTCCGTATTCTGATCGTGAAGGGAGGCTGATTCATTTTCTTTTAACCTCTTATAATCATAATGATATTTCTTCATTTGACAAGTGATACAGAATTTCGATCCCGATGAAAATGCTATTATTTTCGCAACTCTGTGGCACTTTTTTACTCTTATTTTATTTTATTTTATTTATTTATTATTTTATTTTATTTTATTTTAATTATTTTATTTTATTTTATTTTATTATTTTATTTTATTTATTTATTTATTTATTTATTTATTTATTTTACGATCAATGAAAAATATCAAATTTAAACTTGGAATACATACCACAAGCAATAAATTGGATATTTTGGTTGCAAACGATGCATATATACAATGTAGTTATTGAATAAAAGTGGTATTTTGTCACAGTGTGAAAAAAATATCAAATTGTATATTTTCTTAAAGTGTGAAAGTGAAATAAATTCTTTATCCCATTACTTTTAAAAGAAATAATAAACTTTTTATAATGTTTCTTCCTTTATTCATCTCCCCTATAAATCTATGCATTTTTTTAATCACTTTATAGGACATTATCTTGCTTATTGAGACGTCTGACCTCAAAATTGAATCAGGTTCAAAGGTCATTGTAAGCATAGAGAAATGCTGAAGGCAATGATAGGATGTTACTTAGAGCTTACCCATGATCTTCAGGTTACAAGGAACCCTTCCTGATTATATACCTGACTACTTACATGTATATTACTTATTACTTTCAACCTACATTGCACCCCCATTCCCTACCCCACCACACACCCTCTTTTCTCAGCGCAACAGACAATATCGACAATAACTTCGGTTATGTACGTGGCTAAAATTTCTCAACAGGTGAGCAGTAAATAAGATATACATGTACCTTCTTACCTGGAAATTCAGATGACATTAATGGCATTTATTTCCCCGATATGATTCGTTATTTTCCTGCCAGATATTCTTCTACTATTTAGCATGTGTATTTTTCAGTTAAAAAAAAATCGCAGTTCGTGCTTTCATTCTTATATTTCATACATTCATGAATTAAATTTAATGCTACTTATACAATCAACTCAACGCGAACAGTAGCATCTTATTAAATCTTATCTCTTCTTTCCGGATATGCTTGGGTCCACTACTGGCCTTCCAAGTTTTCCATATATTCTAAACAGAATATTACTGATTGGGTGGTTCCATGTCAGACTCGAATTTTTTAAAATCCAAATTAAAACAAAAACAACAACAACAAAAAATGCTCAAACCTGAAAACTGGGTTTTGTTGGAGATGGGGCAAGATCGACTTTCTCCTAAATCATTTTTCTTTTCAAACACATGACATACTGTCTTTTAAATAGGGATCCGTGTTTCCTACGGCGAAGAAGGGGAGGGAGGAAGTCATTTAATACCTCTGAAAATTTTAGGGGAGTTCTGACCCCCCCCCCTTTAGATCTACCCCTGTATCTTAATCTTTGAATCTAGGACATGTCGGTGTCTATGATCTGTTTCTGTTTTACACTGATAGGGTTTACACTGACAGGTTTACTTCAGTATATGAACACCTACGGGTTCTCTCCGTATTCAATCGTTCATTGGATGAAGTGCAGAGACCTCACGGGTTCCGACGATGCTGAAAATCTGCGACAGTTGATTATAAAGTAGTTGAGGATTCTCTTTATTTTTTTTAAAAAAAGGACTTTTTTCGCCAGATAACTGATTTGAACTATTCTACATTTTCTGATTTTCTGTGATGAACGACAAAACTTCAGTTACTGATGTTTTGCACACTGAATGATGTCACATGTGAGCAGAGTAGCCAAATACCTCTTTGATTATATTGTCCTTTTGCATCATGAATTGAAAGAAGAAAAAATTTTTTAACAATATTTACTTCATAAAATAAAGGTCAATGTACTTTTAAAAAATTATAAACGGGGTTTTCCTTTAATTTTGGAGAGAGAAAAAAAAGTTCATTGTACCATTCCAACACAAGAACTTGCTTAAAAACAATCCAATTGCAAAAAGTACAGATATACCATACACTTATTGGTTTATAATAAGAATGTTCCTTGATCTTGTCCATTCAGTACCTTATATACATGGCCAAAACGCAAGTGACTATCGCTGGGAAAACTTATGCAACTTTACGTGACCATTATTATCATGAATTATTACCATATACACGTGTACCTAAACCAACAGCCCGTTACAAGACAATTAACACGGTTCTTATGGCGTAATAACTGATTAATCGACAACTACATGTGTTTTATCCAATTTATTATATACAATTAATAAAATAATTTCTTAAATAGTCAGTATTGGAATAGCTAGAATGAAACTGAAGACATTGAAATAGGATCACTGTAATTATTTATGCATCTTTTCAAATAAAAAAAAATATTCGCAAAACTTTTTAACCTTGATTTTACTGAATATATAAACTCATATATACTGCCAATATATTCCACGCAAACATTAATAGAAATTATAAAGAACACGTATGTTTTCACTAACTGCAGAAATGCTTCCATTTGTCTGGAAATTTTGAACGAAAGATCAATCACACAGCCGTTGAGGTACTGTCCCGCCGCTATTTAACACCCGAGTAGACAAGCTGAGCGTTGCGATAGTCCACATTTGTCTCAGTGACAGGTACCATTAAGTCCCCGTAATTAATTGGCCCGTGTTCGACAGACAGGAGTAAAAATAATTTACTATTTGCTGTGTATCCAGGTAATGTTTTTTATGGATGTTGTACAAGTAAAAAGTCATGGATATATATTGTCGGCAATTAAATGAAAGTACTTCTCTGTCGAGTTAGCATCATGTATACGAACTAGGGCTGTACACTCCAGAGAAGTTCGCGGATCTTAAAAGAATTAAATCCACTTTTACAATCGCTTTGAATACCTATGATGTTACGTTTAGCAGTTTTGGGGATAATTCTAGGATCAGTGACGTATGTATTCAGTAAATGCACAGTTACACCATTACGGACAGAAACTACAAGTAAGTATCGAATTCGACTATCAGTGATATATACTAGTATATAGGTTCCTGATACTATAAACATGTATGACTGCTCAACATTTGTTTTTTTCCCTGATTTCTTTACTTCAAGTTTGATACAGATTGAATTCAGTCTCCCCGGATTAAACAGTGAGAAATTGTTAAAGACCCTCTATACACTAAAACAAAAAAAAGATTTTTAGGAGGCACTGAGAACAAATTTAATGTATTTTTTCTCAACGATACTTGTATATAAAATCCCTGTCGAGAGTTGAAATTAAAATATGGACAGCATATTTTTTTTGTTTTACATGAAGGGTTGCACTTAAAAAATCAGTTATTTATTCTTAATGTAAGAATTTTATAATATAATCGTTTTTACATCAAAAGTTGCAAAAATACTTCTCTAGGTTTTAGTCTTTAAAACTACCAGAATTCAATGCATTTTAGCAAGTATTTTAAAAATAAAAGGGAAAAATATAAATATAACATTTTTAAATTATCTTATTCATTTAAGAAATAAACAACAATGTTAAAAAGTTCTCTGGGAAATGAACTTGGTTGGTCACGTGATCAAATCCTGTGAAGCCCGAAGGGCTTCTCAGAAGATTTGATCACGTACCAACCAAGTTCATTTCCCAGTGAACTTTTTAACATTGTTGTTTATTACTTTTATTTACATTTGAGACGAATATTCTGAGTAGAACTGCATTTATTACACAAACGGCCCGCCGTATTGCTATGTTGTGACGCGCAATGACCTAGAAGCTGTTTGTTCTTCAGAGTTCGCCTCGCTCCAACATTTGAATATTTACATGGATGTTAAGCCGTCCAGTTCAGGAAATAACTGTTCGTAATGAAAAAACAATGATCGCTACTGAGAATAATCTTACTATTATTGTATGAGTTCTTTATATATGAAGTCAAAAGCGGTGGTATATCGTCTTCAGTTTACATACCTTCAAAGGAATTTCGGGTTAAAAAGGTAAGCGTGATTTTAGGCTAATTATAAACATTCTTCACACCCAAGAAAGATATAATTATCATTTGTTGAACAAAAAAAATATATGTTTCAATAATTTTATCTTTTTCATCGCTTTAACGGCTCAGAAGTTCCGAAACAGTGTCACTGTGACAGAAATATATATGTAGACAAGATATCGTCTTGCTGTGTGATTCGGTCACGCCATGACCTCTGACCCCCTAATAAGTTCATTTAAGAAATAAACAACAATGTTAAAAAGTTCTCTGGGAAATGAACTTGGTTGGTCACGTGATCAAATCCTGTGAAGCCCGAAGGGCTTCTCAGAAGATTTGATCACGTACCAACCAAGTTCATTTCCCAGTGAACTTTTTAACATTGTTGTTTATTACTTTTATTTACATTTGAGACGAATATTCTGAGTAGAACTGCATTTATTACACAAACGGCCCGCCGTATTGCTATGTTGTGACGCGCAATGACCTAGAAGCTGTTTGTTCTTCAGAGTTCGCCTCGCTCCAACATTTGAATATTTACATGGATGTTAAGCCGTCCAGTTCAGGGAATAACTGTTCGTAATGAAAAAACAATGATCGCTACTGAGAATAATCTTACTATTATTGTATGAGTTCTTTATATATGAAGTCAAAAGCGGTGGTATATCGTCTTCAGTTTACATACCTTCAAAGGAATTTCGGGTTAAAAAGGTAAGCGTGATTTTAGGCTAATTATAAACATTCTTCACACCCAAGAAAGATATAATTATCATTTGTTGAACAAAAAAAATATATGTTTCAATAATTTTATCTTTTTCATCGCTTTAACGGCTCAGAAGTTCCGAAACAGTGTCACTGTGACAGAAATATGTAGACAAGATATCGTCTTGCTGTGTGATTCGGTCACGCCATGACCTCTGACCCCCTAATAAGTTCATACAGAATTGAACATATTTCCTCTTCAATAGGTTCATCTAAGAAAAATATTTGCAAATGTAAATAAACAGAATTGAACATATTTCCTCTTCAATAGGTTCATCTAAGAAAAATATTTGCAAATGTAAATAATATTATTTATTACTAGTATCCATTGTCGGAGTTCAAAGAAAAATCGAACCCTGTTCTTGACAAATACACTTTTGATGTTAATTATGATATTTGCGTTTTAAATTCAGAATTGGGCAACAAAAGACAATTTTGTGTACACAACGTTACCCAGGGTAACAACACGGTTCCTGTGGAGATATTGGTGGGTTCACAATTCCAGACGCCGGACTGTGTGAGGTGCAAGTGCACCACTATGGGGATGAGCTGCTGCGGGTAGGTGGGATTTTCTTCGTATTTACAATCCCCATTGCAAAGTAGAGGAGGTCAGGTGTAGCTAGGGACAAACAATAAACTCTTTTCAAGAATTTTAGTTTATTTAGGTCTTCATATATCCATGCTTTTTGCCTAATAAACATAGTTCACATAAAATGATGAAAAGATGATTAAATGCACATCATATCCGGTTTCTTATTTGTTTTCATTAAAGAGTGGTAAAAAATCACTCACTTGACAAGCTGCTTACAATATCTCATTTTGTCTAAGGTTTGGGGTTGCAGATGATGCTGCACTACATGTACCACCAGGTTGTGCTGCTGTTGCTGATGGTTGCGAGGTTGTTCTCGTATCACTACAAGACATGCGTACTGATTGTTACGTTAAAAGCCCCATGGCTTATGAAAGAAATATGCACATGAGGAACCAACAAACGATATTGGACTATTTCTCTTACTCCAACCCCCGTGCCATGGAGATTCTACGAAGCCCTGAATTTAGTAGACCACCCCGGCGACGCGGTAATGGACGAGGTTCCGGGGGAGCTGGGGCGGAGGGTGGGGCCGGTGCTGCAGCAGAGGGGGGTCAAGAAGCCAGACCCATGATTACTGACGCGCACTTAGACGCAATGATGATCTCAGCATTGTTAGGCAGACCAACTTATGGCGGATTCCGACCTATGGATGTATTTGGAGCAATGTTTGCCTGACAAGACACTGACACAAAAATATTACTGTAGTGTTGATTTTTTTAGTTCATATTTTTATGTGTGTCGAAGGATATATGAACGTTCCTATTATAAACATTAAAAGGTATTTGTCAAGATCGGCTGTTGAATTGCAATTCTAAATGTAATATCAACATTATCACGTTAGTTATTTGCAAAAAGATTCACTATAAAGTCTCTCTCTTGTTCCATAAACAAGCGTTTGTTTTATTTCTCCAGTAGAGTAAGCATTGACTGAGTGTTCCTCTCTTGTGTATGTCGCCCGCGTGGCGCAGTGGTTCATGGCCGTAGGAACGGGGGGGGGGGGGGGCACGGGGGACCGTGCCCCCCAATAATTTTGCCGATATATAGAATACTATAGAAAACATAGCTGCTGTAAGCTTGTGCCCCCCTCAATAATAACGTCTGATGACTTTTTTTTTTTTTTTTTTTTTTTTTTTGCTTGTCAAGGAATTTTGGTACTTGATAGTGCCCCCCTCAACTGAAAATGTATGGTTGTGCCCCCTCAAAGTGAAATAGCTTACTACTAATCAAATGTGCACAAGAAAGTCTCCCAAATCATATAAATTGCGTACCCAATAGCAGTTTTAACGACGTCAGCAAACCCGCGACCTACGTTAAGTGAAGGGAAAAAGCTATACAAAAAGAAAAGCTCAAAGTAAGGAAAGCCAAGATTGAAGTAGGCTAAGCCAAACTATATATATATATATATATATACATATATGGAGATAACGAACAGTATTCAAGCTCAAAAGTCTATTAAACAATACAAATTTTGGAGCAGAGCAAACACGGAACTCTAAATAATCAGGGGTGGGATCAGGTGCCATGGAGGAGTGAGCATCCCCTGCCGACTGGTCACACCCGCCTTGTGCTCCTTGTCATGATCGGGATATAACGGAAAAACCCGTTGACAATTCAGTGTGTAAATAATGGCCTAACAATTAGTATGAAAAACGTCAGTCAGCATTTGACTTAATGATAAATTGTATTTGCTGACAAGGTCATTGTATCGACCATAGAACGACTTTAAACGAGACTGCTGATATTCTTGTTTCATCAACTTGTTTGTCAATAACTTACCTCGTTTTAGAAATTGTTCATACGTAGAACATGCTCTTGCGTATCGAATCAACTGAGAGATATAAACCCCGTATGCATGCAGTTGATGAAGGTATATTGCTGCATAAGTAAGGGAAGTTGACGATTGAAAAGTTAAAGTCATCACGTTTATCATAAAGCTTGGTTGTTAGATTACAATTAACGTCTTTTTCTAGTAAAATATCCAAATATGACACAGATGTGTCAGACTCTGTGTTTTATTTCAAGCTAACCTGAATATATTGTATGGACATAAGAATGGAAATAACCATTGTTAATTTACAATACGTCGTCGATATATCTAAATGTCGAGTTGAAGGCCACAGCAAGTGTTTTCTTTTTTTCACGTATAAGATTTTGGACAAACTCTGCTTCCTATGAATAATAAAATAGGTCTGCTAATAACGGGGCACAATTGGTACCCTTTGAGAATTCCACTAGATTTTTGGAAGACCTGGTCTCCAAAAACCACAAAGATATTGTCAATCAGAGATTATAGAGTAACTATTGTGGCTTCTCCTCTCCGCTACCCAGGTACACGGTACAGGGTACACGGGCGAGTACATTTAGGAGCAAACACTTACGTCAGATCGAACTATCACCGTTTGTGGTTTTTTCACTGATGAATATTCTTTTCGATGGAATTAACAATAGCACAAAATCAGTTTACGTCAGATTAAGTATCATTTTCAGAGTATATTCTTTCAATGTATCCTTGACAGGACTAGAAAAAAACAGACTATGCTAGCATCGTTTGGGCTTAGCGGTGAAGACGATTTTTTTTTTTTAAAAGTATGAATACATTTAGTAAAAATCAAAGGCAGTTGCACTGTCATAAGCTTTTTTCTCCTCAAAGTAAACTTTTTCTTGAATACAATTTTTTCGATGGTTTTGGTTCGACTTCATTTTATTGAATTTAATATAGAAACTTTAAAACAAATTTTAAAAAGAAAATTGTCTGAAGTGTTTAACCTCCATCGCTGTTTTGTGTCTCGACATTCTAGTTGCATCTCTAATAGGAAGCTTGTATGTAACTTTTTATGTGATTATAAATACATCATCATATAAAAACCTACAAGAGCTTGGAATAATTCAAAACTTTAAAACCCAAATTTATTATATTTTTATATTCAAATCAACTTTATCTCTGTCTATTGCTTGAAAAAAAAAATCACGATGAACGAATGCATCTAAATTAATGCTTGTCTTTAATTGACAAAATGACATGCAATGTAAATGTAATCTAAAAAAAATGACAGTGTAAATGTAAAAATGACAAAGTAAATGTAATAATAAACTATGCAATAATATTCGTTGTGCATAAAAATCACATTAAAATGTGAAAAAAGATATCACCAACATAATCACTTTACTTATTGATTATCACAGACAGGTCAAAGTTTCTCTGTCAGAGATAATACTATCAATAAAAAAATCTATCACATCAAAAATCTTTTATAATTCTAAAGAAAATACTATGACAAGTAACTGTTACCAACAATTATTCTCGGACACAATTCTGGGTCGTCATAATAGCAACCCATAAAATTCTTTCAATTATTATTTTTAAAAAGTAGTTAGTTGAGAATTCAATCTAAAACTTGACAAAAAGCAAACTTTCATTTAGATTTCCTTTCTCGTTCTTTTACAAGAGTATGAAAGTAATAAACACTACATATATCGACTAGCAGAACGAATAATATGACCCCAAAAGTGTGGGAGAAAGTCGACTTCGATCCCGTCAAATGGTGGATACCACTTTCGGTTAAGTTAGCAATGTCGATTCTTAAAGCATTAGTCTGCTCAACAGCTACCAAAACTATGAATACATGAAATATCTGATGACTATGTCCAATCAAATCAAACCTCCCTGGATACCAACGCTCAGGGATGTGTGAACCGAAGAAAAAGGCTGCAGTAATGAAAAGGGTCATGTGACCTATATGGTGGACGAGACTCTCGTCATGAATCTCGTGTGAGGAATACAAATAAAGTCGATGTATTATCGGAATTTCCACCAGAACAAACACCAGGCCGACTGGGATTATGATCCATAGTTTCCGTTGAAAAGGATACGGCCTACTGTAGCTGAATTTAGACACGCAACCACAAATACACACGCATATAGCGAGAATGACACCTATCGGTACAGAGTATTCTTGTATAAAAGATCCTTTGGCAGAGTGGTGAATTGCATAGTTAAAGTGAAGTAGTACGCTTCCAATACCGTACAAGCTTAGTCCAGCATAGTCTACTCCAAAACCAGTATAATGCACCACGCTTGATGTATTAGCAAGCAGGTGTGCGCATGCGCTGAATAAAAACATGGCGCTCATACCAGCGTACCCAGCAACCAATGGCCACATGTACGGGTCCGTTATAAGATCGTAACTTTGCTGGAAGGACAGTAAACTGTATACACAGACAACGAATCCAATAAGATGGGTCCAAACATTGACCGTTTCATTGTGCATTTGAAACAGACTTGAGATGTAGTATATCCATGGAAGGTCATTTTGTCGATAGCCTTCCTCGATATGTGGCTCATGATACAGTGATGGAATCTCCTTAGTTGAGACCGTCTTTGGCAGTCCCTGAAGATATTTTACCACCATGCTGTCTGTAAATAATAAAAATGACAGTCAAATGTTAATGGTCTGATATATACCTATGGAAGATTAATCCGTTCCAAGTTTCCCCCCGCAGATCTCTTTACAATTCTCTGTTCTCGGTATCCATTAGTCATGAAATCAATAAAGATTTCCGATCACCTGGCAGTCTTACATGTATAAAACATGAAGTCAATACCAGCTCAGGGTCATCTACAAACATCTACAACTGTCTGTAACTACACCAAAGTGCTCAGTGCATGGTCCGCGATTCTTTTTGTATTGAATATTGACTTGTGTGTAGTTGTCGATATGGCATGCACTTGCAGCTTGTTAACCGCTAAAGTTTTGAACGTTGAGGAATAAATCAATAAATTCAAGTAAATGTTAGGGTCCAATTTCTTGATATTCTCTTGGACCCAAATAGCAAACGCTGAGTCAGCACACTGCACACACTGAATGAGAAGCTTAAGCATAAAATGGTTAAAATCAATTCTTATACGTACCACTGGTAGATCAAACTGTCCAAATATGAAGGATATCAAGTTCATTCATTATTGTGTGTACAAAAATCAATTATGTTCGGACATTTAAACATTCTTAGAGCTATTTCAAGGCCGACTGAACGCAAGTTCAACATGTCATATTGTAGAAGAGGCTTTAAAATCCGCTTGCTAAATGTCCTAGTTTGATTTGGCCGGTGTAAGGAAATGACCATAACGGTGTAACAAATGACCATAACGATGTAACAAATGCAGATTTAAACTGTCCTAGTCTCAAATTAGTCAGTGCAATTAGCTAGGTTTATTGATCCACAATTAGTGAGTGCATCTTCAACTCTGAAATCTCTAGAAACCGATGAGAAATGTGGTAAAGATTCTAATTGTGCTCACTTCATTAATTTAAACTACTTGTTGACCCAACAATCAGCAAAAAGAATGGGCTGAAAAGTAACGATGTCACACGGTATTGCGGAACGTTTTCAATTCTATTAATTCTGATCTGTCAATAAAAGTTTTGAATGCAGAAATTTTTGCATTAATTTCATCTAAAAACTAGAAATGTCGAGATATATATATATATATATATATATATATATATATATATATATATATATATATATATATATATATATATATATATATATATATATATATATATATATATATATATTCAGGATGGCAATCGAATACAGATCAAGAATTGCCAATCGGTTAATAGCACGACGTTCCCTCCGGAAAATTGTATTATAAAGCACATTTTTATTTTTGCCATATTTTCAGGTAAGGTCTATTCATACAAACACAAGAAAGCTAAAAAAGACGTTAACTTGTAATATTATGTTTATGTTTGATCAGAACACTATGTATTTATTCCTTATTTTTGCTTGTTAAACAAAACAATAGATATATATGTATAAAGAATATTATATTAAATAGCTCGATAACGGAATGGTAATTTTATTGCACCGATAAATCATTTAATTGCCACAATGATTAAGGAAGGAAATAATACACTGATCTCTGTTATATCTTCTTCAGACATGTAATTTTTTCTGTTTATTATATTGTACATATCTTCTATTCACTGCTTTGTCAGTTATGGGAATAAATAGAGGATATTCTATGTTTTGTGGTTGGATATGGAATTTATTTCACGAGAGGGACAGAATTTTTTTTTATATTTTCACGAATGCGTAGCACAAGTGGAAATATAAAAAAGAAATCCTGTCTCTCGAGTGAAATAAATTCCATATTCAACTACAAAACATTGAATTTTCTGTTTATTACATTTTCTTTGATTTCTCTTTGCCTTTGTCGTTTCTAACACAGTGTCATAAGTTGTGAGTCATAGCTTAGCAATTGAGAGAGATTGAAAACATTGTAACATGGATTTTAGCAACATATTTGTGAAGAAACTGGCAGTTTTAGTCTCTATCAAGATGATTTATCTCTATCTTATGACAGGCCAGAATTTTTTTTTTTTTACTTACTTTGATATCCTTTCACAATGTGACATAATATCACTTTGGTATCCTTTCACACAGTATAAATAAATCACAGTATTTCACTGTTGAAAATGTAATAAAGTTCATTCATTTATTCTTTCATTCATGATATAAAGACATGAAATATTAAGAACCCCTCTCTCTACTGCACACTGATTTAAGGGTACTCTTGTGTAGTTAGACTGATGTGGGCTTTTTAAATTATTAATTTATCTGTCTATATTGTTATTTCTCTTAATTTATAAGTCTACATTGAGAAAGTTTTCCATTTATGATCACTCCCAATTAATACCTATCTCCTTTTACAGAGTTGTCGTTCGTTCCTCTCTCAGATACCTCTGCAATATTTCTGAAATAAAGTTTAAACAAGATGTGTTTGTGAAACACTATGCCCCCGATGGTAACACAATTCTGGAGTGGGACGTAGACTACAGTGCAATAGTTATGGCCAATGTTAAAGTTTTCAAATGTAGGTCAAAGGTCACAGTTGAGGTCACATGATCAAAAATTTCTGTACCAATGGAAAGGTCTTGTCATAATGAACACTCATGTCAAATATTTAAGCCTTACCCTTGACAGCGCAATAGTTATGGGCTAGGTTAAAGTTGACAACAGACAGACAGACAAACAGGACAAAACAATATACCCCCGGGATCTTTCGATCCAGGGGCATAAAAAAACATAATATTCCAAGGATTATTTCAAATTAAACTAATGGGTCTAGATTTATTTAGTAAATATCTATCTTAAAGGAGAAACATTAGCGCAGACATTTAAAATTAATTACAACGAATTAAAACAAACGAACTATTTATCGTGCTAATCTGTCGTTGGCCCGCGTATGTCACAGTGAGGTGAATGTAAGATCTGACTTCATATTGATTGTGCCTCCAAAACTGCTTGTGAGAAATATTGCAGTAAAAGTAAGTTTTCAAACCTGTATCTGTTTTCTACGGATGCCAGTAGGTGCCAGGTAGAAAAAATATTTTATCTGGCGGCCGCCAGATAACTTATCTTGCGCTGTAACGTTGAATTTTGAAATCTGTTGAAAACTGACCCGGGGGGTCTTTTTTCAATGTTAAACACTGAGACCATCAACGTTGAATTCAGACCCTAGCATAAAACCGGGTCAAAATTCAACAGCATAAAAACACATATAAATTAAATTTACGTTTACAATCATGATTAATTGATTAAAAAATTATAACATATGTATATATTTATAGTTCACCATGTCCGTAGGAACCAGGTGAGGGAAGGGGGGAGGGGGGGGGCACAGGATGACTGTTGCCTTTAATACATGCGATCTTATAGTATACAATAGGAAACAAAGCTAAAGAACGTCACTTTGTTGACTTTTCTTTGGTCTTTTTGCTTGTCAATGAACTTTTGTTCAATTGTCCCCATCCCCACCCCCAAAAAACAAACAAAAACTAAAACTGATTTTCCTTTCTACTATGCTGTTCACTGAATATATTTTCTTTGTTAAGATTAGCATGAATACTGATACATGCTCAATTCGAAATGGTCAATTTACACTAAACATGTAGCACATTTTAGAAAGGAGGGTCTCGAATTTTCTAAAGACCTATGGCAAAATCACATTATTTAATTTCATTTCTAATCTGCACAAAGAAAGCTTTAATATGCAATCAATATTGTACTATTTTTCACTTATACAATGTATATAGCGAACGTTTCGCATACATGTATATTCGCCATAAGCAATACTGGTATTTTTATATACCGGTGAAGGGACAATCTACAAAACTTAACAAAAAGGGGAAATATTATCAGATTCATACTCAGTGAATACTATATCGAGCTTGAAAATTGAGAGCTACTTTGATTTTACACAACGTCTTTAGCCCTTGCATATAATTAAGACTCTTCATACCTAATGCACCCCACAGTTAAAAAACATAACACCTAATTTTTTTGGTATCGTTTTTCAATAATTTCAACCTTTCTCATTTACTTTTCATTAATTCATTATACAAAAATTGTTGATGTCTTACGAATGTTAAAACATACAAAATGAAATCAGAAGTGACAAGGGCATATGGTCTAATTAAAATACTATAGATCTGAACTTGGTAATCTTTCTCTATGAAATGAAATAATTGAAAAAGAAGTAGCCCTTTCCATGATAGTTTATAAGTTGAGGCAGGGGTTAGATCAACCGACTAAATTTTCTTTATAAAATATACCGGTATACGTAATTTTCAACCAAAATGAAAAAAGGTGGGAATAACAAACAATGAATGACCTCAAAATTCTCAAAAACAATACAAATTTGTGAACACAACGCCTGCACAATATAATTATATAATTTGTCATCTTATCACACGTATTAACCAACCTTATTCACAAATTTAAATAAAATTACAGAACTTTGTTAATTCATTTTATTTAATAATAATCTTTAATCAAATCATAATGTAAATACTTGAGGGACTGAATCGTCATTGAAACGCGGGACCGGGGTAATTGTCAAGACAACAATGAAATAAGATGTAAGGTGTATTGAACAACAACTGTATTTTCGGGATGATTTTATTATACTAGAAGAAATTCAAATTATGAAATTGATAAATATATAAGTAGTTACATGTATATACATAAAAATCATGTATAACAACCTCCAGATCGAACACAGGTCAAAACGCTGTAGTCGGGGGGTCAATATTCAACAGGGACAATTTTCAACGCGTTTATGTCATCAGTGCCGAACAAATAATGTTGAAAAATGAAGCCGGGTATAAATTCCACGACTTTTGGTCTCAATTTTCAACGGAGGAAAAGAACACCGGTTCAATATTCAATGTCGAAAAATGAACCCCGGTCAATTTTTAACCGGGTCAATATTCTACGTAACAGCGGCCGCCATATAATTATTTGTTTTTCAAACAGTCTAATTTAGCCTTATTGTTCCATGAACTATGATTTTGTAATCATTAATCATAACTATGCTCCTTATGGGTATCTAGAGTTTTTCTCTCTCTTGTTTATATATCCCAGTGAAGTCGAAATGAAAGACACCACAGAGTCTAGTACATCTGTTTCATATTTGTTTCACATAAATGGATGCTTTGCTGACTATAGACGAGAAGGACCAACTAACAACTAAATTGTATGACAAACGAGATGACCAACTTTTCCATCGTCAGCTTTCCTTATTTATGTAGTAACATTCCGCTATCACTTGCATATGGTGTTCATGTCTCCCAAATGATTCGATACTTTACAGCATGCTTTGATTACGATCAATTTTTAAGCCGAGGAAGGCTACTGACAGATAATTTGATATTACAGAGCTTTCACGGACCTTGTTTAAAGTCAACATTTCGTTAATTTTATGGTCGTTATAAATGACCTTGTTAGAAAATATAGACTATCATTTGGTCCTTTTTTGACTGACTTATTTCAAACTAAAATATTGTAAGGCCTTTGTTTTTATACTTAAATTCTGCCTACCTGATCAGTACTCAGGGGCTCACGGCGGATGTGACCGGTTGACAAGGAATGCTTACTTCTCCCAGGCAACTTACCCTGTGAAATTTCCAGGAGTTCGTCTTTTATGCCCTGTGTACAGATTTGTATTGTTCGTAGTTTTTTTTTTTAGATTGTTCACTGATCGTTATTTCTTTACCTTTTTTCAGTTCATCACAATTTATGATTTGCACGACGAATAAGCACGCTGCATAGCTTCTGGTATCATATTTGAAACTGTTGTTACATTTTGAGCCAAAAAATGTTTGGGTTTTTTCTTCTTCTATTTCATTTAACCGTCCCAGGAAAACCTAAATATTTTTAGAGTTTGATCATGTTTGAAACTCACGGTAGAATTAGCTAGACATGCAGGGCTGACTGCTAGTGAAAGCTGTCAGCCCTGCCAAAACTCTCCTAGCCAGAGAAGATAAAAGTCATTTATAAAGGATGACTGCACTTAAGGACATGCGAAAATTGCGACAATATAAACTTTCAAAACAAGCATTTTTCTTTTAATTGCAGGAATGGTCAACATCTAATCTACAACTTTACGTAATTACATTAAATAAAAGTATGCATTTACGAAGTACGAAGCTGTTTTCAAAGGGGGGGGGGGGGGGGTCATCACAATTTCTTGAATTTCCGTTCGATAATGAGGACACCCACTTTTTCACTGACTTTATACATAGTCAGCGCATGTTTGTCTATCGTTCTCCGTTTAACAGTAGTTGTATATTTGCATTAATAATGTTGTGACAAAGGGAGATTAATAGACAAACACGCGCTCATGGTTTAAAAGCGAAAGAACTGCTTCTTCTTACAATTCGCTCTCTCTGTTATAACCAAGGCCTGTGGCATGTTGATATAATTCACCACGTGATTTCTTACCTCAGTTAACTCTGTGAGTACTAAATTCCGTCACGTGACTTGTAAGATAGCATGTTTTGTGCTAACTATAGGACACCGTGCTCGAATACGTTGAATTGTCAGACATCGATTCAGAATATTCTTTACTTACATGAACGTGCTGATATTGTTAATATCATTTTGAAACCTTTGTAAATAGTGTACTTGTACCATACAGAATAAAGGGGGGAGATGAGAAAGAGTAATCTCGTATTTTTATACATGTCATTGTTATTTATCTAGTCTAATTTTAGAGTCATTCTTACAATATTAGCGCCACCTCTCATGCATACCTAATGTTTAATCAAGGGTAGGTAAGTGTAAATTCTCTATATTTGGAAACCAGTAAGGATAAAAAAAACATAGAATTATTTTATTGTATTACAGTCAATTTAACATTTTAATTCGGTGCCAAACTGACAGAATTCTTTAGTAAATATACAAAAGTGAAATAAGGTTAAGATATAAAAGCAACAGAAGTGACGTAAAAAGACCCAAAACCCAGCGTTAAGTGCAGTTATCCTTTGTTTTTAGCAATAACGTGAATGGGTCATGATCACCATAACTTCCATCCCGAATCTATAGGCTGTCGAATTCTACCCCTTGTTACAGTTAGCTGCTGACACTATTAGCTGATTTGAGAGATATTTATCAAATATACGAATTTTAATTTATGGCAAATTTTAACACGTCATGTCGGGCGTTGCAAAAAATGTTCGTCCGCTGCAAAATTTGTGCGTCTCTGGCGGTCGGGCGCACGGTTATTTCAGACACTGTCAGACAGACAGACCGTCACTTTGATATATTTTTGAAACAGGCGACTAATTTTTCAGATCAACTCAAAACGTGAAAAAAAAACTGTTTTATATGATCAAATATTTCCGAGTTCTTTGATAGACTATGAGCCCTTCGGTCTTGATGAATATTGTACTCCATATGAGTGAAAAATTCTCGAGAGGGACGTTAAACAACAAACAATTAAACAAACACACAGGCACTTGGGGTATGGACCCCCCCCTTTCCATTTTTTTTTCTTTTTAAATCTGGGGTCGAGTCACCTTTTTCCTATTTTTGTATTCTAATATGCACTGTATGTTATCAATAATGTAACTCTTTTGTCTCTATATGCTGTTTTTAAATATATCGTTTTCGACTGATACATAAAAAGAGAGAAGGCTTGCAACTCTTTTCTCATCGTCTGCCTCACCTCGCTTAAACTTCGCCTGATTATTTATCGAAAGAATGAGAAAACTTGAAATATGCATATATCAATAAATTCGTTATACATTCTTCTTCCTTTTCATATTTCCATTCAATTTTTATGTGCCCCCGATTTGTAAATATTTCGATTAAATCACCCGCATCTAGGGTCAATTTTGTTGGCTGGATCCACGCGCGGTTTGGAAAGTTTCCGACTTGAAAACCATTTTCATAAATGCATTTGAAATTTAAAAAGAATGTTAGTTTATAAAAGTCACTATGATTCATGCATGCATTGGTTTCCAGTGATAGTTAATTAAATGTGGGGGGTTTTATTAAGATTTTTGTATACCTTTTTTTTTTTATTAATAACAACAACGGTAGTAGAATTATTAATTCTGAAGGGTTTTGTTATTCAATTTGTATATCTCTAGAAAGGCTTGAGCTTGTAAATCCCAATACAATCGTCTTACTAATGTACAAAAGTCCAGCATTAAATCTATAAGATGATATCTGTCAGTGTATAATCAACTACATCAATAGCACTCACACGCTTCTTCAAGCACGAGAAATATTGAATTGGACAGTGCATAACAATGTACAAAACAGTTGT
Organism: Saccostrea echinata; assembly: GCF_033153115.1. Taxonomy (NCBI): domain Eukaryota; kingdom Metazoa; phylum Mollusca; class Bivalvia; order Ostreida; family Ostreidae; genus Saccostrea; species Saccostrea echinata. The sequence goes on along the minus strand of NW_026889758.1, from coordinate 8,767,869 downwards.
TACAGTCTGAATAACAACAATGAATTCTTGCTGTAGCAGTGGATCCAATTTGTTCTCCACATTAATGATGACAAAGTCGTGAACTTGTCAAAGTTTCATCAATCATAACGTCACCATGCTTTTCTTAAATCCATAAGTTTGCCCCCAAAGTTTTCCCTCAAACGTTCAATCTTTGTGCTGTAAAGAAGAAACAATATTGTATATAATTTGTCACCATCTATTTACTAATACTTATTATTATGAATGCTGCATCTACATGTACAGGAACCGAAACAAGTTTAAAGTTCATCTCATTCTAAATCACTTCGTAGCTTTATGAGAAGAGAGTTACATGTACAACTGTTGAAAATTGTACAGCAAAAGAGGTAGGCAATCAAACAAAATATACTGCAAAATCGAAAGGGTTATGTATGCTACAATTTTCTATTAATATATGTATGCGTATTTAGACATAAGCTTCACTTTTTCTTCATTGTCAAATTCACTAGACAAATTAATATATTATCATATTACATTGTTCATATACTATCGTAAAAATTAGATTTTTATATCTTTTAGATATATATATATATAAAGCACTCAAAATGATCAACGACACGAACAATAATAATGGTCAAATTTTCGGGAACCTGTCCCTTCCTCAGGACAAAGAAAAAAGTTAAGAAGTCATAAAAACAAAGGAAATAGAAAAACAAAAACAACTAGCACTACTACTAAACTACCAAACACTAAATATTTACAGTGTTACATGTTTAATTTGAAGTTTATAAACAGTTGTGAACAAAGAAATCCGGAGCGCTATGAATTGCGTCCGGTCTATCGGGTGTACTCTGGTGAAATGTGATTTACATAATTGAACGAATTAATTATCGCTAATTAATTACGACCAAGCAGTAAATCGTACATTTTCTTATTCTCTCAAAATAGCGTAACTATACATGATAAAAAGAAATTAAAGAAAGACAATATGAAAGGGCAATTTTAAAATATGAATTTGGATATATTATAAATCTGGAAATCGGATAAAAGAAATAAACAAAAATGTAAGCTGTAAATATTTGGGTAGGTTGTTCCAGAAATGCTAATGCGAATTAACGGTAAAGTTTACACTGTACGAGTATATAAAGAGAATGAACTTGTTTGTTACAATCCGGGATTGGGTCTAGTTCACGTTCATCCTGGAGAAGTCATTAAGTTTGTTAATACCATTAGGGCGGAATGACTTCAGCCTGTGCATCCAGAACTTTTCCTTGCCTTTTCTTTGAGCGTCTGTCCATCTTGGATTATGGTCAATAACCAATACTGTCATGTCCTCCCATTTGTGACCTTCAAGGTTGAAATGTTCCCCAACGGGTTCATTGAGTTTTTTGGTCCTAATGGTAGAACGGTGATTATTGACTCTCCTGCGGAGATCTCCTGTTTCACCAACATACTGTTTGGAGCAAACTTTGCAACTGATGAGATAAATGCAGTTGTCTGTTTGACAGGACAAATTCCCTAGTATTTTGTAGCTGCGGCCTGGAACGGGGCTGTTAAAGCTGTCTGTCAGAGCTGTGCTTACAGAGAAGACATCTTCTGTCAGAGCAAGTTTTAAGTATTAGGTAATGGATTGTCCAATCTGGTTCTTACTACCATGTCCTTTAGGTTCCTCGGGCGTCTGTATGCAGCCAATGGGGGCTCCTTAAAGACCTCTTCCATTCTTTTATGTGAGTGGAGAATTGGCAGATTCTTTTGAAGGATACCGCTGAGGTTCTTAAGGACGGGATGGTATGTGGTTACCAGAGGGACCCTGCCGCTATTGTCTTTTTCCTTGTAGCGTAATAGGTTTTGCCTGTCATGTCCCGCCATCTCATCAATACCAGTTTGTACGGTGTGGGCATTGTAGCCTCTCTTGCGTAAGTGGGACTTGAGGAGACCGCTTTGTTCCTGATATAAGGCAGGGGATGAACAGATGCGCCGAATTCTGGTGGCTAGACCCTTAGGCACACCCTTAAATGTGTGTGGGGGATGACAGCTAGTAGGCATAAGATACAGATGGGAATCTGTGGGTTTCGTGTGGAGACTGAACTCGATTTCACCATCAGTCAGGGTAGATGTAGTATGTAGGAAAATATTTTTCGAATTAGATACGTCTACTGTAAATTTGATAGACTGATGAAAGGTGTTGGCAAATGAAAAGAATGGCTCGAGGCTCTCGCGACATTCCACCCACTTCATCTCTATATCGTCAATGAAACGCAACCAGCTAAGGGGCCTAAATGGTGCTTGAAGTAGCAAGTTGCGTTCAAGTATGCCCATGAAAATATTGGCATAAGATGGTGCCATTTTCGTACTCATAGCAGTGCCATTAACCTGCAGGTAATGTTCTCCATTAAACATGAAGTTGTCATACTTGAGAACATGTTCAAGGAGCTTGGCAAGGGACTCGGTAGAAGGAATTTGTATGGATCTACTATCCCAGACTTCTCTACAGGCTTCGATACCCTCATCGTGCGGAATATTGGTGTACAAAGATGTGACGTCCATAGACACGAGAAGGGTATGATAAGGAAGGCCATTAGAGGGCGTCTTGTTAATGTAGTCCGTGGTGTCCTTGAGATAGGATGGCAACTTCTGTACGTGTGGACGGAGATGTAAATCAATGTATTCAGAAATTTTCTCCGTGGGGTGTCCAGTTGCGCTAACTATAGGGCGACCTGGCAAACCTTCTTTGTGTATCTTAGGAAGCAGATAAAATTGTCCTGGTCTACAGTCAGTAGGATTGAGTGTCTCATAGACGTTGATACCAATCTCGTTTTAAACATTTCGTCAAGAGTTTTGGTGATGGCGGTGGAGAATTCTTAGTAGGGTCAGAGTCCAGCTTCTTATAGAAACGTTCGTTTGAGAGTTGTCTATGGGCCTCCGCCATGTACGTCTCTTTATCAAGTGCTACTACTGTAGAGCCTTTGATTGCTTTCTTGATTACAATGTCATCCCGATTCTTTAACGATTGTAAGGCGGATCTCTCTTCCTTACTCAAATTGTTGGGAGCCTTGTCTGGCATTGAAAGGAGTTTCTCTATGTCTGACTCAACGGCGTCAGAAATGTATCAACTACGTTTGAAGATGGTACCAATTTGTACATTAAGAACCCTATTTCTTTTTTTGACAGAACCAATTAAGCGTTGTACATATATTTTGTTCTTTCAATTATACATTAAATCTTATTGAAAATGAAAATGTCATGTTCAGAAATTTCTAGGCCTCTTCATCTACACAGAAGAGATGTAATTTCATCATTATGAAACAAAAGTTTTGCGCAAATTCATTTGTTCTGTTTGCAAGATACATCGCGAATATTTAAAGCTTACTGCGATGTACATGTAACTTGTGTCATGACGTAAAAAGAATCTCTTTCAGAGAAAGAACTCAATAGGCTTTTGAATCTGGCAGAAAATATATAGCAAGTATTAACAAGTATTAATCAACGTTTAACTTCATATTATCCATATATCTTGCTTAGTGGCAATTGTACTGATATGATAATTTTGAATGTATGCTTTCCAAATATTTAATGTACTTTTAAACGTCCTTCACATTAGTAAATGATTTTCTTAATTTATATTAAAATCTTTGAAAAATACTAGAATTGTTCAAAAAAGTCGTAGGCAATGTTTATAACTTTGTAAACGTTCAACCAAAACTAACCAAATTTTCCATGACTATCATTTATTCAATGTCCCTTAAATTAGTGAATTCTTAAATAAATATCTTTCATATTAATAATACTAGATGAAATCCCGCACAGGCGCTGGGAATTGAATTTATATCACTACCGACAGGAAAATTCCAATATTATATATTGTAGTTTCTACCGACAGCCTACAAGCTTATAGAAGGAAGAAATACTTTGTTCAAAATCCCGCATTTAGCTTTGGAGCAGAAGTAGATGTACGTCACCACCCGTACCCCCTTTGTAAAAACTTGAAAAATAACAACAGCTTCATCAATTGACGTTTATATTGTGAAACCTGTTATACTATGTTATGGATATTGTACTTCAGTTGTTCTTATTTCATTTCCGTCAAGGATAAAAGCAGCGAATATGCACACTTTAATGATAATTTATTTATTTGGGGGGGGGGGGGGGGGGATAAGCATAAGCTTTTAACGCCCTGTGAATAGGCCGAGTATTTGATACAAAAGACTGTATTCAGAAAAAAAAAACTGAAATGTATTGAATAAAGCACAAAATTTTAACAGCTTTAATTGTATTTTAACAATACCGTATTCATTAATTTTCTCATTTTATTACGAAGTACAAATTGTACTTCGGGTTCGTTGCCACTTTGCTCTCAGTGAGGAATATACAAATTTTACCGATAAATTTATTAGGAAAACCTACTTACAGTCCTTTCGGTATACAAATATATTCACAACTTATAGTGTTATCAATGATTTACCATTATTTCAATGACCATTCACAAAAAAGCTTTTTTATGTTCATGCAGCTATAATCGCTTCGTTTTTCGTTTTAAAATCGGGCTCGATGCTGTATGAAGTTATAGAAGTTTCCGTCAATATTAAGATCGGCGAAAGACGAAAATAATTTGCACATGTATTTCCCTTTTCAAGCGGTTATCACAACTTATTTCTTTTATATCATTTAAATCAAGTTTTGATTGAATGATTCAGTGATGACGTTTTATGAAATAAATAAACGATTTCTTGTCAGTTTCATTAAAAATTGCCAGTAACTTAGATCCGCCAATCGGAACCGCCACCGTACTCACTTTTTTGCTATTTCATGGCTGTTTATAGAAAGTAGACTTTTAATTTAACGCACGATACTTACTATGCGAGTGAAATCTGAATATAGTTTACGGACATCATCTTGTATCTAGTGTATTCATAGAAGAGTTAGTAAGAAATCTAGTGCATCCGTTTCGAAGTTTATTTGCAAAATTTATTAATTTATAAGTATAGATTATGTCAATTTATTAGAAGGCCGGTATGATCTGTCGGCGCACGAACAAAATCCAGGATAATAGTTACTATTGCAACTGCATTTGCTTCTCTACTAATTTGTAAAACGCCAAATACAAATTTATATCAGTTAAAATCAGAAAAAGAATCTACGTAATATGTCAAATTTTCAAGTAAATGGCTTCAGAGGCAGAGGAATGGTGACATAATTTTCAAAGCGTATTCTGAATGTGTTTGCTGCAAATGACGTCGTCAAAAGTCTTCCTGGGATGTAGGATGTACAGGGATGTAATAATATATTGTTTTGTATATGGTTTGAACACCTCAGAGACGATAAACAATATAAAGAAGTGACAAAACACACTAGAACGTTAGCAGAGAAGTTGTTTATAAATGGTTAAAAGAGTGGTTTACCAATGTATTTGAAAAATCAAAGAAATTCCACGAGAGGTGATGCGCACAAGTGTCAGTATTTTTAAGGTATGTCACTCGTCAGTTTTTAAGAAAAGTTCGGTCAGAACCTCTAACTTCAAATTTATTCTTTACAATTCAATTTTTACAATATATTTGAATTAAACAATGCAAATTATACAATATTTAATTTAAAAACGGCTCACAAAGCCATAAAGAATTAAGATTTATGGCGGACTATATTTTTGTGATGGAAGGATATTTAGAAAAAAATTCTTCAAATCTACACATTTGTTACAATTAATATCTTGGAACTTTCGCCCCACATATTTTTACTCAGAGAATATTTTCCGTTATTATATGCTAGGAATATTAGATATAGGTTTCAATGTATATTTTTAAAACAAATTTTCACTCAACAGACTTTGCCAAGAAATGAAAATATACTAAAGAAGTCAAGATAAAATTTACACTGTTTTTTTGCCCGAAAATCGCATATTTTGACCAATATCTCAAAATTTACATCACTGACCCCAACTTTTTCTTTCATTATTTAAAACTAAACTGTACTTCAAACCTTTCAGCACTAAAGTCATTAAAAGTTTGATACAAGAAAATATTTTATTGCCCATTTAGATTTTTAATACCCCAAATATGGTACTTTTTAGTGCAAAAAGGTCACACAATGATTTATGCGCATTAATTTGCATGATTTGTTCAATGATACATATTATTCAAACTATTTTATGTAAAATAAGATTATATTCATTGCCATGATTACATCTGATAAAATATGATAAAGATTAAAGTGATTAACCTAAGAGTTACAATTTAAGTGCAAAAAGGTCAAATTAATTGTATCGTTGCTCAGTAAGATGCACTTTGACCCCTAATTTTCTTTGCGATTTTGAATCATCCTATATGAGTACTTATCTAAAATATACTTCTCAAAAATTCTTAATATAACTAATTTCACGAGTGACATACCTTAACAAGAATGATCATGACATTATGAAAGTAAATTACGATTGCTTTCGTGTTGTCGGACCCATATGCTTTCTTTATTTTTATTTTATTTTCTTATTAGATGTGTTTTTATTAAGAAACTTGAAATTCTTTATCATTAAATGTTGCTTTTTACTATGACAAGAAAAGAAAGTCATATTGGCAAAGGGAAACTAAATTGTTTACCCTGGCTACAACTTTTTGAGACATACAACCCTCGAAGTAACAGCAAATATAAACCAGTAGCCCTTTTCACAAAAATTCTTACGAGTAAGATTAAAATTTTACAACTCTGTAATTTCTTTGTTTAATAAAGAAAATTATTTTTTCAGAAGAATAATTCTCAATATACTGTAATGTAATAGAAATATAAGATTTTTTGTAACATACTTCAATTTAGGTACATACAGAAGAATTGGAAAATTTTAATCTTAGTCGTAAGATTTTTTGTGAAAAGGGCTACAGACCCTTTTTAACAATACTATGTACATTTTAGTCACCATACGTAAAAAAAAACATCTGTTATAATAATGACTTTTCAAGTTCATTATTGAATATTCATACAAAAATTGAAAGACAAATTTTTGTTCTTGTTTTTTTTTTACTTTGTTGTTGTTGTTACCCTCCCCCCAAATAAAACCATTTTTCGCCAAATTTAAGCCACTTGATTCACCTAAACTGCCACTGCAACTGGGGGAATAGCTGAATAGCTAATATAAGCAGACAACCGTTGTTGTGTCCATCATTTAGGAACAAGCAACAAAGTTGTCATGTACACGGAATTCTCATTTATATCTTCTAATGCTGGGCAAGCTCACCGCAACCGGTATTTACTAATTTTGTTGAAATCGACTAAAATACAATTGTAGAGATTAATTATGTCATTTATTAAAACGATGGTATAAATGTAAACAATTTTACACACAAGAAATGGATCAGACTCACAAGCTCTGTTTGTGCATTACGTAAAAAATGATGAGGCCATCTTAAAAAAATTGTTTGGTTGCTCTCTCCCGACCGACTGACTGAAAACTTTTTTTTTTTTTACATTTCAGGACACGATATTTTTTTTCTTTTTATTCCTCTTATCCCGTTAACAAATATGTTGAAATCTTCTGGAAAAAAGAGACTCATACTTTAATTCTTTGCTGAAGGTACTCAAATACACCCGTTTTCTGCAAAATTCAAGAAAATTGCAATGTCACAAAGCTTGGTTTTTAATACCTGGACCCTCAGAAGAATTTTTTTTTAGAGGAAATGAAAGCACCAAGTCTCTATATTGATTTTTGAAATGCGAGACTGGGTCCTGGTCAGTTACTTGGTATTTGGGAATTGCCATTTTATGTGAACTTAGCTCTTTAAATGTCAGTCGAATCACAGAATGTTCAGAATAAAGGAACCCTTTTACAAGCATTAAAAAATATTGAAAATACGTATATGAATACTTACATTAAATGCATAAATACAATTATTATAATATTAGTTGTTTTTTGTATTTTGATTCAAAACCCAAAAATGTAAGATGTAAGTGAAATAGTGAGATTCCAGTATCCCATTTAGGTGCACAATAGTAGGTTGTCTAATTCTAAAATATGCGAAATTTAAAATACATTTGAAAGGAAATGTCAAAAAAGAAAATAAAGCGTATCGTCAAATAATGTACAATAATGCTTTTATACTGGTAATTTTTAAGACCACGGAACTGGCAAGATTGGAAATATGCAGCTTACATCATTTTCATCTGTAAGAGTGAAAACATTTAATGATAGACAATGAAATGGTCGGGTACAATTCGACAAGGACATCTGAGAAATCTTGCCAGTTGATAATCGACATGAATAAATGATAATCGACATGAATAAATGCTTTCAGAGCTCACAACAAAAATGTCCAAATCTTGAAAATAAACGTTACTGCGTTCCATTTTTCTTCTTTGCATTAGATATAAGATCCAACTTTACATTTAAAGATGGTTTTGCTAAGTGAGGATTAGTTTTTTTAAAAACAAGGTATACATTTTATGATGCATGATTAGTGAACTAATCAGGGACTAGGTTTTTTAAAGAAGAATCAAACAAGAGTTTTATCAATCTGCCAGTAATAATTATCAGCAAAAATATAAAATTTGAGCAATTAATTCATCTTTTTGTTGTATGAACATTTTTTCTAAACCAATGTAAGATAAAAAAAAAAAATGTTTTGACTTTTTCCTGTCCCATTGTCATCAATATCTTTCGCTCTTGCGAAACCTGTCGTTATAACTTGTTTATAACTTTAATACTTCATTCACAAGACATCTGAAAATAAAATCATCATGGTTACCTAAATCGAGCATATTTTTCTGCATAATAAAAAAAGTCATTATGCAATATTTATCAATCCCTTTTAAACGATATTTGATCGTGTTTTCTGCTTTGTTAATTGTGGTGAAACGAAGAATTCAATCAGTTGTTCATAGTTTTAATGTAATTAAATGTTTTATTTTTATAGCAGTTGATCAGAAAATCACCTATCTAGCTTTGTGCAAAGATATTTTACTTAAAATTTATAGAACATAGATTACCATTTATCTGGAAATGGGAATTTCCAATTAAGCGATGATGTAATTAATTTTTTTAGTTGTGAAATTATCTATCCAAAGGGCAAAGTAAAAAATAACCAATAATCAAATGTTCTGATCTAAAGGGAGGGCTTGGGGTTCCGACCCACCCCCTCTAATTTCGTTAAACTTCTTTGTATAGTAACAAAAATGATCTTCTCCCTCCAAAGGAAATATTGACCCCTGGCAATATGAATAGGGAAGCCATGTATCTACAGAAAATTGACTTTTGAGAGTACATTGTCTTAACCCCCTTCTCTCTCCCCGATATAGGGTTTTGAGGTATGGACAAGTGTTGAGGTTTTTTCGACTTATAAAAGGATTATAAACAATAACCAAAAAAAAAATGTCAAGAACAGAATTATGGCTCTGTGAAAAATACATCCGGGTATGTAAATCATATATTTCGCAAGACCTTCTATATATTTATTATTTAGTAAAGATTGTTTACAACAAAACATCAATAAACAAAATTCCTAATTTTTTTTCCCTTGCATTTAAAAACCATATAACTATCTGGCGAAAACAGGCTGTTGCGAAGATTTGGTGATCTACTATCTCAAATACCTTTACAGATTTGTAGTAAGATTTTTCCTGGAAATTTGAAATTGGAATTGATTTGGAATTCATTCTCTACTGTGATACGAAAGAGTAAGTTATCTGCCTCTGGTAAACCTACTTGCATTCTTGTCTAAGTGAATTAGTTATTGTTTGTTGGAATACGTTAACATTCATTTGAATGAAAAAGAAAGTTTTCTTAATATCACTTATTTAATTTCTTAAGATTATACATAGTTTTATACATAAAGTGTCCAACTTTGATACCTCATATGTGACGATCCACGAAGAGTTCTTGATGGAAGGATTCAGTCAGTAGGAGAGAAATTTAAAAAGAAAATGGTTTTGTTAAAACTGTTTGAATTCTTTTGCTCTGTTTCCACAGCTACTGTTTTATAGTGTTTTAAACAGTTATTACTTTTTAGCTCATCTGAGCCAAAGGCTCAAGTGAGCTTTTCTGATCGAAGGATGCCCGACGCCCTTTCGCATTTTCAACTTCTTTTCAAGAACCACTGGGCCAATTTCAATCACACTTGCTACAAAACATCGTTGGGTGTAGGGAATCCCATATCAAGGAGAGATAATTAAAAACTAGTGAAAATAAATTGCATCTTTTTTAAGATTCTCAAGAACTACTGGGCCAGAAAAAATGAAATTTTTGTGAAAGCTTCGTTACATAGCGAAGATTAAACTTTGTTCAAATCTTGACCTCTGGGGGCAGGATTGACCACAATAGGCGATCAGTTTTACAGATAAATGTGATGTGGAAAATCTTTAAAAATCTTCTTCTCAAGAACAGCAAAGCCATAACCAGTCCTATTTATAATGAAGCATCCTCAGGTAATATAGATTCAAGTTTGTAAAAATCATGACCCCCGTGAATAGGATCAGGCCACATTAGGAAATCAAAGTTTTACATGAACCTAGGAATACTAGTACAATAGAAAAAAATCTCTCTTTTTTTCTTTTCAAAAGCAGCAAAGCCATAATTACCGGTAGTCATATTTATATGGAAACATCATCAGGAAGACAATATAGATTCAAGCTTGTTCAAATCCTGACCCCGGGGGTAGGGTGGAGCTACATTAGGCGATCAAAGTTTTGCATATATTGGGGAATATGGGAGAAATAATTTCAAGAACAGCAAAGCCATGGTTAGTCATATTAATAGGGAAATATCCACAGGTAGTGTGAATTCATTTTTTGTTAAATCATGATCCCCGGGGGTTGGGTAGGGCGATAATAGATCTTCCTTTTTTCAAGTAAGCAAAACATGCTTAATTTTTCCAGATCATTTTTCATAATATGAGCCCTGGGCTTAGAAATGGGCCGAAATGAGAACCACATATAACGTAATCCATGTGTTCAGGGAAAAAATCTGTTCCAGAACAGTAGGGTCATGTTAATGGTATTGATATTGAAGAGTCCCGATATTGTGGGGATTCAACTTTGATTAAATTATAGCGCCTCAATAGCTAGATTTCTACCCACAATAAGGAATCGAAATTTTTATGAAAGTAAAGATAGAAAGTGTTTAAAAAAAAAACCATGGGCCACATCGCTCATCTGAGCACATTGGCTAGGCAAAAGCACAAATCAGTTCAGTATTGAAAAGATTACGGGGGGGGGGGGGCTTGAATTTTAAAATACCTTCCATGTAAATTTAATAAATGGCTTTGTTGTACTTGAAAAGATTTTTAAAATAAATTTGCCATATATTCCTTTGTAAAAATTTGATCCCCCATTGTGGCTCCTCCCTATCCCAGGGGTCATCATTTGAACAAACTTGAATCTACACTATCTGAGGATGCTTCCATATCAATATGACTAAACATAGTTTTTCTGTTCTTGAGAAGAAATATTTTTTCTATATGTTCTTATGTAAAACTTACGCTCCCCCATTGGGCCCCACCCTACCCCTGCAAAGGCGGATTTAGGGCCGGCGCACCCCCCATTTGAATTTTTTTTATGTAGAACTTATATGTCCATTATCCTAAAATTAAGGAAAAAAATCTCTTCTTTGTAAGAATTCATCAGCTTCCCAGACCCCCACCAAGGCCTTGCTCTAGACCCACAGGGGGCTTCAATGCAGCCCCCAGACCCACTGCCTCCTCTGCCCCCTCCCCCGTTACGAAATTACTGGATCCTCCACTGCCGCGGGGGTCATCATTTGAACAAAATTGAATTTACACTAGCTGAGGATGCTTCCATTTCAAAATGACTTAACATGGTTTTGCAGTTCTTCATCAGAGGATATTTTCCTATATATTTCTATTTAAGACTTTGATCCTCCATTGTGGCCCCCCTACCCCCCCCCCCCCAGGGGTCATGATTTGAACAAAATGGAATCTACACTACCTGAGGATGCTTCCACATAAATATGATCAATCAGGGCTTCGCTGTTCTTGAAAAGATTTTGAAAAATTTTTCCTGTATATTTCTATGTAAAACTTTGATCCTACATTGTGGCCCCACCCTATCCCCTGGAGTATGATTTGAACACATTTGAATCTACACTACCTGAGGATGCTTCCATATGAATATGACCAATCAGGGCTTTCCTGTTCCTGAGCAGAAAATTTTTTAAAGATTTTTCCTAAATATTTCAATGTAAAACTTTAATAGTCCATTGTGGCCCCGTCCTAACCCCGAGGGTCATGATTTGAACAAATTTGAATCTACACTACCTGAGGATGCTTCCATATAAATATGACTCATCATGGCTTTGCTGTTCTTGAGAAGATTTTAAAAGATTTTTCCTTTATATTTCTAAGAAAAACTTTGATCCTCCATTGTGGCCCCACCCTACCCCCGGGGGTCATAATTTGAACAAACTTGAATCTACACTACCAGAGGATGCTTCCAAATAAATAGGACTCATCATGGCTTTGCTGTCCTTGAGAAGAAGATTTTTAAATATTTTTCCTATATATTTCTATGTAAAACTTTGATTCTCCATTGTGGCCCCGCCCTATCCCCAGGGGTCATGATTTAAACAATCTTGAATGTACATTATTTGAGGATGCTTCCAAATAAATATCACTCATCATGGCTTTGCTGTTCTTGAGAAGAAGATTATTAAACATTTTTCCTATATAATTCTATGTAAAACTTTGATCCTCCATTGTGGCCCCGCCCTACCCCCGGGGGTCATGATTTGAACAAATTTGAATCTACACTACCTGAGGATGCTTCCATATAAATATAACTCATCATGGCTTTGCTGTTCTTGAGAAGAAGATTTTTAAAGGTTTTTCCTATATATTGCTATGTAAAACTTTGATCGTCCATTGTGGCCCCGCCCTACCCCCGGGGGTCATGATTTGAACAAACTTAAATCTACACTACCTGATGATGCTTGCAAATAAATAGGATTCTTCATGGCTGTGTTGTTCTTGAGAAGAAGATTTTTAAAGGTTTTTCCTATATATTTTTATGTAAAACTTTGATCCTCCATTGTGGCCCCGCCCTACCCCCAGGGGTCATGATTTGAACAAACTTGAATCTACACTGCCTGAGGATGCTTCCACATGAGTTTCATCTTTCCTGGCCCCGTGGTTCTTGAGAAGAAGATTTTTAAATGATGCTGTTAATTTTTCACAAATTCTCTATTATCTCCCCTTGAAAGAGGGCGTAGCCCTTCTTTTGAACAAACTTGAATCCCCTTCACCCATGGATGCTTTATGGCAAGTTTGGTTGAAATAGGCCCAGTGGTTCTGGAGAAGAAGATGAAATTGTGAAAGTTTACAACGACAACAACATCGACGACGACAACGACGACAGACAACGGACAAATTTTGATCAGAAAAGCTCACTTGAGCCTTCGGCTCAGGTGAGCTAAAAAGTCTTGGAATGATAAACAGCAGAGTGAAAGTGGCTCAGGTAGCGTTGTAACCCATGGGCTTCTTGTTATATATGACCAGATTCTGAAATAAGTTTATTTTACCGGGAATGAGAATCGAACCCGCGGGCTTCCCGATCGGGAAGCTCTAGGCTACTGCAACCGGTTACTGAAATCTGATCGCGCTTCTTGCATCTGATTTATTTTTTTCATTTAGTCTACTTATATAGTAACACTCAAAGGAATAAATTAATTAGGTAGAGAAGCAAGCGTTGTTAGAATTTGTAAGGAACTGTTCAGCATTATATAAGGAAATCTAAACATGACCAAACCGTCACATCTATTTGACACAATACAATTCGGGCGGACGCAGGCATACTTCATATGTTTGATTCCTGACTTAAGAACGGGAGATACCACATTTCATTACATATACACAAACATCCAATCAATATGGCATATCCCCAGAAAACGGTCAAGTTGATCAGTTAATCAGCCAAAAGGCCTTGTCAGTCAAATATGTGCGCGTTTCTTTGGTGTCATCTGTCGCTAACATTCCCCTTGGAACACTCTACTTTGTTTTCGACCTACCAATATAATTAAGAACACTAGAATTACACGACAGAGAACTAAGCTCTGAATACTACGAGAATTAATGAAAACTTATCGAAGTAAAGTAATATCTCCTCACTGTAACACAAAGTAAAACGTAGTAAGCAAATTGTTTTGTTTCTCTTCTAGAAAGGGGAAGAAAATTAAAACGAGAGAGAATGAAAACTAAAAATGAAAAACAATAATAAAAAAAGAATCATTTTTCGATAGCCCTTTAGAAAAAAAGTTTCCAAAAATTAGCTTTCAACAGTCTACATTTGAAAATATTTTGAAAAAACTTTTTTTTAATTTCATGTTATTTTTTTTAAAAAAAAATCTTCTGACAATGGAATTTATTTCCGAGAACTGCAAATGCTCCGTCAGTCTCGGGTTAGAGTGAAGAGTTGTCGCTTAATTGCTTTGTGATCAATTGTGAGTTATTTTTCCCGCGAGATTCGAGTTTTGCAAATACTAGAATCATCCCTTTAACTTTGAAAAAGAATTCAGTTATATACCAGGTGTTTTGTGAACCATATCACTTCCTAAACTAAGAAAAAGAATTCAGTTATATACCAGGTATTCTGTGAACTATATCACTTCCTATACTAAGAAAAAGAATTCAGTTATATACTAGGTATTTTGTGAACTACATGTATATCACTTCCTTAACTAAGAAAAAGAATTCAGTTATATGTCAGGTGTTTTGGGAACCATATCACTTCCTAAACTAAGAAAAAGAATTCAGTTATATACCAGGTATTCTGTGAACTTTATCACTTCCTATACTAAGAAAAAGAATTCAGTTATATACTAGGTATTTTGTGAACTATATCACTTCCTAAACTAAGAAAAAGAATTCAGTTATATGCCAGGTGTTTTGTGACCTATACCACTTCCTAAACTAAGAAAAAGAATTCAGTTATATGCCAGGTGTTTTGTGACCTATACCACTTCCTAAACTAAGAAAAAGAATTCAGTTATATGCCAGGTGTTTTGTGACCTATACCACTTCCTAAACTAATGTGTCTTTACTCCCTGGATTCAATTTGTAAATAACTTATTTTCAATATTACTGTGTTTGGCACCTACTTTTTTATACTGAGTGTTAATAAGTGCTAACATTACTAATTTCTCCACGTGCGACACAATGAAATGCTGTCTCACTCATTTGAAGTTCTATATAAACCAGATTCAATTTCAAGCAGAAAAAGAAACCCAATTCTTGCCATTACTACATGAACAAAAGCTTTCAACTGCAAGTCAGATTCGACTGTCAAAAGCAAAAGCTGATATAAAAAGAACATGTATCACCCTGCTTTTTGTGAAGATGAATACAATCCCAGTAACGTCCCCTTGGGACTACAATTAAAAAAAACAAAAGCACACAACAGAAGTTTCAGCTTTGATCGAAATACTAATTTCAGAACATGACTATGACTTAATCAGTTTTCTTCCGATTTGACAATTCTCGCAAATAAAAAACAATACAAATCCTCCATTTTAAGTGAAAGCTACATGTAATAGTATGTTTTTGATTGACAGAATGACAGAAATCCCCACATGTATTGACCTTTATTCTAAGGCTCCAAAGATCTGACAAAAGGTAAAACATGATCAGTAACGCCTCAGAATAAAGGTCTTGACTCTTAACAAAATAACAGTATAAATATATGAGATAATTGAAAATCTCTGTTATATCTGGTTTGATCGTGATCATTATCTTATAAGTGATTACGTTGGATCTGATATCAGCAACAGGAACATAAGAGGAACAAAATCATCATCTTCTGAGGTATGATTTCTCTAATACAGGATACACTCTTTATGTTATCTTTATATATAATACAAATATATCCCTTTCATGAGGTCGATCCATAGATATATCGACTTCGCAAAAAAAAGCGTCTGACCGTCATAAAGTGTTCGAAAGGTTTTTTATTCTATTATCGAAAAAGACTTTGTATATATATATATATATATATATATATATATATATATATATATATATATATATATATATATATATATATATATATATATATATATATATATATATATATTAATTTATTTTAAATGCTACTGGTATCCCGGTGGAGTCTCCTGTTCATTAATTAATTGTCTAGAAAAGTCTGCAGTGGTTAAATAGCGTGATCAGCTTCAGGAACAGTCACACAAGAATTGTCGGATCTTCTTTATTGAATTATAAAGATAACGGAATAAATAGACAGATCATATGTTGTTCTGAGAAATGTAAAAATGTCAGAGTATGTTTATCAAAGTGTAGTTGACTGGCAGTCAGAGTGTTCCGACACCTGAGCTTCTTTTATTAGAAATGGCCTCTTTATCACAAAAGCGCACATTTCCTCTCCTAGAAAGCTGAACTCTAATGGCCTCACAAGAAGGAGTGCTCCATCAAGATATTTTTAGGAATGATTATTCACAATAAATGTAATGTAAATCTTTCAAGTGAAAGAACTGAGTTATCAATAAGTCCAATTTACCAAATTTTATGACGCAATTCTAAAAGCATTTAAAACATTGGCTTGCTGATTTAAGACAGTGAAATGCTCATCCTGTTATTCTGTGATGTGTCTGACCAACTAAAATCGCGAGACAGATAGATATCTTTTGATATCAACAGATATTTAAGGGGGCGATACCGGTATTTAGCTTGCATGCAACACTTTGTATATTTCAATATAAATCCTGCTATTTATATCCACCTTACCATGCAGTCTTATGGATCACTGTTAATTGAAAATAACTAGTGCTTTCTCTCAAATATAAATTAAACTTTAAGTAAAAAAAACTTGAAATCATGATTTATCATCAAGTTAAAATTTTAAAATACATATGAAGTTTAATTCTTTCTTTCAATATGCTCACGGTAGCTCATTTGGTAGAGTGCTCGCTCCGTGATCGGGAGGCAGTGGGTTCGAGCTCCGGCCGCGACTGACCTAACGTAGCAACTTTTCCTTCGCCAAGCGCTCGGCACTTTGAAGTGAAAGTTGCGGATCTTTCGGATGAGACCTTATAAACAGAGTCCCCGTGTCACGGCAGGCGTTGGCACGATAAAGATCCCTCTCTGCTATATGGCCCTGAGTGCCGAGTAAAGGTGTGAATTTGAAGTTCTTCACCGGTATATGGTGACGTCTCTATATGAGTGAAAAATTCTCGAATGGGATGTAAACAACATACAATCAATCAATCAATATGCAATGTACCAATTTAATAGAAAATACTCGGCTATAACTTCTGAAAGATTGTTAATTGTAAGAAATTTTGAAAGAAAAAACAAGAATAAATCAATCTTAGAATAAATATAATAGACGTGCCACCTGACCCCTTATATTCAGAAAAAAGTAATTTCAGTCTTATTATAAATCCAATATTCTCTTATCTTAAAAAAAGGCTTCTTAATATAATAATAAGCATATTAATATTTTGCTGAGAATCGTTAGTAAGTGAAATTTCCAAATATTATTTCCCTATGGATTTCTTCGTTCCTCATTTTGACATATTGTTTTAAAGTGCAGCTTACATTTAATTTAAGAGCAGTATTATTCTTATTTCAGCTCTAAAAAATCCGATGATTCTAGCTCTGATGGTGAACTAATCAGGATTGGGTCTAATTCGTTCCGCGATTGGATCTGTTTATCTGAATATGTTTAGAGGTTTATCACTGCTCTCACGGAGCCTCGAATTGACAGCATGGAACGGCATGCATTGCTCGGGAATTTCTCTTACCTATTGAGATTATAGAGGACTTTGCTGTGAAGGTAAGAAAAATTTAAGTTAAAGGCCAAAAAACATTGACATATTAACATTTTAAAGTTTTTTTGGCAATTTGCATTGTAGACCGTACTGTAGATTTCATTTTAGTGGTTGATATTAACAACTCTTGATGACAATGCAAAACAAAAGAAAAAGAAACGAAAAAAACAAGTATTTTTTTCTTTCAAAATAAAAGAGGATGTTCAGATAGTTTCTGAAGAAAAAAAAACTACAGTGACATGCTTAAAGGGGCCTAGTCACAGTTGCATTGTTTAGATTTTAAATTTTTATATTTATTAAAAAACTAAATGCAGTTTAATGGAATAAACTTAAACTAATATTCTTAGAATTCAATGACAACTATTTTATTTTTTTACATCACGTCCAACATCTGTTTTTGTGAACAGGACACGAGCTCTTATTGGTAATGTGTACGTTTTACCGGGTGTATTCCATTTATTTACCCTACACACATCACTGAGCACGGACTGACAATACTGTTGATTTGTTTTTGCTTTCTCAAACTTCTACTCTGAATTTTCTGGATTATAGTTTTAATATTTTTCTTTAATACACAACAGAATTTCTACTTTTCTTTAGTATTAAGGATAAAGATTACTTCTTCGATGTGAAAGGATACGAGTCCCGAAATTCGTAGTTTCAATAATTTGCAGATAAAAAAATTTTCTACACACGCTTTTTATATATTTCGGCGTGAAATGCTGCAGCAGCATATAAATCATATTTTACTTCAAATTTTATAAAATATTAACATCAAATCTGTGTCCCAGCCCCTTTAACATGACTTTGCATATTTCATGCTTTGAGGTACATCTTCTGTCAGGTTTAATAACCCAGTGTAAAAAAATGATTACGTCTTCCATCACAAATACTTCTGATAAACGTAGCATTATCATAAGTTCAGTATTTTCTACCAACCAGATAGCTTTATTCTTAATACGCTCAAGTTCTACGTTTTACGTATTGCTTGAGATCAACTATATTTTACATTGTTCCTTAATTTAGTCAATTTTCTGGCAATTTTTTTCTTCTGTAATGGTAATTTTCTTTTTTTTATTGGTATTTATTTTAAAAGTAAGTTAAAAGGTCTTGTGAAAAACCGTTATCCAATTTTCTTCTTTATAAAATCTAGTAATATATATAAAAAAAAAAATAATAAAAAAAAAAATTAAAAAAAAAAAAAACACCATTTGAATGAAAAAATGCATTCAGTTAAATTCAAGTTTGATCCAAAACTCAAAACTCATTTTAAAAAATATTCCAGTAGGAAAAAATACTAGATTCAGTAAACGCAAGCTTGGACTGCATCCAGAAAGAAAATCAAATAAAAGCCGGTCAAGTTTATTCGTCGACAATGTACAACTAACTATCAATTTTCAGGATATTAAGAGGTTTTGCAATCCCATTATTTTCTGAACTAACATTTTCATTGTTTCTTGTGTTTATCTTGTAACCCAATTATACTTATTTCCATAATAATAACTGCACAGATACCAAGTCTCTTATACAAAGTCTTACACCTTTCTTCCGAAAGCTTTAAGTTTGTACTTGGATCGTATAAGACTTGTTGCTGTATAGACAAAGTTTGTTTAGCCTGATGTATTTACATTTGCAAATGTTTTCTTTTATATAACACTATTAAAAGCAACGCGTATTTATATCCGTATAAACACGGGTTCCTCGCGTCATAAAAGTTCGACGTAATTTCTCAATGCCGTCATAGAGGGTCGACGTGCAAGCAATGGATCAAATACGTGTCGTTGAGTTTGAAAAATAAAACTTTTCACGGGTAAAAAAATTATAATCAGGAAAAATATAAAATATGAATTAGCCATAAATGTAAATATAAGTAATAATGTATCATTTTTAAACATCTATCGGGATACGTTTAAAATGATACATTATTTCTTAAATAAAAGCAAACAGAAAGTTAAAATTATCTTTTGTTTTTTTTTCTTTGTCAAAATGTCATTGTAATCAACGTTTTTTCTTTGCATGGTCCGCCTCATTACCCGATACACGAAATACAAAACATAGCAGCGGCCAGTGTTGTCAGAGACAATCATGAGATTGACAAGAAATTCAAAGCACCACGACTCTCTGATTATTTGATAACGTTTACAGCTATTCTCATGTCAGCAGTACTACAATATATATTATTTTTCTGCTGGAACACTTTATCTACGCTGTGTTTAGGTTTAAAAAAAATCTTCCGTGCTTTATATAAGTACGATCATCCATCAACTAAATTGGCATCATTCTCTACTGACATGTACCAAAATATTTCAATATCAATATTGTGAAATCCGTGTTACATATTTCGCTGTATCATCCGTCATCTTTATTTCAACACGCAATTTTTTACCATCCGTTCAGTAAAGATAATTGTTTGAAATTGCAAAATCTATTATTCAAATTTACAGATTATCACTCTCAACTGATGGTGAATTTCAGTAAATAGGCTGGAACAGGCTAATGACCTATAGTTTAATAAACATAACATAATAGTATTCATTTTTGAAATATATTTACATATGGTTTTATGAAATAAGATATTGCTATGATATCGACATGCGGAAACTTTACAATAGCTTTAATCTTGCTGACTTTGCTGTTACATGTAAATTAGATATAGTTAGGTCCTATCAGAAGCTGTGTTAATCTCTTTTCAAGTACCTTCTGTGAGAATTATCACAAGCAGATCACAACACCTTCAGAACTTCGTGGTGTATCTTAAAAAGTAGAGAACGGGTGTTCAAGTCCTCTAATTTTGTAAGGTTTGCTAAATTAAAGATGATTCCGATAGCCATTAAATTTTCCTCAGAAGAAAAGCTAGATTCAGTATTGTAGATTCATGGTACGTTTACCTCTATTATACATGATAAAGATTAAAGAAGTCATTTATGCTTTAGTAATTATCACAAATTGTTTATTGTCTGATTAAAACAGAGTACTAAAAACTCAACAAGGTGTCGTAAACAAAACTAAAATTGTATTGATAATTGTTACACATTTTCTCTTAAACCATTTCTTACCATAATATTTAAAATACTTTGTTATGAATTGTTAATCGGATTTTATGTTAAGACTCTTCTGAAGAAATGTTCAAAAGTTCTGTTAAAGTGCTGATTTTCCTTCTGTCCAAGATTATGCCAAATGTTGGGTCAAATATGAAAAGGAAGATCTGAGCACTTTGGCACAATGGATCAAATGTTTTAGAAATATATTAAAGAATCGTATAAGAAATTTAAAAGGCAATGTGCGAACCCTCTTTCCTTCCTTTTTCACTATATTGGAGGTGATCAAAGAATTAGAAAGACTACATAAATAATATGTTATGATTCCAGCTGACAAGGCTTGTAACAAAATCGTCTTTGTTTACAGGGCTCATTATTTTAGAACTTCCTTTTAATTCAACTTTTGGAAATCCAACTTATACTCGCAGTTCACTTTCTAAAGATGAAATTCTTCAAAAACACATTTCAGTGTTTAATACTTTTAACATTCCAGTCAACCAAGGTGAGTTCAATTTACCCTACCTGTATTGGATTCCTAAACTTCATAAAAATCCTTACAAACAAAGATACATTGCAGAGTCAAGCAAATGCTCTACTAGTCTACTAAGCCCCTATCCTTACTCCCTACTACGATATTAACTGCTATTGAGGAGAAACTTAGGACATACTATGCTACAACATATTCTAGAAGTGGTGTACATCAGATTTGGATTCTCAAAAACTCCAAAGAAATGTCACAAAATTTTGAATAATAGTTTTCCAAAAGTCGGTAACATCAAAACGTACGACTTTTCCTACACTTCTTACAACCATTCCTCACGATGAATTAAAAACTAGACTTGTGATATCATGTATAACTGCTTCTTCAATAAAAATGGAAGTCGGAAATTTTCCTATCTTGTGATTGGTCATGAACGAAATTACTTTCCTAAAAATAACTCCGATTCTAGACACAGGTACTGTGAAGTTGATATTAAAAGGATGCTTAAGTTCCTAACCATCATTTATGTAGTCTTCGGAGATCAGGTCTTCCAACAAACTGTTGGAGGTTTGATGGGCACTAATTGTGCTCCTTTAGTAGCCGACCCTTTTTATATTCCTATGAAGAAGAATTTATTCAAACACTTCTACCTGAGAAGAAGAGAGCACTTGCAATGGCCTTCAACTCGATATATCGACGATGTATTTAACAATTATTACTTTAATTTATATGTCGATTCGATATTTCCCAGTGAACTTGAAATAAAAGACACCACAGAGTTTGCCACATCTGATTCATATTTGGATAATTTTCTGACTGTAGCGCCAACTCATAACTAACTGTTTGACAAACGAGATGAATTCAACTTTTCTATCATCAACATATATGTAGCAATATCCCGCTATCACCTGTATATGGTGTTTACATCTTCCAACTTATCCGAGACTCAGAAGCATGCTCTGAGTACGATCAACTTTCAAACCGAGGATGTTTAAAATGAAAGATAAGTCGATGTTGCATGGATTTCAACAACCTCCTTTAAAGTCAGCATTACGTAAATTTTATGGTCGTTATAATGACTTTGTTAGCACATATAACCTATCACTGGCTCGTATTTTGGCTGACTTGCTTCATACCAATTATTAGGCCTTTTTATACCGAATTTGACTATCGAATGTTCCGTCTACCCGATCAATACATAGGGCTCATGGCGGGTGTGACCGGTCAGCTTGGCATGCTTACTCCTCCACGTGGCGCAGCGGTTAGAGCGATCGCTCTAGAGTCTCGGAATTGATCCTTACGTTGCGGGTTCGAATCCCACTGTGGGACGTGGGGACCGGTCCTTCGGATGAGACCGTATAAACCGAGGTCCTGTGTCGCAGTAGGTGTTGGCACGAAAAAGATCTCTCACTGCTCAATGGCCCTGAATGTCGAGTATAGGTCAAAATTTGCAGCTCTCCACTGGCAAGGGGTGGCCTCTCCATATGGGTGAAAAATTCTCGAGAGGGACGTTAAACAACAAACAAACAAGCTCCTCCTAGGCACCTGCTCACACTTCTGGAATTTCCAGAGGTCCGTGTTTTATGCCTTCTTCACAGAATTGTATTGTTTATAGATATTTTCAGATCGATCATTGTTCGTTATTTTCACTTTTTTCATTTACCAACACTTTAATCAAAGTGTGAAAACTGCGCTGCTCAAACGCAATACATGTAGTTTAAATCATCATTGCAAGTCTTTAGAGTGCTGACTTACTCATTTGAAAGGTAAACGTTTCAGAAATCAATAAATAAAAATATTGCCTCAAATCACCTATCACTCAAAGGCTAACTTAGTTTTAAATAATCATCAATTGCATCGTATAGAATTTCAAAATAGTTTCATGTATTTCCTATATTGATGTAATTAAAAATTTCTGATATAGATATAATGTTGCATTGTAAATTTTCAGTATTTTTCACATGGTAGTAACTACAAAATTTACAGTATGTAGAAGGTGAACATAACGAACAGTTATCAATCTCATTAGTCCCGTGAAGAATACGAATCAGAAACAGTGGAAAAACCACGCACCCCTTGGAACACCAGAGGTGGGATCAAGTGCCTAGGAGATGTAAGCATTCCAAGTCAACTGGTCACACCCGCCAAGATTCATCTGTATAGATGAGGTAAATAGATAATATGTAGTCAAAAATTTACAAATACAATTGATGGGAAACATGTCAATCAGAAAACTACCCAACGATAAGTTATATATGCGAACAACGGCATTATGATGACCACATAATTTGCGAAATGCTGATTTAAAACGAAATAATAATACTTGAAAAAGCTGTTACATCAACTTACTTGTTAATAGCTTGTCTTTGTTAAAAATTTATCGTAATCAAATATGCTTTTGAAGTGAAATAACTATACCCTCTGATTATCATCTAATTATCAAAATGACTTTGTTAAAATAACATTCTGATTCTACCCCAAGTACTCTGAAATGAAATTAAAAAAAAAAGATTCTGGGTTTTTTTTATAATATATAAAGCAGAATTTATTCAAACACTTTTACATAAAAAGAAGAATTATCTTGCTTTGTGGCTATCAATTCAATATTTCGATATATTATCGATGTTTCATCAAATAACAATAGTTATTTTCACTCGTCTGTCAACTCGATATATCCCTGTAAACTCGGAATAAAAGACACCACAGAATCCGCCACATCTGCTTCAAATATGGATATTTTACTAAGTATAGACCCAACGGCCAACTAATAATTAGACTATTTGACAGACGGAATAACTTCAACTTTTTCGTGGTCATATTTCCTCTTTTTGTGTTGCAATATTCCACAACCAGCTGCATACATGTATATGGTGTTTATGTCTCACATCAGATTTCGATCGACCGGTTTGACTGCGATCTTTTAATTGTATTTTTTTTTACTTTTGATTATCCGAATCCATCTGAAAATTATACAGTGTGTCTTTCCACATATCAGAATCATATCTTTAATATGGTTTCTTCAGCTATTTATGTAATAAAACACAGTTTTCACATACGCCCTCATTTCATCTTCTTGGCAGAGATCATTTTCAAACAGTTTTCAGCTCGCTCAGTGTAATGACCATGTTACTTTAAAAGTGAATTACTTTGCGACATGAACAACAAAAGGAAAAAAGTATGGGGTTTTCTGTGATTAGGAGTTCTTTAATAGAACTTTGCAACTGTTAAAAAATAAAATGAATTACTTCTACATTTATTATGATAAACCGTATGTTGCATTACTTAATGAATGACCCATCGTAATAATATACTTTTTAAAAAAACAGAACAATTATACCAAATATCTTTGTTTATTTTGTTTGTTTGTTGTTGTTTAACGTCCCTCTCGAGAATTTTTCACTCATATGGAGACGCCACCACTTTCCGGTGGAGGGCTGCAAATTTATACCTATACTCGGCACTCAGGGCCATTGAGAAGAGAGGGCTCTTTTTCGTACCAACATCTACTGCGACACGGGACCTCGGTTTATACAGTCTCATCCGAAGGACCGGTTTCCACGTCTCGCAGTGGATTCGAACCCGCGACGTAAGGATCAACTCCTACCACTGCTCCACACGGGCGATTCGTAACATGGTAAAATTAATACATTTTTGTATATATATATGGTGGATTTCATTTTAAAAAAATGTTTTGCATTGACGTAAGGATCAGCTTCTTACTCCGCGACTCGAGAGCAAACGCTCTAACCACTGCGCCACGCGAGCGACCCAAATACTTTTGTAAATTGATAAACAGATGCGAGGAAGAAGTTTGTGGATGATTAGCTAACATTTAACGTCGCTTTCTCTTGAAATCAAAGCTAGACATCGAAATTCCAACAGCGGAATAAATATGAAATAGTTAAGAGCATTTTATAAAAGAACTCAAAGCAAACGTTTCAGCAAAACTTGGCAGTGTACATTAAATTAAGCGTTTGTGTGAGAGATTTAATACTAGTAGTTTTGGTGATGAACCGAAAATGAGTGATGACATTTAATGTCAAAAAGAAGTCAGTAATGTTGTCGTGCGGCGGTGTACGGAACTTAACGTTATGTTTATCTGAATGTTTTAAAAAGTATTATATATAACTGAATGAAATATTTGGACAGCAGTCAAAAGAGATAGTTATATAAAAATGTACAATTTTACTGATAACTTCTAATTGAATAAGAAAAAAAATTGAATTTGAATACTAATATTGAAATATTTATTGTCAAGAACAATACTGAGTTAAGGTAATGATATAGAAAATAAAAGGGGCCTACAGGTTACTAAAATCTAAGAAATAAATTCGTTGAAATTACCATATGTCAGTTTTTGAATATTTTTATATACTCAACAACCAAAATGAATTTGAATTACCATAGCTATATTGGTTTCCGAAACTTCATAAAAATCCTTACAAACAAAGATACATAGCGGGTTCCAGTAAATGTTCTACCAAGCCTCTTTCTTTACTCCTCACTAAGATATTAACAGTAGTGAAGGAGAAACTTCAAGAGTACTGTGCAACAATATATTCGAGAAGTGGTGTAAATCAAATGTGGATGCTAAAAATTTCCAAGTAACTTTTGGAACATTTGAAATCACAAGATTTTACTAAAATCAACAACATAAAAGCTTACGACTTTTCAACTTTATATACAAATATTCCCCACGATAAATTAAAGTCTAGACTTTCTGACATAGTTGACAGCTGCTTTTTCAATAAAATGGAACTCGTAAATTTAGTTACCTTGTCATTTGCAAAATTACTTTGTTAAAAAACAATCTGATTGTACACACAAGTACTCTGAAATTGACATTAAAAAGATGCTCGAGTTTCTGATTGACAATATCTATGTGGTTTTTAGAGACCAGGTCTTCCAACAATCTATTGGAATTCCCATGGGTACCGATTGCGCCCCGTTATTAGCAGACCTATTTTTGTATTCATATGAAGCAGAATTTGTTCAAAATCTTTTACACGAAAAGAAGAAAACACTTGCTGTGGCCTTCAACTCGACATTTAGATATATCGACGACGTGTTGTCAATTAACAAAGGTTATTTCCATTCTTATATCGATACGATATATCCTGGTGAGCTTCAGATAAAAGATACAACAGATTCTGACACATCTGTTTCATATTTGGATATTTTATTAGAAAAAGACGTCAATGGTAATCTAACAACCAAGCTTTATGATAAACGTGATGACTTTAACTTTTCAATCGTCAACTTCCCTTACTTATACAGCAATATACCCTTATCACCTGCATACGGGGTCTATATCTCTCAGTTGATTCGATACGCAAGAGATGCTCTAGGTATGAACAATTTCTAAAACGAGGTAAATTACTGACAAACAATTTGATGAAACAAGAATATCAGCAGTCTAGTTTAAAGTCATCATTTCGTAAGTTCTATGGTCGATATAATGACCTTGTCAGCAAATACAGTCTTTCGTTAAGTCAAATGCTGACTGACTTTTTTCATACTAATTGTTAGGCCATTATTTGCACACTGAATTGTCGACGGATTTTTCCGTTATTTTCCGATCATGACATGGAGCACACGGCGGATGTGACCGGTCGGCAGGGGATGCTCACTCCTCCATGGCACCTGATCCCACTTCTGATGTTATAGAGGTCCGTGTGGCTCTGCTCCTATTTTGTAATGTATAATGGACTTTTGATCTCGAATACTGTTCGTTTTCTCCACATATTTCATTTTCACATTAATTTTTTTTCACTTTTTCCAAGACGAAAAAATGTATCCAGATGTATAAAGAATTCTAAAATATAAGCATAGCAAATTACATACTTTTAAAATAAACAAGTAGCAAATGATTTTGCCATGTATAACTTATTGCATGCTGCAGCATCTGTTTGGATTAGTACACTGAATAATATTTGTCTCTTTAAGTTCATCATGCAAAGAATATCTCGGAATGCCTTGTTATCTTTCCAAAGCAGAGACGTAATATCCCGATTAATGAGCTATATTCCAATCACCAGCATGCTTTAGTACTTTGCCTATATTGGGTTTTCTCCGGGATGACTTTATTTAGCATTACTCTGGAAATGTTCCTCAATTCTAAATAACAATACTGAGAAGGATGTTAAACAGCCATCAATGATTGCTCCCGAAGAAAAAGCTGATCTGGCTTGCATGCTTCCGACACTAATGACTTAGATGTTGTTGAAGCTGATAAATGAAGAGTGCAGGCAAAAACGTGTAAGATATCTCTCATTGAAGAAAGGAATTGACAAACTATTGAGGGCCTATTCATATTTTTTTCTTATTCGAATGCATGACAAGGTTGCTGAAATAAGGCTATTCAATGACAGTTCTTAACTTGTTCATGCATAATACATATTCGAGTCTTTATTTATATTTCGTGTACAATACTCCATTAAAAGGGCAATAGAGACGAACAACAATGAGAAATATATCTCTGGATCAGGGGAATTTTATTAGTTCTGTGACATACTAAACCAAGAAATCGGGTGCCAGCAGTGTTGTCCTTAGATATCCAGATATCCTGGTATCTTACGGTACTTTAATGCAATCAATCAACGCATCACTTACCCCCACCCCCAAAAATTTAAAATCAAGGCTAGAATAATATAGGGGGAATTTTAGACTTCAATTAAAACAAGTTTTACTTATTATAACAGTAACTCAAAAGCAGTACAATCAGGAAAATGGAATATAAATCATTTATTTTATGTCACCAGCTCCCAATTCTAGATGGCTTATTTGATTCGTTATTCAAGCAAATTTGAATTGTGATTGAAATTGTTTACTACCTCCATGATGGCATTTCTAAACAGTAGATTTTTTAGACAGGAAAATTGTATCTGAACATCCACCTCATTTCAGTTATAACAAACCAGAGTATAACATACTTAATCTTCATTGTTAGCTCACCTGAACTGTTAACTTCATTGTTGGCTCACCTGAACTGTTAATTTAAGTGAGCTTTTCTGATCCAGTCATAACATACCAGAATTCTTAACCTTTCTTAATTCTTAGCTCACCTGAGCTGTTAAGTGAGATTTTCTGATCCAGTCATAACATACCAGAATGCTTAATCTTTCTTAATTCTTCGCTCACATGAGCTATAAATTTAATTGAGCATTTCTGATCCAGTCACAACATACCAGAATTCTTAATCTTTCTTAATTCTTAGCTCACCTGAGCTATTAATTTAATTGAGCATTTCTGATCCAGTCACAACATACCAGAATTCTTAACCTTTCTTAATTCTTAGCTCACCTGAGCTGTTAACGTAAGTGAGCTTTTCTGATCCAGTCATAACATACCAGAATTCTTAACCCTCATTGTTAGCTCACCTGAGCTGTTAAGTGAGCTTTTTTGATCCAGTCATAAAATACCAGAATATAACATTCTTAACCTTCATTTTTAGCTCACCTGAGCTGTGAACTTAAGTGAGCTTTTCTGATCACCTATTGTCTGGCATCTGTCTGTCTTCTCACATTCTAAACGTCTTCAATGAAACTTAAGAGAGAATTATCCTAATTAAGGAGAGCATACATTGTTAAATGGAGGGCCATGTCAAAAATTCTTTATTACAATTTATATAGTATGTTAGATAATGATAAATTAATGTTTAAAATTGTTCAGACTCGGAGAGGTACCAGTTGAGGTCTGATAAAGTGCATTAAGATTTATATGTGGTAGAACACATCTTACACGGATTACAGAACGCTTCTGTAATGTTGATAAATCATCCTCATAACATCCTCGTTACTTATTCCATAGGGACATTTAGTAATCGATAACCATTTAACAATTTTACGTCATTCTGGGATGTGGACACTTCTATCAAATTGTTAATTACCACTAGGAGGTATTTTCTTTTTCTGTCACATTACTTCTTGTACTACTTGCTCTACTCGAAATAATCAAACAATGGAATTTTAGTGATTGTATTTCAAACAAAGCAATTCAAAAAAATATATAAACCATTAAATTAAATGATACTCTGTTCCTCTAATTATAAACAAATTATGCAAGTATTGAATGTCGGCACATTTTACCTTCTCTAGACCTACAATTGAATTATTTCTTGGTATATATGTTGCTCATTTATCCTGTTTAAATAAATAATATCAAGCTGGCTGTGCGGTTGTAGACATTTTCAAATATCCCTCCAAAAATGAAACATATGGAGATAACGAACAGTCTTCAAGCTCAAAAAACCATTAAACAATACAAAATAGGAGCAGAGCAAACACGGACCTCCAAAACATCAGATGTACGATCAGGTGCCATGGATGAGTGAGCATCCCCTACCGACCGATCACACCCGCCGTGTGCTCCTTGTCATGATCGGGAAATAACGGAAAAATCCGTCGACAATTCAGTGTGTAAATAATGGCCTAATAATTAGTATGAAAAACGTCACAAAACTTTACCTCGTTTTAGAAATTGTACATACGTAGAGCGTGTTCTTGTGTATCGAATCAACTAAGAGATATAAACCCCGTATGCAGGTGATGAAGGTATATTGCTGCATAAGTAAGGGAAAGTGACGATTGAAAAGTTAAAGTCATCACGTTTATCATAAAGCTTGGTTGTTAGATTACCATTAACGTCAAATATGAATCTGTTGAAATTCCCATGGATACTTATTGTACCCCGTCATTAGCGTATCTTTTTGTTTTCATATGAAGCAGAATTTATTCGAAAACTCTTACATTAAAAGAAGAAGTCTTGCTGTGGCCTTCAATTCGACCTTTAGATATATTAACAGTTAACAAAATTCATTTTCATTCCTACATTGATTCGATTTATCCATTTGAACTCGAAGTAAAATACACCACAGAGTCTGATACATCTGTTTCATATTTTGCTATTTTACTAGGGAAAGGCATTGATCAAAGAACAACTAAACTTTGTGATTAACGTGACGACTTCAACCTTTCTATCGCCAACTTCCCTTATTTATATAGCAATAT
Source organism: Saccostrea echinata (assembly GCF_033153115.1). Classification (NCBI taxonomy): domain Eukaryota; kingdom Metazoa; phylum Mollusca; class Bivalvia; order Ostreida; family Ostreidae; genus Saccostrea; species Saccostrea echinata. Next base: position 8,737,599 of record NW_026889758.1, on the reverse strand, counting down.
ACCATTATCACCTGCATATGGAGTTAATGTCTCCCAGTTGATTCGTTACGCAAGAGCATGTTCTATGAACAATTTCTAAAACGAGGCAAGCTATTGACAAATAAGTTGATAATACAGGGATATCAACAGCCTCTTTTAAAGTCAATATTTGCAAATTCCATGCACGATACAATGATTTTGTTAGCAAATTCAATCTATTTTCAAATCGAATGACCGTCACGGTAGCTCAGTTGGTAGAGCGCTCGCTCCGTGATTGGAATGTCGTGTGTTCGAATCACGGTCGCGACTGACCTAAGTCGATAAAAAAAATAGGTAGGAACTGTTCCTTCACCAAGCGCTAGGCACTTTGAAGTGAAAGTTGCGGGTCCTTCGGATGAGACTTTAAAAACCGAGGCCCCGTGTCACGGTAGCCGTTGGCACGATAAAGAACCCTCACACAAAATACAATCAATCAAATCGAATGCTGACTCAAGTTTTTCGAAGAATCGTTAGGCCACTATTTTCACATTGAATTGTCAACAGATTTTCCTTTTAGCCGGTCATGACAAGGTATAATTTTTACTTTTGAGTTTTAAATAGGGATGGCAATTAGTAAACGGGTAACGGATTACTCGGTCGGAACGATGGTAATCGGTTAGTCGGAAAAAAATTAATATATGTGTAAATTTGAACACATCTCCAAAATTCAGTCAAAAATACAAATAAAAAATATCTGAAGACAATGTTAATATTTTCATCCATCTAAATAAGCCGATTCGGAGATAATTAAGACTCTCCGGATTGACATTGCAGAGGAAATTGGTCAGGTGTTAATTGTTTCTTCGATGAATTTAATTAAATGATTGTTTCGTAGCTGATTATAATGAGAGCCTGATCTCTACTATCCTTTGGTGTTTTCTATCAAATTATATTATTAAACATTGTAAATTAAGCGCTAGTACATATACTTATTTTGATTACGGTGATAACATCTCTCCTGTTTTTTAAATGGATATTACACTTGATCAGGAATCTTTTTCTTTTTTACTTTTTTTTTTAAAATTTTCTTTTATTTATTAATGAATTTTTTACCTATTAAAATTGAAATAAAATATATATAGTGTTCTGATCAAATATAAACATAATATTACGACATGTAACATCTGTATAGTCTTGTTTATTTGAGTAAAGCAGAGTTTACAATGATAGAATATGTCTAGAATTTTTCATACGATTAACCGACTAATCGGTCGGAACGTCTTGCCGTTAACCGATTGGTAATTCTGTATTCGATTGTCATCCCTAGTTTAAATACATAATTTTTTTTAAAATAAAAGTAAATATTTTGACACGTGGATGCAAATGACTTAGACTACAAATTGTTCTTTTCTTTTGTTATGTTTCGAAGGCGAAAATCGAGTTCATTTCACGTGCATTACTAATGTTTTGCGTCTCTTGGTGCAAAAACACAAGAGAAACTGGTGAATTACACATAAAAGAACATGTAATAAATAAAATAGGTGAAGATAACGAACAGTGTACAATTTCGAAAAAAAACTACAAACAATACAGATCTATAAACAGGGATAAAACCAGGCTCCTTGGAAATCAGATGCCTAGCAGGAGTAAGCATCCCCTGTTGACCGATTACACCCGCCTTGAGCCCTATGTATTGATGGAGACGGAGTAATCCATAGTAAAAAAAAAAAGGGGGGGGCTACAATTGGTATGAAATGTGTCAGTCAAAATACGACCCAATCATATGTTGTATTTGGTAACAAGGTCATTATAACGACCACAAAATTTACGAAATGCTGACTTTAAACGAGTTGTTGAAATCCCTGTAACATCAATTTACTTGTCAGTGGCCTGCCTTTTAATCACCATATGTAGATGACAGTGGAATATTACTACATAATTAAGTAAAGTTGACAATGGAAAACTGAAGTCGTCTCGTTTGTTTTACACTTTATTTTCAAGGATTTCACAGTGTATGTTTCCGACAATTCCAAAGAATCTCTTAAAAATCATTGCATTATTCGTCAGGGGATGCTCACTCCTCCATGGCACCTGATCCCACCCCTGATATTTGGAGGTCCGTGTTTGCTCTGCTCCTATTTTGTATTGTATAATGGACTTTTGAGCTTGAATACTGTTCGTTATCTCCATATATTTCATTTTAACCACCGAACATGTATCTCTGCTGGTGGACAGTCTGTCCCCGAGGATACTTGTCGTTCGGTACCTATTCATTCATGAGTACACAGAATAACGAAATGATACTGGTAGACGCGTCGCCCAGTATAAAAAGGCGTCACTCTTTTGAGTCTATAAGGGACACAGACTCAAGGAGTTCATTCGGTGCCCCTCGGATAATCCTCAGGGATATTAAACATATGTCATATGTACAGTCTTCAGATTCCCAGTTTTGGTATAAAACCAATAGTTCATACAAACAATTGAAAGAATGTACAGTTTCTATTAGAGATATATTCGAAGACTCCTTTTCCGATCCCATGTCTTCTATTTCAAAATGTTCTGCGAAAAACTGTAAAACCTGTGACATTTTGATAACTAACACTTCTTTCACCAGTAATCTTACTGGACAGAGCTTCTGTACCAAAACTTGGGAAAATCTGTACTGCAAATCTTCTAATGTTGTCTACGGAATAGAATGTAATCTTTGTGGACTTGTTTATGTTGGTGAAACCAAGGGATCACTCAATAAAAGAACATCAGGTCATAGATTTCAGATAAATAATGGGGGTCAGCAACTTTTATACAAACATTTTAATTTACCTGATCATTCTATTTTGTCAATGAAAGTTAGAATTCTGGAAAAGATTTACCACCACACAAACAGTCCATCACTGGGTACACCTTTCCGTAGACAACGAGAAGAATTTTGGATAAGAAAGCTAGGGACAGCCTTTCCCTATGGATGTAATGACAATGTCGATAGTGTTGGAAATCTTTCCAGTCCACAGTGTAACAATGTAAATGTGATGGGACTTTTTAACCATACACAGAGACGTAAGCATAGTCATGGGCATCGGTCTTACAATAAACCTTTAATACACGATGTCTCTTTTGATTCATTACTACCTTACGTAAATCAACAGTTAGGTCTACATCATATTCGCACCAAACTTTACCCTGTCCCTTTGAAACTTTTAAATAGTCTTCTTGAAAAGGTCAAGGCAAGTCCATTTTTTGATTCCTCGACACCAGAATATAGGCTCGGATCTGTAGTTATGGATATTGCCAATCATAGGCTTTTTAAACCCCCGCGTTTTACTGAAGAAAATGCAGCTAAAACAATCCGTTTTTTCCTTAAACTTCAATATGCCAACAAAGGAATTGACGCGGTTAATATAAGTAATATTCTTAATCACAAAAGGGTCCAGTCTTGTATTCCACCATATTTCAATTTAAAGACTACACCTTGGATTTCCTACAAATATACATCGATTATTGCTTCCAAACTTTTTAATTACAAGAAAACTTTACATGGCCTGGATATCGAATATCTGAAACATAATCCTCCATCGTGTTCATGTTCTTCTTCGCCCTGTAACTATAGTCCTGCTGGACACGTTATTGATGGTGACGTAAATATAGTTAATAATGAGGACCTTAGATCACTAATTTTAAAAGGTCCTAAATTTAGGGAACCCCGATCCTTCAACTGGCGTAAGAATTTCATAAATATTATGGATTCTGTAGAGGACTACGCCAGGCGATGGGCCAGACATAAAAAAGTCGACCTTGACACTTTAATTGTCAGAATGGATTAAATGTATCAGATGTATGATAAAATCGCGCATTAAAAGATTGAGAGGCAATATGAAAACCATCTATCTTTCTGTATTCAATAATCCAGAAGTGAAAAAAAGAATTAGATAGATTACATGATCAGTATGTTCTGGTCCCTGCTGACAAAGCAGGTAACAACATTGTCTTTGTTTGTAAGGCTCATTATATTAAATGTATTTTAGAGGAACTTGGATTTAATTCTACAAGTGGTAATCCAACTTATACTCATAGTTCCCTTTCTAAGGAAGAAATTCTTCAAAATCCTATGTCAGTTTTGAATATTTTTAATATTCCAAACAACCAAAATGAATTCGATTTACCATATTTATATTGGATTCCGAAACTTCATAAAAATCCTTACAAAAAAAGATACATAGCGGGTTCCAGTAAATGTTCAACCAAACCTCTATCTTTACTCCTCAATAAGATATTAACAGTGGTGAAGGAGAAACTTCAAGAGTACTGTGAAACAATATATTCGAGAAGTGGCGTAAATCAGATGTGGATACTTAAAAATTCCAAGTAACTTTTGGAAAATTTGAAATCACAAGATTTTACCAAAATCAACAGCTTAAAAACTTACGACTTTTCAACTTTATACACAACCATTCCCCACGATAAATTAAAGTCCAGGTTTTTTGATATCATTGACAGCTGCTTTTTCAATAAAACTGGAACTCGTAAATATACTTACCTTGTCATTGGTCATTTGCAAAATTATTTTGTTAAAAAACATTCTGATTGTACACACAAGTACTCTGAAGTTGACATTAAAAAGATGCTCGAGTTTCTGATTGACAATATCTATGTGGTTTTTGGAGACCAGGTCTTCCAACAATCTATTGGAAATCCTGTGGGTACCAATTGCGCCCCGTTATTAGCAGACCTTTTTTGTATTCATATGAAGCAGAATTTGTCCAAAATCTTGTACGTGAAAAGAAGAAAACACTTGCTGTGGCGTTCAACTCGACATTTAGATATATCGACGACGTATTGTCAATTAACAATGGCTATTTTCATTCTTATGTCGATACGATATATCCTGGTGAACTTGAGATAAAAGATACCACAGAGTCTGACACATCTGTTTCATATTTGGATATTTTACTTGAAAAAGACGTTAATGGTAATCTAACAACCAAGCTTTATGATAAACGTGATGACTTTAACTTTTCAATCGTAAACTTCCCTTACTTATGCAGCAATATACCTTCATCACCTGCATACGGGGTATATATCTTTCAGTTGATTCGATACGCAAGAGAATGCTCTAGGTATGTACAATTTCTAAAACGAGGTAAATTATTGACAAATAAGTTGATGAAACAAGAATATCAGCTGTCTCGTTTAAAGTCATCATTTCGTAAGTTCTATGGTCGATACAATGACCTTGTCAGCAAATATAATTTATCATTGAGTCAAATGCTGACTGACGTTTTTCATACTAATTGTTAGGCCATTATTTACACACTGAATTGTCGACGGATTTTTCCGTTATTTCCCGATCATGACAAGGAGCACACAGCGGGTGCCACCGGTCGGCAGGGGATGCTCACTCCTCCATGTCACCTGATCCCACCTCTGATGTTTGGAGGTCCGTGTTTGCTCTGCTCCTAATTTGTATTGTATAATGGACTTTTGAGCTTGAATACTGTTCGTTATCTCCATATATTTCATTCAGAGTACCGCTTTGCAGTTTTTAAGAGTAACTCTGTGACTTGATATCTATCACATGCAAATCTGGATTTACTGAGTCATATTTCTGTAGAGAATGATTTTTTTGGTGAAAAAAAAACGAACACGCTCACAATTCAAATTATTGAACCTAGGTCTTCAGAAGTAATTTAGTCTGCATGAAGTGGTGTTTTCGTACTTCATTTTCAATGCGATTTTATTCTTATTTTTACAAAAAAGATGTTGCCATAGTTACAAAAATGATATGTAAAATGATTTCAAAATGCCATTCTTCTGGTGATATTGTCTGATTTCAATCAAACTCACTTCACTAGTGGACACAATTTTAAATGGGATAAAGGTCGTCAAAATGGCTAATAAAAATAAAATTATATGTGAAAATCTCTGAAAATGTTACTCCTTTTACACGGTATGATTTTCATAGCAAATTTAACAAACTTAAAAACACAAAACGAATCATTTTTAAAAAGGGGTTACTTCTAAGCTCCTAATCGGTGCTATTCTATTTTTAATTATAACTGCAACTGCTTCCGATTCTTTTGGTTTTGATAAGGTGAAAGATTTTTTTTTTTTACTTTTTTTTTCATGTACAAGCTCCTTTAGATAGATCTTCAATGATTCAAAATGATTATAAAAATTTTCTTACAAATGAAATGTAAAGTTAACCAACATTATTCAACTCAAAAATCCAACTTAATATTACAAATTGAAAGCAGAAAAAACAAGGATCGCTAGAAACACCACAGATAGGATCAGAAGCCATGAAGGTGTAAGCATCCACTGTTTACTGGTCACATCCGCTGTGAGCCCTTTGTTTTGATCAGGTAGACGGAGTAATCTGTATATTAATGAGTAAGAGAAATGGCTAAACAATTTGTTATAAGAAAGTGGTCAACGTTCGACCTAACGACAAGTTGTTTTTGCAAACAAGGTTTCGTAACGAGTATAGAATTTGTGCAATGTTGAAATCCTTGTATCATCAAGTTATTTTTCATTAGACTGTCTCAGTTTAGAAATATTCACCGTACTCAGAACATGCTCTCGCGCATCAGGTTAACTGGAACACATAAACATGATATGCAGGTTTCTTTTATTTCGAGTTCAATGGAATCAATGAAAAGGGTGAAGATAAAACACGGTCCCCTGGAAATTCTAGAGGTGGGATCAGGTGCCTAGGAGGAGTAAGCATCTGCTGTTGATAGGTCACACCCGCCGTGAGCCTTATTATTGATTTGGTAGACGGAACATTCTGTAGTCAAATTCAGTATTAAAACAAATGCCTAACAATTGGTAAGAAACACGTCAGCCGAAATACGACCAAATGATGTGTTAACGACCATAGAATTTACGAAATGCTGCCTTTAAACGAGGTTGTTGAAATCAATGTAACTTTAACTTATCTGTCATATGTGTGAAAATGAATATTGTTACATGTAATTGATGAAGAAAAACATCGTCAGCATTTCAAAATATCGAATTGAAGACCACACCAAGAACAATTCCTCTGAAAAGAGTTTAATATATATGCAAGATACATTTTTCTCAATAGCTCTTAAATTATTTTTCTCAAAACTTTTAGGCTGCGTTTTTTTTTAAACTGAACATTTCACGAAACATAAATCCCACTGCCCCAAAACAATACGTAGTGTTAGAGGATTAGGAAAAACAAAGGTGAACTTTCCTCTAGGACGCCAAGAACCATTGTGCTCACTGCGTTGGAGTTTCACCATTTTCTGAAAGTAATTAGAATCTGATAAGTTAGGGAACATAACGAGGGGAATTCTATGACAAAGTAATTATGCCGTGTTTAATAAGGATTCATGTCACTGAACCATTAGGATATTGTTTTCTGTGCAGCTGTTTTGTCTTAAAATAACTGTTATACTGACTAATTTGTGCTGATGAAGTTGACAATTCAAAAGGTATAAATTTTTTATCTTACAGTTAAAAGTTCCCCTGTTTGACCTAATCTGACCGGTAGAAGAGCAATAGAACAGCGTGAAAACTGTGTACATATAGACAGTTGAATTTTACAGACCTACTGTCTATGTATTTCCGAGGGTTGGATATCGTGTTACTACCAAACTGGAAACATTCATAACGGGAAATGCTGTCCCATGCAGCGTTATTCTTTCTGACCATTTATTTTGGCAATAAGGTAAGACTATACTTCAGTAAAATGATTACTCTTTTCCTTAAGAAGTCTTAAGTACTTTCATTTTCTTAAACAAACAGAACCCTAGGCCTGGTTTTCTGTTTATTAGAGTAGAAACCTAATTTTGATTCTAGGTCATGTTTTATATAGTTTTAATTATGTAAACTTAATAAGAAGACTGATAAGAAAACTTTGTTTCTTTGCTTTTTAAATGTCTACTTTTCACAACAGGAAGAATAAATATGTTTCTAGCACACATCCAACCTCCTTTTTGAAGCATTTCGAAAATATAATTAGAGAAAATTATTAGAGAAAATTTTCAAGTGTCTTAGCAGCCGTCACGGTAGCTCAGTTGGTAGAGCGCTCGCTTCGTGATCGGAAGGTTGTGAGTTCGAATCATGGCCGCGACTGACCTAAGTCGATAAAAAATAGGTAGAAACTGTTCCTTCGCCAAGCGCTAGGCACTTTGAAGTGAAAGTTGTGGGTTCTTCGGATGAGACCTTAGAGATCGAGGCCTCGTGTTACGATAGGCGTTGACACGATAAAGAACTCTCACTGCTCAATGGCCCTGACTGCAGAGTAAAGGTCAAAATTTGAAGCCCTTCACCGGTATATGGTCTCTATATGAGTGAAGAATTCTGGAATGAGACGCAAAACAACATACAATCAATCAATCAAGTGTCTTAGCTGATGAGCGTATCAGTACATGTGGGAAACGAATCATATTGAATGCGCATAATGATTCAAGTTGGATTTATAGTGCATTCAGGCACTTTTATGTAAATACACATCGTATCAAGGTCAAAATGTTTGAATTATAAGGAAAATTATAGAGGAAAAATAAATCGAACTTAATCTAATATCTTTAGCAAAGAACATCTGTTTTTCAAGACGAGAGTAATAGAAAAGCTGTTATCAGGCCTAAATAAGAGTAAATTGGAGCATTTCGTCATACTTATTCTTTAGTATAATTCAATTATTTTTCTTACATTTATGCATAATGTACTTGATCATTAAGCAGATCACATCCTTAAAGATTCTGACAAAACTGGTGTACAATCTAAATCGTTCCTGGTCTCGTAGGAGAGATATGCATATAAAAAAAAATACATCACAAAATGAGAAGTTAAAAAATAATGATCAACAAAATAAAAAAAAAAAAAATACTTTTTCTCAATTTCTTGGAAATAAAAAATTATTCATCTTAATTTTGGTGGCCCTTCGTAATCAAGTGATCTTAAAGAATTTATCTCTGATATACAATGTAAAACTTCTTTTGCTGATAAAAGTCATTTGTTGTTTTATTTATATTTTGATCTTAAAATCAAAAGGCCCCTTATAAGAGATAGTCCTAAGATAGGTAAAGAACTACAGATATTGATGATATTTGGAGATTCGTTGATCTTTATGTAAAGATGTATACGTAGTTAATTTTGATTATCTGAAGAAAAAATAATCATAGAATTAAAATGTCCGTTTCTATGGCATGACTATGGCATGTCAAACGTTGCAATATTTGATCTTTTCCGTTTATATTGTATAATTTTTCATTTGTATTGCATAATTCTTATTTTTATTCTATAATTTCCATTTGAATTGTATAATTTTCCATTTGTATTGTATAATTTATCATTTATGTTGTATAATTTTACATTTGAGTTGTATATTTTTTTTTTCTATTATTTTCTACTTGTATTCTAAAATTTTCCATTTGAATTGTATTACCTTTTATTTGCATTCTATATTTTCTATTTGTAGTGTACAAAATTCATTTGTTTTGTTTAGTTTTTAGGTCACCTGAGTCACTCAGGTGACCTATTGCTATCCGTTTTTGTCCGTCGGCGTGCGTCGTGCGTCGTGCGATGTGCGTTAACATTTGAACATTTTTAGCTTCTTCTCTGAAACCGCTCAACCAATTTCAACTAAATTTGGCATATAGCATCTATGGGTGAAGGGGAAGAAAAATTGTGAATTTCATGGTCCCTGCCCCCCTGGGGCCTGAGGGGTGGGGCTAAAACCACCAAAATTAATGCAATCTTTAAAAATCTTCTTCTTTACTCCTGGACATCAAGCAGTCAAACTGTTGGCATCATTGTGATAAGCATTGAGTCCTCTACCAAAATTGTGAAATTCATGGCCCCAGGGTCAGGGGTTCTGGTTCTAGGGCGGGGCTATATAGATCATATAGTGAAAGTGCATTATTTCTTTGAAAATCTTCTTCTCTGCTCCTGGGTATTAAATAAACTAACTAAGTATATAGTAATGATGAGTAAGAGTACCTCTACCAAAATTGTGAAATTCATGGCCCCAGGGGCAGGGGTTCTGGTGTTAGGGTGGGGCTCTATTGATTATATAGTGAAAATGCATTAATTCATTGAAAATCTTCTTCTCTGCTCCTGGGTATTAAATAAACTAACTAAGTATATAGTTATAATGAGTAAGAGTGCCTCTTTCAAAATTGTGAAATTCATGACCCCAGGGTCAGGGGTTCTGGTGTTAGGGTGGGGCTCTATTGATTATATAGTGAAAATGCATTAATTCATTGAAAATCTTCTTCTCTGCTCCTGGGTATTAAATAAACTAAGTAAGTACATAGTTAGGATGAGCAAGAGTGCCTCTTCCAAAATTGTTAAATTCATGGCCCCTGAGTCAGGGGTTCTGGTGTTAGGGCGGGGCTCTATTGATTATATAGTGAAAATGCATTAATCCTTTGAAAATCTTCTTCTCTGCTCCTGGGTATTAAATTCAGTAACTAAGTACATAGTTATGATGAGCAAGAGTGCCTCTTCCAAAATTGTGAATTTTATGGCCCCTGGGTCAGGGGTTCTGGTGTTAGGGTGGGGCTCTATTGATTATATAGTGAAAATGCATTAATCCTTTGAAAATCTTCTTCTCTACTCCTGGGTATTATTGAAACATATTAAATACATAGTTATGATAATCAAGGATGCCTCTTTCAAAATTGTGAAATTCGTGGCCCCTGGATCAGGGGTTCTGGTGTTAGGGCGGGGCTCTATTGATTATAAAGTGAAAATGTTTTAATTCTTTAAAAATCTTTTTCTCTGCACCTGGGTATTATTTAAACAAACTAAGTACATTGTTATGATAGCAAGGATGCCTCTTCCAAAATTGTGAAATTCATGGCCCTGGGGACAGGAGTTCTGGTGCTAGGGCGGGGCTATATAGATCCTATAGTGAAGGTGAATTATTTCTTTGAAAATCTTCTCTGCCCCTGGGTATTGCTTAAACAGGCTAAAGTACATTGTTATGATACACAAGGATGCCTCTTCCCAAAATTGTGGATTTTATGACCCCAGGTTTAAGGGTTCTGGTGAAGGGGGGGGGGGGCTTCTATTGATTATAAAGTGAAAAAGCAAAATTTCTTTGAAAATATTCTTTTCTTCTTCTGGTTAAAAAAGCAAAGAAGCTAAGTGTATAGTTATGATGAGCAAGTTTGCTTCTTCCAGAGGAGTGAATTTCATGACCCCTGGGTCAGATGTGCTGGTGTGAGGGTGGGGCTCTTGATAATTTAGTGAAAATGCATTAATTCTATTAAATAATCCTGTTTACTCCTTAGTGTTAAGCAGATAAACAAAGTGATGATGAGCAAACATATGGTCCCAGGGTCAGAAGCTCTGGTGTTTTGGGGGTGGGGGGTTGGGGGGGGCTCTATTGATAATATAGTGAATCTGTAGTAAAAATGCATTATTTATTTAAAAATCTTCTCCGCACCTGGGCATATCTGGGGCAAACAGAGTAAAAGTTTTTATAAGGAAGGGAATTTTTACCAGATTTTTGAACATCTGGACCATTTGGTCAAGTGTTCTGGTCCTGGCCAGGGCTCTATTAGTTTGTATTCTACTGAGAGGAGTTATTCCCCTTTACCATATACTTTTGATAATTTATCACTGTAAATAATGTACTTGAAAGGTAAATAGAATAAGAGAATTTTGTAAAAACTTTTATTGTATAATACAAAAAGTACTTTCATAGTTTTAATGATCAGATAGACTTGTAAGTAGTAGATAAATAAAAATGAGACAAAAATAACTTGTCTTATTAAATATTCATCAAAGACCAAGAGATGCCAATGTAAGAGATTTCAACAAGGGATTAAAATAGTACAGAAGCATTGATAATTTGTTAATATACTGTATAGTGATAGTGATAAATGGGGAACAGATTAGAATCTAATTTATGAACTGTTAATGAATATTAAGACCAATTATTTTGTTGATCATGATCACCCTATTTTTCTTGCTTTTGGGCAACAAAGCTTCACCTTTCAGTTCATTTTATACTCTATGCATCCTTGAAATTGTTTTATCATACTCAGGTGACCGTTAAGGCCCTTGGGCCTCTTGTTTTATTTGTATTCTATATTTACCATTTGCATTGTATTATACCTTATTTGTATTGTATAATTTCTTATTTGTACTGCATATTTTTTTTAATTTCTATTCGATATGTTTTCATTTGAATTCGATGATTTTTCATTTGTATTGTATCCGAGGATTGTTAGCTTCTTTCGTTTCGAATAATTTCATTGGTCAAGTTTTAACATATATCGTGTTAAAAACGAGCGAGATTTAAGATGGGGTAACCAGCCCTTCATGGACATTTTCAATTGTAAGAGGTTAATTTTGGGGGGGAAAAAGAGTGGGGAGCTCCCCTCCCCCCTCCCACCATATTAAGTGTTTGTTGTTCAATTAGATTATTTATTTTCATGATCTCGCAGGACAGAACATTTATATCTAAGATGATCAGGGACAACAAGAAGAAGAAAATATGCCCAAAACCTTTCTTGGTGTGGTGGGGGATTTTAGGGGGGCGGGTGGGGTGGTAAGGTTCCACCAGCCAAGGTCAAATTATTTATTTTCTTCCCAGTCAACATTTCAAGGGATGGGTCATTTATTTGCCATCTGCCAGCACCGCCTTCTTAGAATAAAAACGCAAATATACAGTATGTTCCAGTTTGCTCTGAGCACCCGCTCGTTTTCAACACGATACAGGTTAAATCTTGACCAATGAAATCCTTCGTAACGAAACAAATAAACAATCCTCGGATACAATACAAATGAAAAATTATCGGATACAAATGAAAAATTATCGAATACAAATGAAAATTTATACAACACAAATAAGAAAATATACAATGGAAATGGAAAATATAGAATACAAATTAAAAACAATATATACAATTCAAATGGAAAATTTTAGAATACAAATAAGAATTATAAATTATACAATATAAACGGGAAAGATCAAATATTGCAACGTTTGACATGCCATAGTTATCAATCTATGTCTGTTTTATTTAAATAAATGACAAGGATTTTATTTCTTTAAAAGAATGGAATAATTTGGTGACGTACAAAAATTGCGAGGAGAAAAAGTAATTTCCCAGCAGTACTTAAAGGTTTTTTTTAATTCATTTTCAGATTTCACAGAATTTGCCTTATTGCCATAATTTTGCGATTTTAAAGTTTTTAGTTGGTTTTCTTTTACCATTGTATATCGTGTATAATTGATTGACACTATGTCTACACTTAGAAAGAAGAAACAAAATGCCACTCTACTTTCGTCTTGGCAATCTCTTTGACCTCTAAGTATGACATTTATGGATGATTGCTTGGACGAGGCCTTCGATTTATTATCAACATTTAGTCATGTATTTTGTTGTCAGAATTATTTAAAAAATTCTAAATTAACGGTCGCCATGGGAACTCACTTATGCACAAACATGAAATAATAACCATCAATAGGAAATTTAGAGGTTTTGATGACAACAACGAAATTCAATTTTATTGCCTAATAAAATAAATTTTCCTTTAGGCAATACTCCTGATAGTTTTTTTTTATCTTCTTTCAGTCGTAAATCAGTTCATACAGAGCATTATTTCAAAATTTGGACTGAATAAATCACATAGTACTTGCTTGCACTAGATTGAAGCTAGCAGCCAATAACAGCAGCCATTAAGCCCGCAGAAGCTAGCAGCCAATAAGGAAATTCATCAAAGGACTGAGAGTACTCTGACGCAATACTGTTTAATGCCTCATTTTCGACAATTTATAATTAATAATTAATTACAACACTTAATTATTTAATAATTCAAACACTTGGAGGCAGTTAAGCTCACCTGCATAAGGAAAATTATGCGTTTTCAAAACAAACAAACAAACAAAAAAAAAAAAGAGAGAAAATGTCACCATCTTTGAACGCTTAAGAACAAACCAACATTGGAAATAGGTTAAGTACTTCCGGGGGAATCCCTTTTAAGCTCCTTTTCGGGTCTCAGGAACATGATGGTGCCAAAAAGCTAACCTGAAATTTGCTTACTCCTAGTATTTACATTGATAAGGGTTTGAAGGTAATTTAATCTATTTTAAGTTATTATCCTTGAAATGTGCTTCGAACAATTACTGACACAAAGGAAAGGGTCCACAGGGCTATTATATACGCCCATGAAAATTAGGCTGAAATGGTACCACCAAGTGGTGCCAAGGGTGGGTTACATATTTCAAGCAGCTATCATACCTCTTATCTTATAAGTGTGGTGTGCTTTAAATCATTACTGTGGCAAGATAGATTTCTAGGACTATCATTTCCCGCAATCGGTATGAGGCTGTAGTGGCACCACCAAGTGGTGTCAACGGTGGGGAACATATTTCAAGCTTTCATTTTTCAACCATCATTGACCACTAGAACAAACTAACACTAAACTGGAAAAAAGTTAAGGGCCTTAGGGAGTATCCCTTGTCAACTTTTTGACAGGTTTCAATGACTAGAAAAGGCCAGTTAGGTAATCTGAACTTTGTTGTATTTCACTTTGTCTATTGATATATGGATTAAAAGTCAGATGATATTCCCCTTATCTTGCTTCAAATCATTACTGGAGCAAGGTAGAGGGCCCCTAGGACTATCATTTCCCGCTATCAGAATGGGGCTGTAGTGGTACCACCAAGTGGTGCCAAGGGTGGGGGACGTATTTCAAGCATTCATTTTGAAAGCATCTTTGGCTACTAGAACAAAGTAACACTAGTGAAAGGTTAAGGACCTTAGGGAGAACCACTTGCCAGGTTTTTGAAGGGTCCCTGGGAAGAATAAGGGTCAGTAAGCTAACCTGAAGTTTGTTGTTTTTCACCTTGTGTTTTAATATACAGGTTAAAGGTCAGCTATTATACCCCTTATCTTTGAAGTGTGCTTCAAATCATTACTGGGGCAAGGTAGAGGGCACCTATGACTATCATTTCCCGCTATCAAAATGGGGCTGTAGTGGTACCACCAAGTGGTGCCATAGGTGGGGGACGTATTTCAAGCATTCATTTTGAAAGCATCTTTGGCTACTAGAACAAAGTAACACTAGTGAAAGGTTAAGGACCTTAAGGAGAACCACTCACCTGGTTTTCGAAGGGTCCCTGGGAAAGGAAGGGACCAGTCAGCTAACCTGAACTTTGTTGTTTTTCACTTTATGTTTTAATAGACGGATAAAGGTCAGCTATTATACCCCTTATCTTTGAAGTGTGCTTCAAATCATTACTGGGGCAAGGTAGAGGGCCCCTAGGACTATCATTTTCCGCTATCAGATTGGGGCTACAGTGGTACCACTTAGTGGTGCCATGGGTGGGGGACGTATTTCAAGCATTCATTTTGAAAGCATCTTTGGCTACTAGAACAAAGTAACACTAGCGAAAGGTTAAGGACCTTAGGGAGAACCACTTGCCAGGTTTTTGAAGGGTCCCTGGGAAGAAAAAGGGTCAGTAAGCTAACCTGAACTTTAATGTTTTTACACTTCAAAGGTAAGGGAGGTAGTAGTCTTTTTTTTAACTTCATCTCACAATGCAATGTAAAAAAAAGTTTGGTTTAGTCTACTGGTCCCTTCCAAGGCCAGAGAGCTGGAGATCCCTCAAAAAGTTGACAAGATATACTAAATAAGAATACCTACCCATAGCAGTGCTATTTTAAATGTTATCCAAAGATGACAAAGAAAAAAAAATGCTAACAATTTGGTCCCAAGCCTTAACGTTAAAACTACTTAATGGTACCCCTTCAACCCAAATGTGACAATGGGAAACGAAAAACCTATTTTGCCTCAGTCATGGTTGAATGCACTATTCAAAGGCAAGGTTGATAATAGCTGATAATAACTCTTTCAAACAATAGAGTGTCCTTGGGTAGAGTTTATGCAGTGACCTTGAATCAATTTTCTAGATGAAAGATCAACGTCATAAAATAGCTTTGCATAAGAAAAATTTGTTCAGAGTATGTCTTCTCTCCCCTTGGCCTTACCTGGCTCAAACTTTACTCATAGAGTACCCATGGAGGGAGGGTGTTCAATGCCATTTTTTTCAAACAAAGGTCAAGGTAAAGAAAACCTCACTGTGTATAATCCTTGTTCAGAGCATATTTTCTCCCCGCTTGGCTCTTTTGAGCTCATACTTTATACATAGAGTCCTCTTGGTTAGAGGGTTTGCGGTGACATTGATTCAATTTTCTAGATGAAAGGTGAAGATCAGAAAATCTTTCAATTCTGATTAAAATCTCTGTTGTTGTTGTTGTCTTTGGCGTAAAATTTTTACAATATTATCTTCTCAAGAACTGCTGGACCAGTGAAAATAAAATCGGCTAAAAGTTTCCTTGGGTAAAGGGGATTTAAGTTTGTTCAAATAAGGGTAAAGCTCATTTTAAGGAGATATAAGATGACTGAAAATTCCAAAAGTCTTATTCTCAAGAACCACTGAGTCAGAAGAGTTTAATTTATTTGAGAGCTTCATAACATAGTGTAGATTTAATTTGTCCACACATGACCCCCAGGGATAGAGTGGGGCCATAAGAGGCAATTAAAGTTTTACATTGGAACGTATAAGAAATAAAAACTTTTCAAGATCCACTTGGCAAGAGCAATGGAAACTTATTGTGATAGCTTCATTACATAGTGTGGAATCAAAATTGTTCTTACAAAGCACTACTCCTCCTACCGTTGTATCTAATTTGAATGAGACTGTACAAGTAGATTATACTAAGATACATAATTCTGTTTATCTTCTTTAAAGAGATTTAGTTGAACAGTGTTGTCATGGTTAGTAAGGTAGATACAGTCAAACCTCATTATCTCAAACTATATGGGACCACTATTAAAGTTTGAGATATCCGATGAATCGAGATAACCTTGAATTTATACATGTTCTAGGTGGATTCATGAATCCCTATTTGACCCCCAGGGTGAAAATGAAAATTCCGAAACATTATTGCACATCTACAGGACACCACCAACCATCTTCCATAAGATGATTAGGCTACTGTGTACAGGAGGCCCAGTGGCCACATCGCTCACCTGAGCACTGTGGCTAGGAAAAAAGCAAAAATCAGTTTAGTATTGAAAAGCTTAAATGCATAAGTGGTCCCAACCTACCCCTAAAAGGGAGTGGCGGTATGATTTGAACAAAATAAGATCTACACTAACTCAGGATGCTTACATAATTTTTTGACTAACTGTGACTTTTTTCTCAACAAGTTTAAACTTTTATTGTGGCCCCACCCTACCCCTGGAGGTTATGATTTGAACAAACTTGAATCTACACCACCTGAGGATGCTTCCATATAAATATGACCAATCATAGCTTTGCTGTTCTTGAGAAGAAGACTTTTGAAGATTTTTCCTATATACACCTATGTTAAACTTTGATCGTCCATTGTGGCCCCATCCTACCCCAGGGGGTCATGATTTGGATAAACTTGAATCTACACTATCTGACAATAATTCCACATGAGTTTCATCTTTCCTGGCCCATTGGTTCTTGAGAAGAAGATTTTTCAATAATGCCATTAATTTTTTGCTATTTTGAATTATCTCTCTAATTATCCCTTCATTTGAACAAACTTGAATCCCCTTCACCCAAGGATACTTTGTGCCAAGTTTGATTGAAATTGGCCAAGTACTTCTGGAGAAGATGAAAATGTGAAAAGTTTACGACAACGACAACGACGACAGACAACGGACAAATTTCGATCAGAAGAGCTAAAAATGTAAGAGGGGTTCTGGGAACCAGGGGCTTTTTGCATAAAAACGTCATTTTTCGACCCCATATGACCCTAAGGGTGAAAATGAAAATTCCAAAACCTTATTGCACAGCTACGGGACACCATCAACCATCTTCCATAAGATGATGAGGCTACTGTGTTAAATGTAAGAGGAGTTCTAGGAACCAGGAATTTTTTGCATTTTTGACCTCCATTTGACCCCAGGGTCATGAAAATTCAGTAACATTAATGCTCATATACAGGACACCACCAATCATGTTCCAAAAGATGATTAGGATACTATTTTAAATGTAAGAGAAGTTCTGGGAACGAATGAATGAAAATATAAAGATAGAATGAAATATGAAGATAAAACGGTATTCTATCTCAAAAGTCCAATGAAACGATACAAATTTGAAGCAGAGCAAACTCGGACCTGAAAAATTAGAGGAGTAAGCATCCCCTGCCGACCGGTCACATCCGTCGTGTGCTCCTTGTCATGATCGGGAAACAAAAACCAGATAAATCCGTAGACAGTTCAGTGTATATATAATGGCATAACAATTAGTATGAGAAGAGTCAGTCAGCATTTGACTCAATGATAGGTTGTATGTGCTGACAAGGTCATTATATCATTACTTGCGAAAAGATGACTTCAAATGACACTGTTGATACCCTTGTTTCGTCAACTTGTTTGTCAGTAGCTTGCCTCGTTTTAGAAATTGTTCATACGTAGAGCATGCTCTTGCGTATCGGATCAACTGAGAGACATAAACAACATATGCAGGTAATAAGGGTAAAATTGAAAATTTCAAAGCCTTATCATATTCCAAAAGACTGATTGGTTACTGCTTAAAATATAAGAGGAGTTTGAGGAAGAAGAAAATGTGACAGACGGACGGAATAGGGTAACAACATTACAAGAAAACTTTACAGGGCCTGGATATCGAATATCTGAAACATAATCCTCCATCGTGTTCATGTTCTTCTTCACCCTATAACTATAGTCCTGCTGGACACGTTATTACTGGTGACGTTAATATAGTTAATAATGAGGACCTTAGATCATTAATTTTAAAAGGTCATAAATATAGGGAACCCCGATCCTTCAACTGGCGTCGAAATTTCTTAAATATTATGGATTCTGTAGAGGATTACGCCAGGCGATGGGCCAGATATGAAAAAGAAGACCTTGACACTTTGTCAGAATGGATTAAATGTATCAGATGTATGTTAGAATCGCGCATTAAAAGATTGAGAACCATATGAGAACCATCTATCCTTCTGTATTCAATAATCCAGAAGTGAAAAAAGAAACAGATTATATGATCAGTACGTACTTGTCCCTGGTGACAACTCAGGTAACAACATTGTCTTTGTTTGTATGGCTCATTATATTAAATGTATTTTAGAGGAACCTGGATTTAATTCTACAAGTGGTAATCCAAATTATACTCATAGTTCCCTTTCTAAAGAAGAAATTCTTCAAAATCATATATGTCAGTTTTGAATATTTTTAATATTGCAAACAACCATAATGAATTTGAATTACCATATCTATATTGGATTCCGAAACTTCAAAAAATCCTTACAAACAAAGATACATAACGGATTCCAGTAAATGTTCTACCAAGCCTCTTTCTTTACTCCTCACTAAGATATTAACAGGAGTGAAGGAGAAAGAGTTCTGTACAACAATATATTCGAGAAGTGATGTAAATCAGATGTGGATACTTAAAAATTCTAAGGAACTTTATGAAAATTTGAAATCACAAAAATTTACCAAAATCATCAGCTTAAAAACTTACGACTTTTGAACTTTATACACAATCATTCCTCACGATAAATTAAGCTGTATGCTTTCGAATATAAGTCAATGATTGAGACAATGTATTTTGTCAAAGAGAATTAATATTCTCTATGTTGCGAGCTTACAGCTATTAGCTCGTCTTATTTTGTTGTAAAAGATGGAATTCTCATGGGTACCAATTGCGCCCCGTTATAAGCAGACCTTTTTTTTATATTCATATGAAACAGAATTTGTCCAAAATCGTATACATGAAAAGAAGAGAACACTTATGGAGGGTAATGGTGTTAAAAAATCCAGACTTGTAAGTTTGTAAATCCAAACTTGTAAGTTTGTAAATCCAAACTTGTAAGTTTGTAAATCCAAACTTTTAATCGTATCAGTTTCATAGTCTACATATGTAAGTAGGTAATTCTGACATCCTAGCATGTAGTTCCGAACATACAACTGTGTTGACTTTGAGTTTATACTATGAATGTGTGTATTTTTGATATTGTAAACTTTGTTTTCCGAAATTTATATTTCCGCGCCCTGAATAAAACACAAAGACAATTGACAAGTCTACAAATGTAAAGTCTACATGATTGTTGATTGTCGTACAATTTATCATTGAGTCAAATACTGACTGACGTTTTTCATACTTATAGTTAGGCCATTATTTACACACTGAATTGTCGACGGATTTTTCCGTTATTTCCCGATCATGACAAAGAGCACACGGCGGGTGTGACCGGTCTGCAGGGGATGCTCACTCCTCCATGGCACCTGATCACACCTCTGATGTTTTGGAGGTCCGTGTTTGCTCTGCTTCTATTTTGTAATGTTTAATGAACTTTTGAGTTTGAATACTGTTCGCTATCTCCATATTTTTCATTTAGAAAGTGCGGGTATAAAAAATGAATTTTATTTAGTATTCGATTGTTTCCTAGTGTACAGTCTCATAAATCCAATATGTAAGTGCAAATTATAGAGATTTTAAATGTCATAAGATTTGATCAAATTCGCTGTGCAAATGCTTCAATATTTTGTGTGACTACCAAGCGCTGATACAACAACATGACAATGCCTCAGAGAACTCCGAATAAGAGTTCTAATCATTTGCAATGGGATCTTGCTCAGTTCTTCACAGAGAGCATTTTCCAATTCCTGTACATTTGTTGGAGGCACATCAGTCGTACACATCGCTGAAGGACATCCCAAGTTTGTTCTACTGGGTTTAAGTGTGGCAAACATGAAGATCATTGCATTTGTTCAATTGTTTCATTAGAAATATATTGTTCAACAACCCGAGCCCTGTTTGGTATTGCGTTATTATCCATGAGATCAAAATCTTGACCAATACTAGTAGCAGCTGTATAAGGACAAACAATGTTGTGAAAAATCTCATCCTGTATATAAGACCAGTTAACGGACCATTCCGAATGAAATACTGTTCCGTAATCTATCGGAACATAATCCACTCCAAACCATGACAGAAAGGGGGTATGCTTAGCAACACAATAGTTATGGTACTGTTAATTCTTTTGGCGCCGCACACAGAGACGACCATCATGGAAGCCCACACAAAACTTGGATTCATCTGTGAACAGAATCGGTCTCGTTATTGCCAATGATCATGGTTATTGCTAACTCAAGACAATCATTGCGAGGTATTACAGTCAAACATGGACGGATATGCTGTCTTGTAAACATGCAAATTTGCTGCAGGTATCCTATTTCTTAACGTCTGAGTGGGTTTTTGCAACCCACGAACATTCCTATACTTCCTATTCAAGATTTCGGCAGACATGAACCGATGCGTTTTGGCAAGAGCAAATTTCACACTGCTGACGGGCTGTCGTACTTTTTGGCCTGTCACTAAAGTCTTTGTTGCAACCCCCCCCCCCTCCTGTGTTCTGGGACCTTTCCCTTTACCTCCTTGATACTCTTTGACTGACGTTTAACTGTCGAACCAGTTGACGTTGAGCATACCCAATTGCAACATGCCTTTGGCACAACCGTTGTGTACATCCATATGTCGCCTCTGCGGTATGTTGTCATTAATTAAGGTCAGCAATTGTCAAATTTCAAAGTCTAAAGTAATTTTTAGCTCACCTGAACTGAAAGTTCGAGTGAGCTTTTCGGATCACCAGTTGTCCGTCGTCCGTCTGTCTGTCCGTCCGTCCGTCTGTAAACTTTTCACATTTCCAACTTCTTCTCAAGAACCACTGAGTCAGTTTTAGCCAAACTTGGTACAAAGCATCCTTTGGTGAGGGGGATTTCAAATTGTTAATATGAAGGAACAAGTCCCCTTCAAAGGGGAGATAATCAAGTAAAGACAAAACTTGGGTGGGGTGATTTAAGAATCTTCTTCTCAAGAACCACTGGGCCAGAAAAGCTGAAAGTTATGTGGAAGCATTCTGGGGTAGTGTAAATTCTAAATTGTTCAAATAATGACTCCCGGGGGTAAGGCTGGGCCACAATAGGGAATCCAAGTTTTACATTGAAATATGTAGTAAAAATCTTTAAAAATCTTCTCAAAAACCACTGGGCCAGAAAAGCTGAAACTTATGTGGAAGCATCCTGGGGTAGTGTAGATTCTAATTGTGTAAATCATGACCCCTGGGGGTAGGACGGGGCCACAATAAGTACTACAGGGGGTGGGGGGATCAGGTAAAAAACACCCAGGCCAAAGTTACTCAGGTGAGCGTTGTGGCCCATGGGCCTCTTATTGAAAATTATAGTCTTACACAAGCTTTCTTTACCTTGACCTTTGCCAACAGTTTCTCATTTTGGGAGGGGGATATTGTAAATGTAAACTCGGTAATCGAACTTGTGCAAATAAAAAGCAGAATGTACGACAGCCACATAAATATTATTCTTAAAACAAAACTCTTGTATAAAAAAAAAATTAAGACTTAATTCCATGATCCTTTGCTTTTTTGTTGAGTATAAATTATTGTTTTATTTTTATTGATCAATTACAGTATTTACATTGATTAATTATCATAACTGAATAAACAAAAGAAACTAACTTCTCTCTGTTTACTCATAAGATCAATGGTACCCTGCTCAGAACCAGAACACTTGATCCATTGGACCAGTTTCAGAATTTTGGAAAGGTCACCCTTCCTTGTTTCTTTTCTTAACCATGCACTTAGTTTGTCAGCTTAATACACAGGAACATAGAAGAAGATTTTCAAAGAATTGAAGCAATTTCACTATACATGTATGACCAATAAAGCCCCACCCTAACAAAATGACCATGACCAAGAGGCCTTAATTCAAAATTTTGGAAGAGGCACACTTGCTTATCATTTCTGTGTATTTAGTTTGTCTCCTAAATATACAGCTGAGAGAAGAAGACTTTAAAGAATATTACTTTACCTATATGATCTACATGTATAAAGCCCAACTCTTACATCAAAACTCCAAATCTAAGGACCATGAATTTCATAGTTTGCTTTTGAGGTATCATTGCTTATTGGAATTCATACAATAAGCAAGCATTTAACGAATAAGTTGATTATACAAGGATATAAAGAATCTCGTTTATACACAATATTTTGCAAATTCTATGGTTGAACCAATGGCTATGATTGCAACTACAATCTCTCGTTAAGTCCATTACTTTTACACTGAATTGTCTACTGAATTCTCCAGTTTCCCAATAATGACAAAGAGCAAACAACGGATTTGAACGGACGACAGGGGATGCTCACTCATTTAAGGTACCTGGTCCCTCCTCTGTTTTCAGAGGTCCTTGTGACTCTGCAAACAATTTTGTATTGTTTGCTTTGACTGTTCGTAATTCTCATATCTTATAAATCCTAAAAGTCTGACTGCTTGATGTCTAGGAGTAAATATGCCTTTTAAAAGTTACATTAAATTTGATAGTTTGAACCCCAAACCTCAGGTTCCAACAAATTTGATGTCGATATCGACAATATAACATCGATATTGCAATGCTATCGATCCTGATCATTACTATGGAATTGGAAATACTGGATAAATATTAAACTTAGTTTTATTTCGACACCGTTGATATCGACAATATCATCGATATCGATACAGATCTGTACAGTTTATTTCCAAATTGAAGAAGAAACATATCTATAGAACGTCGCAAGTATGATGTCGATGTGCATTCATTATTTGGCATAAGTATCTAAATAAATAAGGATGACAAATAAAGGGCAAGGGATTGTTTTTTCCAGAGGTTGGGGTTAAGGTAAGGTTTTGGGTAAGGGTGAACGTTGGTAAAAATATTATGGTTTGCAGAATCATAATTCAATATCGGTACGATTTCGACATTAGGGCAAACTTAATAATCAGAAAGAACGTACTCATAACTGTAGCATAAAGAAATGCATCCACAAGAATGATGTCGAAAATGATTTGATATCCATACGATATCGTCGATATCGACAATATCGAAAGCAAGTACAATCTTCCTAAATTTAAAGTATTTTAACAAAGACATACATACACAATGGCAAGGACAGCAGTTTGAAATACTTGAGCAAACATGAATCGACATCGAAATGATATCGACACTACAGGAGGAACTTCAGAAAATGATAGTATTCAGGTAACATAACATTGAGGGAGGTAACCAACATCCATTGAATAATCATGATTGAATATCAATGCGATATCGTGGATACGTACAGTAAGAAAAGCTTTGTAAATATTGAATATTGTAACATACGAACAAGAAAAAAGAAATATTGTAGCAAATTATGAAAAAATAATCTGTCGATATCGTAACTACATCTTGTCTTGGACATAACTCGGCTCCAAAGAGCCAGGAACATGAAATTCACAACTTTCCTCTCCTTTTATCACACATGCTATATACCAAAATTGATTAAAATATATATAAAGGTCACATAGAAAAAGCTGAATATGTTTAAATATAACATAGGACGGACGACAAATGACAACAAACAAAACATACAGCAATAAGTCATCTGAGTAAATGAACAACCTCATCTCCAAATGTAATGTTAAAATGATGACATGGTTCGGATGAGATAATTGCCTTAAAGACAAGGCGCACTTCCTATGATCCCTTTCCTTTGCCTAGTGTTGGTTTGTTACATTATTCAAAGATGGCGGAGAAAAAAAAACGCTTTCTGCCACAAAAGTACTTTCATGCACACTTCAAAGATAAGGGGGTAATAGACGAATCTTAAATTTTCTTGAAAAATGAACAAGAAAAAAAAGAAAAGTTTCTATCAGAATATTGGCAATGTCCAGTCTTAAAGACCCTCCAAAAACTGAAAAGGAATACTTCCTATGATCCCTTATCCTTCCCTTGTGTTGGTTTGTTATGGTGTTCAAATATTGCGAAAAATAAATACTTCAAAAAGGGATTTCAACCAAAGCACAACTAGGTGGTTCCCATAAAGTCCTAATCTGAGATCGGCAATTGATAGTCCGATACGCCACCTACTATGCCCTACTAACGGTATGATGCATATCCACTTCCAAAAAAAGGCTTCTAATAACTGATCTTTATCCGTGTTTCAATATTCAATGTAAATAAACGACAAAGTTGAACTGGCCCCCATCAGGACCGAGAGAACCCGATAAAATTTTTTAATGATCCTCAACCAGTATTAGTTTCTTCCATGGACCTAAGGTGATTTGAAAATGAAAGTTTGAAATACGCCCCCCCCACCCATGGCACCACTTGGTGGTACCACTACAGCCCCATTCTGATAGCGGGAAATGATAGTCCTAGGGGCCCTCTACCTTGCCCCAGTAATGATTTGAAGCACACATCAAAGATAAGGGGTATAATAGCTGACCTTTAAGCAGAAGTTAAAACACAAAGTGAAAAACAACAAAGTTCAGGTTAGATAACTGGCCCCTTCCTTTCCCAGGGACCCTCTAAAAACAGGCAAGTGATTCTCTCTAAGGTCCTTAACCTTTCACTAGTGTTACTTTGTTCTAGTAGCCAAAGATACTTTCAAAATGAATGCTTGAAATACGTCCCACACCTACGGCACCACTTGGTGGTACCACTACAGCCCCATTCTGATAGCGGGAAATGATAGTCCTAGGGGCCCTCTAACTTGCCCAGTAATGATTTGAAGCACACTTCAAAGATAAGGGGTATAAAAACTGACCTTTAACCTGTATATTAAAAAACAGAGAAAAACAAAGTTCAGGTTAGCTAACTGGCCCCTTCCTTTCCCCGGGACCCTTCAAAAACCTGGCAAGTGGTTCTCTCTAAGGTCCTCAACCTTTCACTAGTGTTACTTTGTTCTAGTAGCCAAAGATGCTTTCAAAATGAATGCTTGAAATACGTCCCTCACCTATGACACCACTTGGTGGTACCACTACAGCCCCATTTTGATAGCGGGAAATGATAGTCCTAGGGGCCCTCTACCTTGCCCCAGTAATGATTTGAAGCACACTTTAAAGATAAGGGGGTATAATAGCTGACCTTTAACCTGTATATTAAAACACAAAGTAAAAAACAACAAAGTTCAGGTTAGCTTACTGACCCTTTTTCTTCCCCAGGACCCTTCAAAAACCTGGCAAGTGGTTCTCCCTAAGGTCCTTAACCTTTCACTAGTGTTACTTTGTTCTAGTAGCCAAAGATGCTTTCAAAATGAATGCTTGAAATACGTCCCTCACCTATGGCACCACTTGGTGGTACCACTACAGCCCCATTCTGATAGCGGGAAATGATAGTCCTAGGGGCCCTCTACCTTGCCCCAGTAATGATTTGAAGCACACTTCAAAGATAAGGGGTATAATAGCTGACCTTTAAGCAGAAGTTAAAACACAAAGTGAAAAACAACAAAGTTCAGGTTAGATAACTGGCCCCTTCCTTTCCCAGGGACCCTCTAAAAACAGGCAAGTGATTCTCTCTAAGGTCCTTAACCTTTCACTAGTGTTACTTTGTTCTAGTAGCCAAAGATGCTTTCAAAATGAATGCTTGAAATACGTCCCCCACCCTTGGCACCACTTGGTGGTACCACTACAGCCCCATTTTGATAGCGGGAAATGATAGTCCTAGGGGCCCTCTACCTTGCCCCAATAATGATTTGAAGCACACTTCAAAGATAAGGGGAATAACATCTGACTTTTAATCCATATATCAATAGACAAAGTGAAATACAACAAAGTTCAGGTTACCTAACTGGCCTTTTCTTTTCTAGTCATTGAAACCTGTCAAAAAGTTGACAAGGGATACTCCCTAAAGCCCTTAACTTTTTTCCAGTTTAGTGTTAGTTTGTTCTAGTGGTCAATGATGGTTGAAAAATGAAAGCTTGAAATATGTTCCCCACCGTTGGCACCACTTGGTGGTGCCACTACAGCCTCATACCAATTGCGGGAAATGATTGTCCTAGAAATCTATCTTGCCACAGTAATGATTTAAAGCACACCACACTTATAAGATAAGAGGTATGATAGCTGCTTGAAATATGTAACCCACCCTTGGCACCACTTGATGGTACCACTTCAGCCTAATTTTCATGGGCGTATATAATAGCCCTGTGGACCCTTTACTTTGTGCCAGTAATTGTTCGAAGCACATTTCAAGGATAATAACTTAAAATAGATTAAATTACCTTCAAACCCTTATCAATGTAAATATTAGGAGTAAGCAAATTTCAGGTTAGCCTTTTGGCACCATCATGTTCCTGAGACCCGTAAAAGAGCTTAAAAGGGATTCTCCCGGAAGTACTTAACCTATTTCCAATGTTGGTTTGTTCTTAAGCGGTCAAAGATGGTGACATTTTCTCTCTCTTTTTTTTTTTTTGTTTGTTTGTTTGTTTTGAAACCGCATAATTTTCCTTATGCAGGTGAGCTTAACTGCCTCCAAGTGTTTGTATTATCAAATAATTAAGTGTAGCATTAATTATCTAATTATTAATTATAAATTGTCGAAAATGAGGCATTAAGCAGTATTGCGTCAGAGTACTCTCAGTCCTTTGATGAATTTCCTTATTGGCTGCTAGCTTCTACGGGCTTAATGGCTGCTGTTATTGGCTGCTAGCTTCAGTCTAGTCTTGCTTGCTTGCTGTTTTATAATAAGCCTTGTATAGTGTACATATTTGATATTGTTATGCCATTATACCCCCTGCAAACGAAGTTTTTTTTCTTTCGGGGGGGGGGGGAGTGTATAGATATCACCTTGTCCGTCTGTCCGTCTAGTCGTCCGTCTAGCTGTCCGTCTGTCTGTCTGTGCAAAACGCGTCCGGTCCATATCTTTCTTACAGAGGAACATTGGAATCTTCTACTTCACAAAAAAGATTGAGCATGACCTGAGGGTGTGTCATGACCTTGACCCAAGGTCATTTGGGCAAGTTAAAAGTCACTGAAAGAAAAGGTTCATAATTCGTATCTTGTTTATATCTTTCTCATGGATAAACTTGGTGAGTTTTCATTTTACACAAAAATTGTTCATAACCTGAGGGTGTGTCATGATGACCTTGACCCAAGGTCATTTGGGCAAGTTCAAGGTCAATTACAGAAAAAGTTCATAATTCCTGTCCGGTCCATATCTTTCTTATGGAGAATAATGTTGGGAGTTTCTACTTCACACAAAGATTGCTTTTGACCTGAGGGTGTGTCATGACCTTGATTCAAGGTCATTTGGGCAAGTTCAAGGTCAATTACAGAAAAAAGTTCATAATTCCTGTCCGGTCCATATCTTTCTTGTGGAGAATGATTTTGGGAGTTTCCACTTTACATAAAGATTGCTTATGACCTGAGGGTGTGTCATGATCTTGACCTATAGTCACTGTAGTAAAAAATGGATAAATAATGCATCCATACTTTCCAATAGAGAAATACTTGAAAGATTGTTATTTATTTTTTCAATGTAATAAAAAACAATGCTATTTTTAGTATTGATGTTTTATTAGGCTGCACCATAGTTTCACTCATTAAAATATATAATGAGCAATTACCGGTAAATTTTCACTCTAAATTGTGAACACCTCTTAGATCCATCAAATTCTAGTATTAGCGAATTGTCACCTTCTCTGAAAAACCAAGTGGGGTTATTTGTCCATTTTGGACAGTTCTAGTTTCAACTTAATCTCACTCGAAAAGTTTTGGCATTATTTTGCTTAACTTTATTATTTTACTTTTTTGTCAGTATTTTTGTTTTATTGTACATACTTGATTCCTTGATGGTGATTCCTAAGAAATCAAAATTTAAGTATAACATATAAGATCATTTAAGAAAACAACAACATGGCATTTGTATAGGAAATGTCGCTTGGTTTCTTTAAGAACTTCGAGGAACACATAACAAAACCCGACTACAAAGCTTATTTTGTAACAAAATGGAAAGCTTAGCAAAACATTAGCTCAGGGAATTGAATGATTTATATTTGTGTTATACGTTACAATAAATACTTTTGGAAGGAAATCACCACTCATTGCAGGGGGCGATCTCATTACAGAAACCTATTACATGGATCTTTAACTAATTTATCCGCATCCATGTCAGAATTTTTTCCGAGGAAAATGCAAACATAGTTTGATTTGTGCACGAAAACTGCATCAGATTTACGAAGACAAAGTCATTCTCTGCATTAAAAATCTTTTGAATCAGAGAATGGAGAAAATAAATCAGAAAGATCACATTTTTCATCGGAAACATATTAAAGAACTTCTTCGCAAGAACCACTGCGCCAGAAAAA
Organism: Saccostrea echinata; assembly: GCF_033153115.1. Taxonomy (NCBI): domain Eukaryota; kingdom Metazoa; phylum Mollusca; class Bivalvia; order Ostreida; family Ostreidae; genus Saccostrea; species Saccostrea echinata. The sequence continues at coordinate 8,708,470 of NW_026889758.1, read as the reverse complement.
AATGTAACTTAAAAGAAAGTTTTCTTATGTAGTGTAGTGTCAAATTTGCTAGGATGGAGCCTTGATAAGGGGTTATTTAACGTAATATATGATTTTTTTTCAACCGCAGCAGGGCCGTTACTGGTCATATTAATATGCAAGCATTCAAATGTATAGTGAAGATTTAATTTGAACCATGGCTTCCGAAGCTGTGGTGGGGTCACAATATGCGGTCAAAGTTTTTTATCTGAAACACGAGAATTTCTTTTAAGATCTTCTTGAGCAAGAGCATTACAATAAATATGAGTACAAGAAATATACCTATGAAGTGTGGATTAAAGCTTATCAAACTCCTGATCCTTGGAATTAGGGGGTGGAGCCACAATAGGGAGTCAAATTTTTAGTTGGAAAGTAGAATATAAATCTCTCATATTCTGCTGAAAACAGCGGGACCACAATTAATCATTTTAATTTGCAAGCATTCCAATGTTGTGTAGATTAACATTTGTTCAAATCCAGATCCCCCAGAGCTAGTATACAGCTGGTACAAGTCTAAGTTTGATATAATAATAGGAAAATACATGTAATCTTTAGCGAAGCACACCCACTATTAGTCATAATACCATGCAAAAATCCATATGAAGCGTGGTTTCAAGTTTGTTTAAAGCATTGTCCATGAGGCTAGGGTGGGGCCATATGATTGTGATGTAACACGGCCATGTCGCAAATTAGGGTACCCACACTTTGTAATGATTTTGTAAAGTAAAGTCAACATATCCTTAAAAAATCTTTAAGCCATTTCAAGCTTGTCACGTATAATTAATGACCCAGGATCTCAAAAGCGATTCATCAATATCGCAGCGATCCTTCAATTCAGCTCCTGTCCGCTGTAAATGGTGTTCTGTTTCGGAGAGCCTTCATACTCCTCTGGGAATCGATCTTGTTGATTGAAATATATAATGAGCCCTTTACCAAAGCTGTAAAATTTATGACCCTAGATTGGTGGACCTATGTTGGTCATATAAATTGAAAATGCGTTATAATTTTGAAAATCTTCTCTAGCAGGCAAATTGTTTGCCTGATCACAATTAACTCTTAGCTTTTTAACAAAATTGTAAAATTCACGGCTTCCTGGCCTATGGTTCAGGCTTCAGGATGGTGCCAAAATTGTCATATATTGAAAATAAATTTAAAATTACATCTTTGTAAATCTTCTTCATCACAAATGGAAATTTATAATTAGCAGGCAATTCGTTTGCGAATATCTAGTAACAAGCTGCATGAATATGATAATGATTATACAAGTATAGAGTCCTTACAAAACTGTAAAATTTCTATCACATGCGGACAGAATTCCATGCAGTTCCAGATGGGGGCTAAAGCGACCATAGCCTGAGAAACTAACGATACTCAGGTGACCAACAAAGCCCACGGGCCTCTTGTTAAAAATTAATTAAAACATTCATATTCAAATTCGCAGATTCAAGTATACAGAAATAATATTCTTATCATGAATTATGAAATATAACAAAGAAACCCTTGATTTGTTGCGACGCCTTTCACTCCTATTAACCAGCAGATATTTGTAGAAGTCTCTTCTGGTTTCTTTGAATTTCTAGGTTCTTGTCTCCAATTTTAAATACAAAAATTTCCTCCTCATAATTATCTTCAGATAAAACATACAGTATACATTTTTTTCTTTTATTCTCTATCTAAAATTTGAATGTCATAAAGTTTTATCCAATTTTAGCAAGGATATATTTTGCAGTGGCGTCTGTTACATTGATGAAGTCCTCTGCTAATGTTGACATTAACAGAGCAATGTGAGATTTATGTAGATAATTTAATTTAGGAGAATGGCGACAGCTTGATTTCAAGTCTGTGTATATAGGTTAATATGGTTTGTCATTCCCATTTTGCTAGAGAATGCATACTATTGATAATTATTGAAGATCAGGATTTTAATCGTTTCACTTGTTATTCCTTTTAACTATGAGCATTCTATCTTACAGTAACCTGTCTGTCCTAATTCAGAATATGGAGAACAATTCGGAAAGTTCCAATCTAACAGATTACCGGTGTGCTATGTCCATGATGTCTAACAGCAGGGGAAAAGCATACATCTGTATCATCTCGGAGTTTGCGCCGATGACCGTTTGGTTCGATCGCTACGTCACTATTTTCTGGTACTGTGTTGGAATTACAGGAAATTCTCTGACTATTAAAATATGGTCCAGACGCGTGAGCAGGACAAATATTTCTGCGCTTTATTTAATTGTGCTCGCTTTTACGGATTTGTTTTATCTTTTTCTGCATGTAATCCAGGAACTTAAATTCGCTTGGGGAGTCCCAAGTATCGACATTGCTGGATGGTGCCAAGTTTACTTTGTGTTTTACATGTTTGCCATGTATATGAGTCCATTTTTAATTCTTGGATTTACAATTGAGCGATTTTTGTCAATTAAAACTCCATTCAAAAGTCAAAGATTTTCTGTTACAAATCGTGGCCCTCTTGAGATAAGTGGTATTACCATGCTTGCCCTCTTGCTGGCCATACCTCAGATATTTTCGTGGGAAGTACAACAGGGCGAATGTCAAGGACCGCATCATGACTTTTACGCCGTTTGGTCCTGGATTTCAGACACCCTCGTTTTCGTTATATTTCCTGTGACGTCACTTGTTCTAAACTCTCTAGTGATGAAAGCGGCTTCTAAGGCCGACAAGAAACGACAAAGTACCTTACCTCTTTGTCGAAGAAAGTCCACACCTGATAAATCTGCCCATCAGACTAAAATAAAACACAGTCCCTCCACCTTAACGTTATTGTGCGTGTCATTTTACAGGATCATAACAGTTATACCGGTGACGATCGCATTCGCTCTTCAGGGGGAATTCAAGCCTGGTAGTTTAAAACTCTCGCTGACTGAAATGAAAAATGACGATGTATGGACCGATCATTTTGTGTGGTACAGGGCGAAGAAAGCCGTAGACGAGATCGGTTTATCGCAGTACAGCTGTAATATCTTCATTTATTTAATCACCGCCACTCACTTTCGGCACGAAATGAAGAGGCTATTTTATTTCGTGCCCTTTATGCGACCTGATGCAGGATTTTCTGACAGTTTTAACAGAACCTCTATAGAACTCAGTTTTCTCAGAAATAAATCAAAGGATAAAACGTATCATTTATAAATTAATAGTTTTCAATTTATTGATTCCATTTTTTAAAGCTCTACTGGCCAAAGAACTTATGCAGTGATAAGATGTCTGTCGTCCGTCCGTCTGTCTGTTTTTCGAAACCTGTTGTTCTCCTGCTTTTTTGGTCTAATTTTAATAAAATTTGGTACACAGGTAGACTATCCTAATATACATAAATCATCTGTATCAGTTTTTAGTTTCCACGAACGGTGTTGTTATGGTTACTAAAAATGGAAATTTCAGGTCTATGAAATTCTTTCAAAACGCTACTCTTCCTAATTTTTTTTTTTATTGCAATAAAACTTGGTACACAAGTAGACTATATTAAGGGACATAATTTTCATTATCGGACAAATAGACTAGTTTCAAGTAAAATTACTATTTTTATCTTCATTCGCTATAGGAACGAGCCAGTGGAGCTACAGTCTCGTCAGAAACTTCTGGTTTAAATAAATGAGTTTTTTAATCGCCTTTTTCATGAGTACACTATGAATATGTTATACACGTAATTCTGTCAAGATTTGTAATACGTTGCCCTTAAGATATGTCTCTGACTTGTTTATTTGACAGAAGTATTCATCTGATTTTTTTTAATTAAAAACGAAATCTTATTTTTATTTCTTATTACTCTCTTGCGCTATAATAAAGAATTGTATCTTGGAGTCTTTTCTACGAATCTTTTGTGTAACCATACAGTGTAAGTCACGAGAAAATTTAACTTTGCTAAATTGTCAAGCTATTCTAATATGGACTTAACAATGGGAGAAACTTCTTTTTTATTAAATCGTAGAGAGAAATAATAAGATTAACTCTCACAAGTTAAATGTAAATATGTGTTGTCTATGTTGTAGACATTGTTAAAATCATTTCGTGAATTAGGCGAGGTAGCCTTATTCTATTAATTTGAAAATAACACAGATTGGGGGGAGAAAGAAAATTGTTTTATGATGATATCTAAGTGTCTCTCTCATTTCCTGGCTAAATATCTAAAATAGCTGCAGTTGCCATGGAATTAAAAATGAGTCATTTATTTCTAAAAATTTGAAATTTTGCAAAACTTTAAGAGAGTATTTGCTATCTGCTTTCAAATCAAATATTACACTCTGGGATCGAGGAGACAGTCTTATTTTTTGGCTTGCAATAGTGTTTCTTACTTTGTTAGTTTTTAGTTTTGGCTTTTTTTTCCCTTTGAGGAACTCGATTCCAATACTCACAAAATAGTATGTGGAACCTTTAATAACAAATTTTTAGAATTTTCTCACACACTCTTTGTAAAAAGGATCGTACCACAGATAAAATTTTATGGGGTCTTTTAGGGGAAAAATTATCTTATCACTAAGGTGGCCTGATATACATTTTAAAATTGCGAACAAACAGGCGCCGAGAGAGGGTGTTGAGACATCGATTCTTACGATTTTTGAGTGACTAATTTTACAATTTCCTATGAGTTACAATTCTTGGTTGAGACTCAATAATTTAAGATTTCATACTAAATTTGACAATTCTTGAGTAGAAAACATTCATATTTACATTAAAAAATCAGTTGACTTTCTTATAAACTTTTAGCCAAAATATGTTCAATATGATTTAAGCATTGATAAAAGAGGGGGAAAATCCTACTCTGAGAAAGAAAGAAAGAGGGGAAATTTGGCTCTATTGTGAGATTTCTCCTCGGGGAGAAATCTTATCCTACTTTGGAGTACAGATTCCCGGGGGGGGGGGGGGGGGAAGCTGGCTACGGGGGAAATCCTACTCTTCAACACCGGTAGTTTGTACGATCTTATGTCAACCAGTAGGTATAATTAAAATTTCTTTCTTTGAGTCTCTGGGGTGACAATGATTCTATTTTATCTGATAACTACACATTCAACATTGTCATATCTTTGTTTTCATGACCGTGTTTATTTCTTATCATTATTAAAATGAGTTGGAAACGTTTAATTCCAAGGATAGCTTGGGTAAGTTATACGAGTGTGTTATTTACTACGCTTGTTTTGTGTGAAGTATGTGGTTATGGCATAAATTACAAATGAAAACCATTTAACAAATTCAGTATTCTGTACTTTTTATTCGCCGTATAGGGAGTGCTTGCAGTACTGCAGTTCTTGAACCTAGTGCATGGTAAGACCAATTTTAAATTTTGATGAAAAATATTCGTGGAAAATATTCGATGGGAATTTCAAGCAAAAGTATGGTTCCTCTCCCCACTAGGTGGGGTGTTTCAAATCACATATAAAACATCCTTCCTGTCTTTTATGACGACAAAACAATTATTACCAATAGGAACTTCTACATCCATTCGATTGGTGAATGGAGTAAGACCAAACGAGGGTCGGGTGGAGGTTTACCACGGTGGGTGGGGTACAGTGTGTGACGACAATTTTGGGCCAGAAGATGCAGTTGTTGTCTGTCGAATGCTGCGATACAAAAATGTGTAAGTCTGTATATTTTTCCCCATTTTCCTTAAGGAGGTTGCATCCTGCTTTCAAAAGTCTTACGAATTTAGAATTTTTTATCACGTATATTTTAGGTATCTACACACAAAGCTATAGCTAAGTTAAAATTCAAAACAAAAAATGGGGATCAATACACTTATGGTGCATTTATTATGACCTTTTTGCACTGTACATGTAATTGCGTCTTACACAAAATCACTTTTTCGAAGTTTTTCCTCCAATATTTTTATCCAAATAAATTACGGGACCAAATACAATCTTAATATATCTTAAAAAGACACATTAAAAATTGTACATGTGCCAAAAATAAAATTAGATTACATGTACTTGGCATAATTTCGTTAATCATTTGACCTTTCTGCACCCAAAGAATGTCATTTCATTTAACAAGTATGGTGTCCCGTTAGAGCCATTTGCAAAAGTGTAACAGCGTGTAAGTAACAACGCTGGTGCGTTGTTACATTTTTTGCACAGTTTTGATCCGGGTGGAAAACTGACCCGGGTGGTCTTTTTTCAACGTTGAATATTGAGATCATCAGCGTTGAATTTAGACCCTAGCCTGTTGAAAATTGAGCTGGACTGTTGAATTTTGGTCAATATTCTACGTTACACCGGCGCATTGTTTCTAACGCACAGCTACACTTCTGCAAATGACACTATCGAAACACAATAAACAAGCAATAAAATTATTGTTAAGTCTTAATTTTTTTCTCAATTAAAGCAGAATCTTTAAAATTATCATATATTCAGAAAAGTTGGGGTCAATTACCGGTATTCGACATTACTAAAAAGCGTTAATTTTTAGATGAAATTGGGGCTTTTTTGGACTTTCACGATATCTTTGCTGTATTTGTCACAATATGATGATAGAATTAACAAAAGTTTATTTGATATATATTTTGGGACCAGCATAAAACATTTCATTGCACAAAATAACTCAATGTGCAGACTGCATAGAAAAATACGAATCCGATTTGAAAAAAATTATTATTTTCTTCTTTAAAAAACTTCCACCAAAGCTATAGTTCCTTGCTTAATGCTTTTTGTATGGAATTTATTCATGGGTCCTTTAATTGAATACAGTTTAATTGGCATTGTAGAATCCAAATTTATAGCAAGAACTAAAATATGATGCAGAATTTTAGAAATAGGGGTCCAAATAATAATCTGCTCAAAAGCTCATGATCAAACCCCCTTAAATCATTTTCTTGAGCCAATGATATTGTTTTATACTATGGAATGTTAATCATATACATTTTGTTAACAAATGACTTCATTGTTGAGAACACTTTTTCCAGATATTAAGGCCTTTTAAATTATCGTATACATGTATTTCTTTCCATATATATATTTCTCCATTAAACGTACATGTAAATAAATCTCAACAATGTTATCTGTATAAATACTGTGGTATCATCAATTTTCATGGTAACAAAAATTTCTTTTTTGGGAGAGAAAGAGAGAGAGAGAGAAGTTAGACATGAAAATGTGTGGACAGTTAATTCCTCCTATTCTATTATTATTAAAATTTTTACTTTATTGATTGGCTCAATCACAAAAACGAAAACTGGTGTACAATGGGAAACAACCCAAAACTTATACTGTTTTGGACAGCTATGCCAAAGCATACGGAAGTGCTCAATTTGGACCAGGAACAGGGAATATTCTCATGGATGACGTTATTTGTAAAGGCAATGAGACGGATATATCAGCCTGTAGATTTCAGGGATGGGGGCAGAATAACTGTAATGCGAACGAGGACGTCGGCGTTTCTTGTGGTAAGTTTGACGGAAGATGAATCAGAATAATCTTGCAAATAACGTGCATTGTCCGTTTGTTGTTATTTTAGGAAGTAAAATTGTAAAAAGAATATCTTATTGATGTATTTCACAGACTTTAATTAAGCATTACAACTCTGTAATTATGTCACCCCGAACGAATCCGGGGGGAGGGGGGGATATTGCTATTGTACGCCTAAAAACGTTGTCCACGGACTCTCTCGCAGATGGCTGGGAAAATCTTACTGAAACTTTTCATAAAAGATGATGATCAGCTGTAGTTGTGCAGTGAACATTTTCAGTTTCAACATGGCTACCATTGCCATGGAAATGTACGAAAAGTGAAGAATTTTGTGTTCTCGCTGATCCCTTGGACAATCGTAATATAACTTCATAGATATGATAATTGATAATCAGTAATTGTTCAGATATTTTTTAAAAACTTCAATTCGCCCATCGTTGCCATGGAAACAGAAGAAAAGTAAAAATTGGCAACGAACTGCTAAGGCAATTATTTTGAAATTTTGAAGGATTGTTCCTTACATTCTGTCAAAGCTATTTCCATACAAGTTTAGCTTTTAAAAATAGCTTAGAGAGTCAGCCAGTGGATTTTTCTTTTTTCCTGATAATGTTTAAAAGCATTAGGAAACCGAAATTTTGTATAAAGAAAATTGATTTCAGCATTATCTTTAGCCGATTTGGCCAGTTGATCCAGTTTTTCAGCATGGGAGCGGAGAGTTTGGGGTTAAAACGACCCCATGCATGCAGGTCTCGCATTATTTTGTGAATTAAATACAAAAACGAAAAGTTTATTTATTTATGTTCAAATTCACATAGATAATTCCATTAAAAGTCAGTAGCCGCTCACATCAGGCTGATCTTGGATATTATGAGAGGGGGGGGGGTTCGCCACAAAGACGTTTAGGCAGCTTTCAAACCCCCTACACTAACCTCGCACCCAATTTACACTACTTCTGCTTTAATACGCAACATTCTATAGCCAGTTTTACAATTAATTTTCTATTTAATTTTTTTGACAACTTTCGTTGATTTTAAGACTGAATCCCCTGGACCACCACCCCTCTGGATCTACCCTCTAATCTTGTCAAAGACGTTTACTCAAACTTTATTATTACATTATTATTTAGGGAAAAAGAGCGTTGAAGTATTCACGTCGGCATTTTCTTCCAGAAGGAGCTTTTCAAACTTCGCTAACGGGTGTTAGTGAAACTTGCAAAGTGCTCTCTGGTAGAGATTGTCTAGGTCAACTGCTCCCAGACAAAGGAGGAAACACCGTTATCCTGAACAGCCATACTGAACCCCCTAATTAAGATTATAAATAAATGACAATTGCAAAATAATCATTTAACTTTTAGAATATAAAAAATTAATATTTACTGAACAACACAGGCATCATACATGTAACATCATGAACATGTAAGCTTCGTTAGAGCCTGTACTTTGCGGTTTTTTTTTATATTTTAGTATGTCGACTTTTTTTTTTTTACCTAACTAAATTTTTTCTTGACATTTGAAATAATGTAGAAAATGAAAATAGAATAAAACACTTTTACAAATTTATTACCAATCTTTTCATGATTACAAGCCAACCTGAATTTCCACAGCCTAATAGTCTAATCTAATGATAGACAGATGAACAAATAAGGATTCAAATATAAAACAAGATGTGTTTGTGAAACACTGATGCCCCCGTATGACAGGTTTTGGCGAAGGTTTAAGTTTCTCAAATGCAAATCAAACTGCAAGGTCAGTGGATGAAAAATGTTGTTACCAAAGAAAGGTCTTGTTCTCATTGAATATATCTGTGAAATATGAAAGCCCAAGCAAAAACCATTTAAAAGTTATATAACATTTTTGAAGAAGTTTTCCCATTATATCACAAATATGATATTTTTATCCATATGCCCTGAAAAACTGCTGAATCACGCCGGATATAGTTATATTACACCGGAAACAGTTATGTTGCCCTCCTGAACACCGTTATATTCCCTCGCGTGTAATCATTCTGCATATTAATTAAATCGGGTTCGAAATTCACAGAGGCAGTTGCTAAGCAAACGTAAACAGTTCCGCGAAAATGAAAATGTCTGGAAAACGTCTACGTTTTTTTTTTTTTTTGTTCATTTAAATTCAGGGGAACTAGATAGTTTGATTGAGGAGAAAAATTCCGTAAATACAACAAAAGTTATAAGCACAAGTGTCAGCGTGCTGAAAACATTCTGCAATGAAACAAGACGGAATATTTCGGAATTATTTATAGAGGAAGAGAAATCAGCCTTCATAACTTTCAGCTGTCCCCCGTTATCATTTTAACAACAATAGTGTTAATGTTCCTTAGCATTATTATCGAAACAATTGGTACCCACCAATCAACTATTTAAAAAACAATTTGCATGTTTTTTCCAGATATTTACACAGGTCCATAGTCTTCAATACATATGTCCGATTTTGGTTTTTTAAAAATGTTATATACCATATATTACATGATTTCTCGGGCAACAATACCAGAATATTTGCCCCTCGGTAACAGGAAAGCCCTGGAGTTTTATGTCGCCCGATGCCGAAGGCATCGGGCGACATAACACTCCAGGGCTTTCCTGTCACCTCGGGGGCAAATATTCTGGTATGTTGCCCTCGAAGCCATGTAATATATGTATAATGTTCAAGGTTAATAAAGTTTTTAAATGTGGGTCAAACACCAAGGTCAAAGGGTCAAATTAAAGGTACCAATGGAAAGGTCTTATCACAATAAATACATAAGTGAAATATTAAAGCCTTAGCACCAACTGTTCAAAAGTTATGGTCAATGTTTTTTTCAAAAGTAGGTCAAACTCCAAGGTCAAGGTCAAAAGGTCAAAATTGTTAGTATCCAAAGAAAGGTCTCGTCACATGGAATACACCTGTGAAACTTGAAGGCCCTAGTACTAACTGTTCAAATGTTATGGGCAAAGTTAAAGTTTTTGCGGACGAACAGATAAACAGACAGACAGACGGACAGGGCAAAAACTATATACCCTCGAATCTTCGATTACGGGGGCATAAAAAAAGAATGTAGCAGGCGAAGCCAGCTGTGTTTCTCCCGATCTATCCATTGCATGCTTTACAATTTGGTAATTAACATCGGGATCGAAATGCTTTAAATGAAAACGAAAGTAATACCAAAGCTTCAAAATCTGAAATAATCAAATATTTATGCAGGATACACATGTAAAATACATTTAAGATACTTTCGAAAGTGTTTCAACTGACGCGCCAAACACTGAGTAAAATGAATTTATACAATTTTATGCTTCGTTGCGTAGAACACATGTTTTATGAATAGACGCGAACCAGTTATAAGGGGATGAAGGACACATGGTCACATGACTCTGTTTAACTACGTCATAGTCTCCGTTTATATAAGTGCAAAACGTGTAAAGCATCAGTTCTTGTATATTTTTTTGACAATTTTTTAACTTTAATTACCATCTTATAGAAAAAAAAATAAAAGTTTTAACATTCTTGTAAATATTAACAAATTATGAAAAAGATTGATCCACTCCTCTGTTTCCCTAAACTGCGCGTCCAATAAGTCGGTGACGTCATACACGATCTGTTAGTACAGCAAGATCATACTCGGTGAACAGAGGGGCGGTATTATTATGTAAAATCAGGTCATAATCAGTATATGATGAAATATTTTGAGAAACGGGGAACACAAAAATTATTTTTGCATGGCTGATGATGGAAATCTTATGTAGGTATATCTTATTTCGCTTATTTAGCTTACGTGTGACGTCATAGTTGGTTTTTCCCGTACTCGAGAAATGTAACATGACACGTTTTTGTCACGCTTATGCCCTCTTTAACGATGTCCTGTGAAATAATAAGGTCAGCTTCATCGTTCGAAACTTTTACTAACAGTTAATCAATAATTTGAAGGATTTGCATTTCAACGTAAATTAAAAAATATTGAATGATAGAATTTTTGGTAAATTACGTTTTTTATTGTTTAAGTTGTCTTAAAAAGTGCGTAATTTTCCCTATCCAGATGCATATGCAGTGTAATAGACAAAACTTGCTTTTTCGAATTTTAAATCCTAGGTATACTCTGAAATATTTTAAAAGATACATGTCCACTTTGAAATTTTTATGTATGCTTAAAATTATGGACAGAGTAATGCGCCCGGAAACATGGAGAATTAAAACTCCACTTAGATACTGTAGGGCATAGTATTTGTCAATCAATATCAATATCTCCAAAATAAGGTTAGAAACCTAATGATATAACTGCTTTAAGATATGTGGGACATACTTAATTAGAAATATACAAAATATGGGGGAAAAAAATTGAATGACAAGTATTTTTTCAGCTCAAGGTCCTTCTCCTCCTTCATTTACAGCGAACCAGATTATAAAACTGTTGAAAATGCAAACTACAAAAAACCTCAATATAGGTGGTTTTTCCAAAGAAATCAGCACCAAACGCCTTACAGTTTTAATCTGTATTTACATTTTATTGGTAAATGGTGTTAAAATAGGGATTTCGTTGTTTAATCAATATTTATTTTACTGAAACGAAATCAACAGGAGTGACTTACTCTACGTCAACCTCCCAGAATCGCTTGCGTAGGTTAACCAATGTCAGGGTACCAGTCTATCTCCCAGAATTCCAGGGAGTTATCGTAAGATAACTAGTCAGCCCGTGGGCTGACTAATAAAAAAATTGGAAGAATCTTTTGCAAACAGTTGCCTTAGGATTGAAAGAAATAGAAAAATCTAGATATACATGTACGCACAAATGTTCTTCGAGGTGGTTTGGACAATTGTGATGAAAACTTAGAGAAATTATGATTAGATACTCTTTTTGTTCAATCAGCATTCAAAAAATTCTAAATGCCTACAATTGCCAGGGAAAGAGGAAAAAGATGACTTTTTTTAAATTTTTCATTTTCTCAGTAACTACCCAAGCAAACTTTTCAAAACTTTAGTTTAATCCTGTCAATGTTTCATAGTGGTATCTGCATAAAATGGAATTGATGGTCACCGGATGGAAGTCAGGACGACTTATTGTTTTTGATTCACCTCACCTTTGTCCTGGGGCCCGTTTCATCAAAAGTCGTAAATTTAAGACCTAACTTGGGTGTACTTCCGGGGCTTACGCCAAAATTTAGTCGGGCGTAATTTGCGTTTCACGAAGTAGCGTAAGACTAGTCGTAAACAATACGCTTAGTCTCAGGACTAAGTCCTTGACAACGCTGCATTGCACATGCGCAAAAATACATAAACATACGTATTGTGTATAATGCAACATACAGTGTTGTTCTACATACATTGTACACGATACGGTCACATACATAAACTTAAATGAAAAATTAAAGGAATTTTAGAGACCTTGTTGAAAACACCTGACTAAACTCCAAAATTAAAGGTCTAAGAAAAAAATAAATGTTCTTGTAAATGTATTTATTTTGGAATATTTACCCCCCTCCCCTCCCCCCCCCTCCCCACCCCCTCGATTTTGGTGCAGAGAGAGAGAGAGAGAGAGAGAATCCGTTACAATTGTATATACTTGTAAATGTATGTAACTGGGCATATGGTGGATTAGTCTACTAAATTATTAAGTATCGATAAAATAATACAAAATATACATCATCATGACAAAATAAAGACTTTTCTTTATCTTTTCTTCTATGACATTACCTTGTACGCCATTCCATTTGTTCCTAAAAATTGTAGTATTTATTTTTCTAAAATGCGGATTCTTTTTATTTTACCCGATAAAGAAAGGCAAGTACCATCGATATTCATTTTGAAATTTTCAGAAATTTATCATTCATTGTTTAAACATTCATATATTGTCATACATGGGCGTAATAATTGTAAAATTACAGTCATTTCCGAGTCAAGTTTCTGATTCTCAGAATCTTTCGAGTGACTAAATTTCTTGCCCCCAGTCCCTTGTCCCTAAAATGAAATCCTCTTTAATTTGTATTCAATATCAGAAAAAAAAATGAAAATGACTTTAAGTATATTTACGTAATCAACTGGAATCTTTTTCGTCTTTTGAACGTTAACAACTTATTGTGTGTGTATGTGGGGGAGGGGGATGTTCCTTCCCTTCAATTCCTGAACTTCATAAATATGTTCTTCCTACCAAGGTACTAAGTAAACTTAACTCTTTAACAGGGGTCCAAGGTCACTTCATTTCTCACTTATTTTACTCTAGATTTGTACGAGGGAAATTATTGAGACATTGTGTGTATTCTTTCTAATGAACGTCTTTAGGTGAAAATTTGCATATACGTGTGACAAAATCTAAAATTTAATAAAAGCAAAAAATATTTTACAAATATTTTATTTCTTCTTTTCAATTGTATATTAATGTGTCAATGGTATGGGCACCCTTATAAGGCAATCTTTTATGAAGAAATTTATTTAAGTAACTTATGTAAATACCTCCCCGAGTGGGTGTAACCCCCCCCCCCCCCATCTTCATAGTTTGTGAATTAAATTAAATTAAATTATGCATCATTTGTATTAAAAAGACTTTTCAGAACCGTTATTCTTCTTAAAGAATGGCTAAATCGTTTTCAAATCAGTAAAGTCGCTTTATTTTATGTTTACGCTCGAACTTACGCCTACCCATGGCCATGAGTAGACGTAAAATTGTGGCCTAACTTTAGTCCGGTGTAAAGATACGCTATTTAATGAAACGCAAATCTTTGTGCTAGTCCCGACTTTACGTCGGCGTAGCGCTACGTCTGGGCGTACGACCTTTGATGAAACGGGCCCCTGGACATCTATTCACAAAAAATCGTAAGTTTACGACTACGGCTTGAACTTACGATAATCCTAAGATCTGAGTTACGAACTATTCATGAAAGTGGTCGTAAGATCGACACATTGTCGTAAGTGAAAAACGATCGTAAGATTTTCTCTTCCCTAGTTACCGACAACTGCTCATGCGCAGATGAAGCTATTAATGCGGGAAACCCGATGACGCAATCTTGAACGCAAAGGAATTAACTACGCGAAGTCGCCAATATACCATGATTACGGGTTGTCTCAGTTCCGATTCATTCTTATATATTATTATATTTTATACCATATTGTTTGTTAACAATAAGAAAATTTTGAAAATTAACATTAAGGTTTTTGATAAATTCACTGCAGCAAGACTGATATTATAATAACAAACAAAAATAAATATTAACGTTTTTGTTCACTGCAGCAAGGGTGATTTATAAGTTGTAGGTAAACAACAATAGCTGCAAAGTTAGAAACTTCCATTCAGTTATATCTTGGAAATCATTCATATGATCACTGCTCAAATATATTTACATTGATTAATGATTCAAACTGTAGCAGCGTCTCTTATACCGCATTACATGGAACATTAAAAACTCAACATGCTCAATATTCAAAACTTAACAACAAATTATGTATTTAACTTAGAATTATAAAAATATATATGTTTGGGGGGGGGGGGGGTAGCGTCATACTGAAATCAAGTCTGGAATAAGTACACTTAAAACAACAATCAAATCGCAGGACTTTTTTTTGAAACAAAAAGCTTAATAATATGATCAGAGGTGTGAAGTCATGTTTTTTTTTTTTTTTGTTTTTTTTTTTAGAGAAAAAGAACATGTTAAACATTAATAAAAGGCCAATTTTGGCTAGAAAATGTTCAATATTTATTCAAAGGCCTCTTCTCTAGATCTAGCAATTAGAAAATTTTTGATAAAATCGAGATTTGTTTCTATTGATAAACTCGATCTGAAATGTAATTAATATTCGCAGTCAGACAGTAATTGTAGCTAGGATTCAATTTGGGCATACTACGCGAGGTTGCTGAGATCGTTAACATTAAATATCGCTAACAATTCATTCCATATTGGAGGTTACTCTTTTCTTTCTATGTATTTCACAATCGCTAAAATTACCTCTCATATCGACTTTTTAGGAAAAATCACTAAATTTGCATCTCGCTACAGATTCCATTCATATAGTCTAATGCATGGTGAAATTTTTTCCGATTTATAGTGATTGGGTCACTCTTAAAAATGGTCTGTTTCTAAGACTTAGTAGAGCCCCATTAAGTATGTCTTGGACAATAATTTACATTTCAAAGTCTTATTTTATTTCACTTCCGCAGGGAATTCTGTATGGATTTCAGAATTTCTTAATGTTGTCCGATCCACCATAAGTATTTCAAATGAGTTTCAAGAAATTTACAGATTTTGTATGGATATATATAGAATACTTGAATCTAAGATCTGAGGTACCCGGGGAGACCGGCGTCAAACTTGATTGTATCCACATTTTGATTGGCACAGAGGGCGATTGAAAAAATAATTAAGATGTATTCAAAGTCAGTTGACCACCAGAAATTATTGAAGGCATCATAAAATAAAAAGTTGAATAAAACAAAAATGAAAATAAAATTCTAATGTATATTGTTCAAATTTGCTGAGAAACGAAAGAAAATACATGTGATTAAAATTAATGTAGTTCGAATAAAAAAAAATTTGTTCAATTTGAAACAAAATTGAAGTAATTTTACAAACGATATTGACTGTATAATGCTTGTATCGACAAAGTTTATTCTATGGTACAGAAGTATTTTTATTGACGTTTAAAAACAAGTACATTGTTTTCCTAGTAGCGAATATTTGCCAGCGTCGTATATTTTTTTAAATAAGAATATTCTTGAAAAACATAGTGATGGGTTGAAAAATTTCTATTTAAGTAAATACAATAAAAATATGAATATCATACCCCTTTTTCACACTGGAATTCATGGAAATTGGCCCCAGGACAGGTTGCGTTGATGCGTAGTACCCCCCCCCCCCCTTTTTTTTATACAGAGTTGTCGTTTTCATTGAAGGCCAGCGATTAACCCATACTTTTATAAAATTTAGTTTTGGCAAATTACTTTCATAACTTTAGTTTCAAAAAATTATTTTGTTGAAAAGAGAATATAATCCCCCCCCCCCTTAATTTTTTTTTATATAAATTTTTATTCCTGTCAATTTTTTGCAGGCATTATGTTTTCTTTTTCTTTTCTTTCTTTCTTTATTTCTTGCATTGTCAGTATATTTTTACGGGGGTGTCACTCCCTTTTGACTTCCTCTCTTGGTAAACGGTATCTTTTCTCCGTTGGTCAGTGATTCAAATAGATCTGTGCCGACCCAAAATATTTTTTCCTGCTCCGTTTTGATTATTTTTTTTTACGTGGTGGCCATTTTTATTTTTAGAGTTGATACCATCTATAGTATTTTTAGACTTACGTCAACTGAAGACTAGACGTAAACTTACGACTGTTTTTGACGTAACGTCAAACGTACGATTTTTTGTGAATAACCAAAATCTTAAGAAAATAACTTACGACAATCTTACGACTACGACTGATCGTAAGATATTTTGTGAATAGATGTCCTGAAGATTTTTTTTTCTTATTGAAATGACATCGTCAAAAATAAGCAAATTTTTTCAGGATTTCTAGCAACCTCTTTAGTCTGTAATCTATGATTTTGCTTCCATTATGATTAGGGATTACGAGGTGACCAAACTTCATTTGTCAAATTAATCTGCAGATAGTTATCATACCATATACATGTAGCATTTCGTCAAGGTTTATTCATTTATTTATTTTGGGGGGAGGGGGCACTCAGAGGCAAATTTACTGTATTATAGGAGAACTGGTTTTATTTTTACGTCTGGAAATCCACCTTATGCTCGCAGTTCACTTTCTAAAGAAGATTGTTCAAAATCACATTTCAGTGTATAATACTTCTAACCTAACCAAGGTGATTTCGATCTAACCTTCTTATAATGGATTCCTAAACTTCATAAAAATCCTTACAAACTGAAATACATTGCCGAGATCAGCAAATGCTCTACCAAGCCCATATCTTTACTCCTTACAAAAATATCAACTGTTTTTAAGGAGAAACTTCAGACGTACTGTGCTACAGCATTTTCTAGAAGTACGTCCATACAACCATTCCTCACAATAAATTAAAACCAAGTCTTTTTGATATCATAGACAACTACTTCTTTAATACAAATTGAAGTCGGAAATTTTCGTATCTTGTGAATGGTCATCAACAAAATTACTTTATTAAAAGACTCTGATTCTACACACAGTACTCTGAATTTGATATTAAAAGGATACTGGAGTTCCTCATTGACACGTTTATGTAGACAAGGTCTTCCAACAAACTGTTGGAATTTTGATGGGCACTCCTTTATTAGCTGACCTGGGTTTTTTTTATTCCTATGAGGCAGAATGTATTCAAAAACTTCTACATGAGAAGAAGAAAATACCAGATGTGGCCTTCAACTCGACATTTAGATATATTGACGATGTATTATCTATTAACAATAGTTACCTTCATTCATATGTCCATTCGATATATCCCAGTGAATTTGAATTACAATATTTATATTGAATTCCGAAACTTCACAAAAATTCTGACAAAGAAAGATACATACCGGGTTCCAGTCAATGTTCTACCAAGCCTCTTTCTTTACTCCTCACTAA
Organism: Saccostrea echinata; assembly: GCF_033153115.1. Classification (NCBI taxonomy): domain Eukaryota; kingdom Metazoa; phylum Mollusca; class Bivalvia; order Ostreida; family Ostreidae; genus Saccostrea; species Saccostrea echinata. The sequence continues at coordinate 8,690,510 of NW_026889758.1, read as the reverse complement.
AAAATTAACAGCAGCGAAGGAGAAACTTCAGGAATACTGTGCAACAATATATTCGAGAAGTGGTGTAAATCAGATGTCGATACATAAAAATTCCAAGTAACTTTTGGAAAATTCGAATCACAAAATTTTACTAGAATCAATTACATAATAACTTACGACTTTTCAACTCTATATACAACCATTCCCCACAATAAATTTAAGTCCAGACTTTTTGACATCATTGACAGCTGCTCTTTAAATAAAATTACTTGTCATTGGTCATTTGCAAAATTATTTTGTTAAATATTCCAAATCCTAATAAATCATAAATAATAATACTAAATCCCAGGTCTTCTAAAATACAATAAAAATAATGAACCTTACAATGACATTGTTGTTATCTGCTTTGTCAACTGGGACCAGTATATACTGATCATGCAGTTTATCTACTTCTTTATTCACTTCTGAATTATTGAACACAAGAGGATAGATGGTTTTCATATTGCCCCTCAATTGCTTAATGAGAGATTTTAACATAAATCTGATGCATTTAATCCATTCTGACGAAGTGTCAAGGTCCTGCTACAAAGAAACAAAGTACTACACTGAGATATGATGGAGAATTATTTTAGAAGTGAAATATTTCAAGCATTATAGCGTAATGTAGGACATCATAGGGTAATATAGGGCATTATAGGGTAATATAAGGCATCATAGGGCATTATAGGGTAATATAAGGCATTATAGGGTAATATAGGGCATTATAGGGTAATATAGGGCATTATAGCGTAATATAGGGCATTATAGGGTAATATATCATTTAATTTTTTTTTTCATTACATGACTTATATGACTTTTACTGTCTTACACCAGATCCTTTGCCTTATTTGCGCCTAAATGGTGGAAACACGTCTTCTGAGGGATTACTGAGTTTATATAAGAACGGAACATGGTATCCTATCTGTGATGAGAGAATTTCAGACGCCCAGATTAACATGACCTGTCAAATGATGGGATACAAATCTGGGTATGTAAACATCACATAATATAATGTATGATACACATACTTGTTTATATTATTTGTGTATACATGTTTTAAGAGCCAATATCTGGAGTAATTTGTACTTTTATTTAATGAAGTGTGGCACGTATGATCATAAATTACCTGCAAACTTTGTAAACTGTAAAGGTTTGCAGGATGAAGGCCTACTCATGCATGATGTTTTCAGAAAATCTTTTATCATGCGTGCCTCAAAAATTTCTTTAAAATAATGCGTCTGAATATATGGCTTGTCAAACGTTGCAATATTCGACCTTTTCCATTTGTATTGTATATTTGTATTCTATATTTTTTTTCATTTGTATTCTACAATCTTCCATTTGTATCATTAGTATAATTTTTCATTTGTATTGCATAATTTTCCATTTGTATTCTATAATTTTCCGTTTGTATCATTATTATAATTTTTCATTTGTATTGCATAATTTTCCGTTTGTATCATTAGTATAATTTTTCATTTGTATTGCATAATTTTCCATTTGTATTCTATAATTTTCCACTTGTATCATTAGTATAATTTTTCATTTGTATTGCATAATTTTCCATTTGTATTCTATAATTTTCCACTTGTATCATTATTATAATTTTTCATTTGTATTGCATAATTTTCCATTTGTATTCTATAATTTTCCACTTGTATCATTAGTATAATTTTCCATTTGTATTCTATAATTTTCTATTACTATTCTATAATTCTCATTTGTATTGTATAATTTTCCATTTGTATTGCATAATTTTTGTATCTATAATTTCCATTTCTATTCAATAAGTTTGCATTAGTACTAGTATTCTATAATTTTGCATTTGTACTAGTATTCTATATTTTTCTATTTGCATTGAATTTTTCTAACTGGAAAATTATACAATGCAGATGGAAAATTGGAGATTTTAAATGCTAGAATTATCATAACTTTATCTAAAAATGAAACGATTGTGACAATTTTTTATAGAAATACTCTCAAAGCCAAGATCTTATATCACATTATCGAGTAGATAGTTATTCTGCTGGTTAGCTTAGATAAGTCAACAATAATTGGTTTTTTTCATATTCAATGGGCAGTAAGACAAATGCTAGTTAACTGCATGGTCGTTTAGCCCATGTGCCTTTTGTCTTCAGGGGTTATCGACTTGGGAGCCTTGTAAACCACACACATAGTACATACTATAGATTCAACAATCTCCAGTGTTTCAAAGATTTGATATGTACCTCAGACCCATTTTCTTCCACTGGCTGCTCCCACGGACATCAGGTGACAATGGGATGTTACTCTTCTTGTAAGTTTTATTATCCACGTATTGTAGATGATAAAAAATAGTTTTAAACAGAATAAAGCAAAATACCATCTTTATGCCCCCGTATCAAAGATTCGGGAGTATATAGTTTTTGCCCTGTCCGTCCGTCTGTCTGTTTGTCTGTTTGTCCGCAAAAACTTTAACATTGCCCATAACTTTTGATTGGTTGGATCTTTGGCTTTCATATTTCATATGTGTATTATTTGTGACAAGACCTTTCTTTGGGTACCATTATATTTGACCTTTTGACCTTGGAGTTTGACCCACTTTTGCAAAATATTACCGAACGTAAACCTTGGCCATAACTTTTGAACAATTGGTGCTAAGGCTTTCATACTTCATATGTGTAATTCTTGTGACAAGACCTTTCTTTGAATACCAACAACTATGGCCCTTTGACCTTGACCTAGGAGTTTGACCTGCTTTTAAAAAACTTTAACCTTGGGCATAACTTTTGAATTGTTGGTGCTAGGGATTTCACATATGTTATCCTTGTGACAAGACATTCCTTTCGAAAACAACAACTTTGACCCTTTGACCTTGAAGTTTGACCTACTTTTGGAAAACATTAACTTTGGCCATAACTTTTGAAAAGTTGGTGCTAGGGCTTTCATATTTAAAATGTCTATTCCTTGTGGCAAGCCCTTCCCTTGGAAACCAACAATTGTAATCCATTGACCTTGACTTGGAGTTTGACCTACTTTTGAAAAAAAACTTTAATCTTGACCATAACTTTTGAACGGTTGGTGCTACGGCTTTCATATTTCACATGTGTATTTCTTGAGAAAACCTTTTCACAGGTATATTCCTCGAGACAAGACCGTACTTTGGGTACCAACATATTTGATTTGCATTGGAGAAAGTTTAACCTTTGCTATAAGTTGCCATACGGAGGAATCATTGTTTCACAAACATATCTTGTCTTCTTAGTTTCCGACAAAATTCGACTAGTTGGAGGAACAAAACCGTCTGAGGGCCGGATCGAGTTGAAACATAATGGAATATGGGGAAGCATTTGCTCAAAAAACTTCTCTGTCTCCGAGGGAAAGGTAATATGTCGTAGCCTGGGATTCGAAGGCAGGTACGCATTACTTAGAATTTATGCATTTCATTCTTTCGATGTAAAATGGACGTGATTTTATGTAATTAACTCGAATGAACATGTATATTTCAATCACCAGACACGTAACGGTGCATCATGGTGGTATGTTTGGTCATGGAGAGGGACCGGAAGTGATATCCCACTTAAGCTGTCGTGGTACGGAAGAGGAGATCTGGACCTGTAGCAACCTTTCTTACACGGAACGTCCGTGTTCTCTGGGGAACGAAGTGGGCGTTACATGTGGTCAGTCAATAAAAATTGTTTCGATTGATATATTTAACTTAAATGTCTAGAGTTTGCATCAAATTCCTGTGACCACTGGGGAATTACAGTTTATGCTTCTTGATCAAACCTGATCTGCTGCAGTGTATGGTGAGGTTTTATTGACGAAGGAGGGAGACTTGTAGTGAAGACTTTGTTCCCACTTTTAAGATTTACGACACGATTGAAATCGTAGCTTTAACTGTGGAATAATCATGGAAATCCTATCAAAATCTTATCAGATATTCAGGTCAGACGTGGAAATCTTGTTGATCCTATTAAATATTTTTCATATGTCAAAAATTTTCTTCGATGAACACTTTTGCTTCTGTTGAATCAGACATTTTTGGCGTGCGTATTAAATCGTACAACGGTGAGAACCGAGGTTCGAGTTGTCGGTGAAATGTTCAGAGTTATGTAATCAAGTATGTTGTCAGAACGTTGACTTAACGCATGTCAAGAATCACATGTTAGTCCAGTTTCAACTACTGTATTTTAATTTCAGACGGTACCCCTTTGCAATTGGTTGGAGGAGCTGGACCTTGGGAGGGTCGCCTAGAGGTTCAAAATGGTGGTGTTTGGAAAAGCGTTTGTAAAGATAGTTTTAATCAACAGAAAGCAAAGATCATCTGCAAAATGATGGGTTTCCCCGACAGGCTAGCCATTATTTATATTTACAGTTTATTAACATAACGTTATAAAGTAGACGGCATTACAAGAGTATCTTTGCCAAACAGAAAGTTAATCCACAGCTTAGAAATCCATCGTCCTTACCTGTTATTTCTAAAAATTGTAGAGATATCTCCTACAGTCAGAATCTTAGTGTGACCTATCCTCATGCAATAGCATCAGAAAGGAAAACAAAGTGTCTGCATCTTTTACCAGATTGGCTTGCAAATTCATAATTTTAAAACATTGAATTCTCAATCATTTTAATTCTTTAATCAGATCAGCTACATAATCCAATCATGGCCTTCTTATCTTAGGTTTCACTGAAATATGTTCTGAACTTTCTAAAGAAAAACACCTTGCAACCGGCATGAACCGACGTGAATGGAAAGATGATCACTTCGCTAACGAGGATGATTAATCATTTAATTTTTTTAAGGACCTTAAGTGTCTGCTTGACAAAGCGTTTAAAAGTTGTGTGACATTTTTCAATGATAAAGCCTGATTGGCGTTTACTTTTTGAACCTAAATAAATATCCATCTGATTGCTTTATTTCCAGTGATGTTGTTGCTGACATCAAACCGGATAATTTTTATGGTCGTGGTTCAAGTCGTCAGATGATCAGTATTCTGAATTGTCGTGATGACCTGTCAGACATTGCCGGGTGTGCCATGTCTGGGGGATGTTTATCCTCCGTCAGTGTTGGCATCCGATGTCGTAAGTTATTGTCCTTTATGTTGTATTTATCACATAGAGTGCTACTCTGTCGTAATTTGACGGTGATTACCCAGTTTTAAGACTACTGCAATACATAATCTATTGAATAAACTTAAATTAAAAGATACACAGGATATAAGGCTGCGGGGTGGGTCACATCCCCACGAGGGACGAGTCGAGGTCAAAGTTGAAGGACAATGGAGTACAGTTTGTGATGATGGCTGGGACGACAAGGATGCCACAACAGTGTGTCGAATGCTGACGGATTATCCCATTGACAAGTAACAACACAAAAAAATTCATTTTTCAGACTTTTTGTGGCAAGCTTAAATCTTAGACAGTCACTTAACGTTATGTTTCTATAGTTAAATTTATTAAGGTAATTCAGTGTTTATGTTTTTCAAATCTAGTCTAGTTGCAAGATTAATTTGTATTTTTAAAGACGTTCTCATTTTTAATTGATAATTTATGCAAAAAGCTTGAAATTTATGAATATGTTTCGAAAGAATGTCTTCAGTATTGACTGATGATGATTTTCCTAAGCCAGTCTATACAGAAGGTAGAGAACGGTGGTAAAAGCAGACATTTCTGTAATACTTCTGTTTGGATTTGGAAAATGTCTATTCAGTTGGGGTGATCCTCTTTGTTTTAAAGTCTTTGTGAAGCATCTGAATGATGGAAATGATCTTCTCTAGGATGCCGTAGAGTGTAAAGTTCTTCCAAGGTGTCTATTGATCTGCTCTTAAATTCATCTCTAGGGAAATATATGGTTTGCGCTTGAATTTTCTGAATCCTGCTTGTTCTTAACGGAGGAATTGGTCTTAAGATGACTTTTTTCTGGTAATTGTCATCATTTTAAGTCCTCTTCAGTTATTTGTGTCAGCAAAGTCACCTTTATTGATAGTCTCAACGAATAAACGAACAGCAGTCAAGCTCAGAAGTCCATTGGAACAATACAAAATGGGAGAGCAAACTCGGACCTCTAAAGAGAGACTGTATCGATATATTCAGTATACAGTCTAATTGAAATGAGCCTGGGCTATATTTATCATTTGTAATGCCTACGGAATAACTGATAATAAAACATAGGGGATAATATTAATTAGACTGCAATTTACATGTATAAAGAGTCCACATATTCACTTATTTCAGCTTTTGTTGATGACATTAAGTATTCTTTCCTTCCTCTGATGTTTTCAAGGATCCGTGTTTGCTCCTCACGAAAATATTAACAGCAATGAAGAAGAAACTTCAGCAGTACTGTAAAACTACATACTAGTATTCCAGAAGTTGTGTTAATCAAACGTAGATTCTTGAAAAATCACACCAGATTTGCTATAATCAATAGCATCAAAACGTAAGACTTTTCAAAACTTTATACAACCATTCCACATGATAAAGATCAGGCTCTTTGACATCATAGACAGCTGCTTCTTCAGTGAAAATAGAACTCGCAAATGCTCATATCACGTGATTGGTCAGCTTCAAAATTACTTACTAGTAGTTAAAAAATCTACCTGATTCTGCAAACAAGTACTCTGAAGTTGATTTTTAAACGATGCTGGAGTTCCTCGTTGACAACATTAATGTAGTCTTTGGAGATTAGGTCTTCCTACAATTTGTATTATCCATGGTACCAATTGTGTCCCTTTATTAGTAAACCTGTTTTTGTATTCAGGTGAAGCAAAATTTCTTCAAAAAATAATATAAAAAAAAAGAAGTCTATTGCTGTGGTCTTCAATTCGACATTCAGATATAACGATGTTGTTTTATCAGTTAATAGTTTTTCATTTTTCTTCATTTGATATATCCCAAAGAGCTCGAAATAAAAGACGCCACAGAGTCTGATACGTCTGTTTCATACTGGGATGTTTTACAGCTAGAGAAAGACATTGATGGCACACTACCAACTAAACTTTATGATAAACGTAACGCTTCATCTTTTCTATCGTCATCTTCTCTTATTTATGTAGCAATTAACCATTACCACCTGCAAATGGTGTTTATGTCTCCCAGTTGATTCGATATGCAAGAACATGTTCAATGTCTAAACGAGGTAGGGGACTGACAAATAAAGTCTTATTACAAGAGTACCAATGCAACATTTCGCAAATTCTATGGTCAATACAATGACATCCTTTGCAAATAAAACCTATTGAATGTTGACTGACGTATTAAATACAAATTGCCCAGCCATTATTTCCCGTTTATCCGTTTACCCAATCAAGACAATGGGGTCAGGATGAGTATGACTTGTTGACATGGGATCCTTACTCCTCCATGGCACCTGATCCCATCTCTGAATTATGCTCTACTCTCAATTTGATTTGTTTTTTTGGACTTTTGATCATTACTGCTCGTTATCTTCATATTTCATTCATTGGTAATACGCTGCGTTGACTTTTTCAATACTGAGTTCTTATACATTTTTGAAGATGGAAAATACCTTTTGACCTAGTTAAAAAGATTTTATGATTTTTAGCTCACCTGAGCTGAAAGCTCAAGTGAGCTTTTCTGATCACATTTTGTCTGTAGTCCGTCTGTCTGTCTGTCTGTCTGTAAAATTTTCACATTTTCGACTTCTTCTCCAGAACCACTGGGCCAATTTCAACCAAACTTGCCACAAAGCATCCTTGGGTAAAGGGGATTCAAGTTTGTTCAAATGAAGGGCCATGTCCTCTTTCAAGGGGAGATAATTAAGAATTAGTGAAAAATTAATAGCATCCTTTAAAAATCTTCTTCTCAAGAACCGTTGGGCCAGAAAAGATGAAACTCATATGGAAGCATCCCCAGGTAGTGTAAATTTAAATTTGTTCAAATCATTATCCCCGGGGTTAGGGCGGGGCCACAATGGAGGATCAAAGTTTTACATAGAAATATATAGGAAAAATCTTTAAAAATCTTCTTCTCAAGAACAGCAAATCCATGATGAGTCATATTTATGTGGAAGCATCCTCAGGTAGTGTAGATTCAAGTTTGTTCAAATCATGAGCCCCGGGGGTAGGGCGGGGCCACAATGGAGGATCAAAGTTTTACATAGAAATATAGAGGGAAAATCTTTAAAAATCTTCTTCTCAAGAACAGCAAAGCCATGATGAGTCAAATTTATATGGAAGCATCCTCAGGTAGTGTTCAAGTTTGTTCAAATCATGACCCCCGGGGGTAGGGCGGGGCCACAATGGAGGATCAAAGTTTTACATAGAAATATATAGGAAAAATCTTTAAAAATCTTCTTCTCAAGAACAGCAAAGGCATGATGAGTCAAATTTATATGGAAGCATCCTCAGGTAGTGTAGATTCTGTTTTGTTCAAATCATGACCCCCGAGGCTAGGGCGGGGGGCACAATGGAGGATCAATTTTTTACATAGAAATATATAGGAAAAATCTTTAAAAATCTTCTTCTCAAGAACAGCAAAGCCATGATGAGTCAAATTTATATGGAAGCATCCTCAGGTAGTGTAGATTCAAATTTGTTCAAAACATGGCCCCCAGGGTTAGGGCGGGGCCACAATGGAGGATCAAAGTTTTACATAGAAATATATAGGAAAAATCTTTAAAAATCTTCTACTCAAGAATAGCAAAGCCCTGATTGGTCATGTTTATGTTGAAGCATTTTCAGGTAGTGTAGATTATTTTGTTCAAATCATGACCCCCGGGGGTAGGGTGGGGCCACAATGGAGGATAAAAGTCTCAAATAGAAATATATAGGAAAATAGCTTCTTCTCAGGAACAGCAAAGTCATCATTAGTCAGTTTGATATTGAAGTTTCCTAAGGTAGTGTAGATTCAAGTTTGTTAAAATGATGACCCCTGGGGATAGGGTCGGGCCACAATGGGAGATTGAAAATTTTACATAGGAAGATATAGGAAAGTATCTTCTTCTCAAGAACAGAAAAGCTATGTTTAGTATTACTGATATGGAAGCATCCTCAGGTAATGTAGATTCAAGTTTGTTCAAATGGTGACCCCTGGGATAGAGAGGAGCTATAATGGGGGATCAAATTTTTACATAGGAATATATGGGAAAATTCTTTCAAAATCTTCTCAAGTACAACAAAGCCATTTGTTATATTGACATGGAAGCATCGTCAGGAAGTTTAAAATTCAAGCCCCCCCCCCCCCAGTAATCTTTTCATTACTGAACTGATTTGTGCCTTAGCCTAGCCAATGTGCTCAGGTGAGCAATGTGGCCCATGGGCCTCTTGTTTATGATTGTGGGGTCTTTGAAAATGCTCACATCTTCTTGTCACTCTAGCTCACATAATGCCCACACTGTTGCTTCCTTTTCATTTACTTTCTCGGTGTCAATTTCAGCTTAACTAAGATTTCCTAATAAGAGAATCTGGTCATTTCCTATATCGGTTTCTCTAACTTCCTCTCTACTTTTTATTCATTAGTACATGATCGATTTAGTTCTTTATATTACCTTCCATGATAATCCGTGGGTGGTTTTGTGTTGGAAAATGATGTTGCAAAGCAATTATTAAATTCTATTCTGTTCCCATCTTAGGTCCATTAAATATTTTCTTGAAAGTTATGAATAAACGTATTTCTCAATACGTATTATACTGAAATACCACTGATAACTGAACAATTCCATTGAGCAAATAAAAATGATAACATCATAGAATACGCCTCTATGTGATATCGAAAACTGAGCAAGAAATTAAAATGTGGCAATATTTATTTTTTTTTTAATAAATATTGCCACATTTTAATTTCTTGCTCAGTTTTCGATATCACATAGAGGTTTTCAATGATAACATCAAAATGGCGTCATTCCTGTTTACCTTTTTTTTTGGTATTTTTTTATAAAAGGTAAACAGGAATGACGCCATTTTGATGTTATCATTGAAAACCAAGAAATCCAACAAACTGAGTAAAGAAGAAAACAAGAAAATGCAGGTCCATAAAGTTGTCATGATGTCCTAAGGGACTTGACTAATTATACTAAATATCTTCAGGCACGTGAATGGAACTGCCCTTGCAAATGCTTTCTTCGGAAGAGGAAATGGAAGAGTAGCCATGTCAAAGGTCAAATGTAATGGGTCAGAGGTCAGCCTCCTCTCCTGTCAGGCAGACATGACAGGGGGAGTTAACTGTGATCACTCACGGGACGCGGGAGTGTCCTGTTCAGGTATTTTTTAAATACAAATCACTTATAGAATGCGTAAGTAGCTGGGGCAGTCATATTCAGGATGGTTTATTTTATTATGTGTCAACTGATTATCATGTGTAAAATTTTGACTGTCAGTATTGTTCTGGTAAAATTATAAAGTTTATACACAGTGTATCCAGGTCATTTTTAAAATACTGTACAATAGGTAGTCAAATTAAAGCAACTGCTTGCTATAATACAGTGTCCCCTTTTCAGGTAAATTTTTAGTACACATGTACATGCATTTATATATGTTTTATCATATGTTGATCATCATCTAGAAATAAAGCATCATGATATGAAGATCATCACCTATACACAATACAGTGGGCATGTCGTATTTGTTTGTATATCAGTTCTTTAGCACACCAATTAGAAAATCTAAAAATGCACATCTAAATGTTTCAAAACTGGATTTTTTTTAATTTAACATTGAATTGTATAATTATACAATACAAATGGAATGTTATACGATACAAATAAAAAATCATGCAATGCAAATGGAAGATTATAGGAAATGCAAATGGAAAATTACATAATACAAATGGAAAATTATAGAATACAAATGGAAAAATATACAATACAAATAGAAAATTGTAGAATGCAAATAAAAAATTATACAATACAAATGGAAAAGATTAAATATTGCAATGTTTGACATGCCATAAATATTGCAACATTTGACATGCCATAAATATTGCAACATTTGACATGCCATAGTTTAAGTACAAGTTTAGCTGTATATAACTTTATTTGAACTGCATGAGTTCATTTACCTACACTCAAACGGGTTACTTCCTCCACATTACACTTCCTCCACATACATGAGATTGCTGGACAAATTCTCGTATAATCTCTTTTTTATTGTAGTAAACAACCACGTTGTGTTAATGAGTAGCTCCTCCTCTCCAGACACAGGGACTGTGAGTCTAGTGGAGGGTACGCAATGGCACAGCATCTGTGATCATTCCTGGACGACAGAGGGCGCTCGTGTAGTGTGTCGATCGCTAGGCTATTGGTAGAGGTTCTTTTTTTGTAATATCCGTATCTTTTTGGTGTCAATAGGATTATATGAAGCTAAAAAATAATTTGTAGTTGTTTATATTTAGGAGTACTTCACCATCTGTTTATGTGGACGCATGGTTTGGACAAGCCAATGGCACATCCTTGGATATCGAGCCGCATTGCACTGGGTCTGAGTCCAACATTGCTTTCTGTAAATTGAGGAAGGAATGGGGCAACCAGTCTTGTTCCCATAGTGATGATGCTGGTGTTGGGTGTACTCCAACAGCCATAGGTAGTCAGCAGAAAATACATACCACATCGACAATTTATCCTCATATCCTTTTTTTAACTTGTCTGTTTGCAGTGGGCATATATACATATATCAGTCGATAAAACAAGTCCGAGTTGAAGTGGTCAAGTGCAATTTTTTTTTATCTGAACCATTACATTTGCTCTCTCTCTTGTTACAATCTTAATGGAATGTTCTGTATAAACTGGATTTTAATATTTACTTCCTTTCTAAGGTAGATAAATATATAAAAACAATGGATATCGTTTTTTTTGGTCTGCAGGGTATCACAACGTGCGATTATCTGACGGTGAAAATCCAGGAATGGGTCGGTTAGAGGTATTCTATAATGGTCAGTGGGGATCTTTCTGTCAGGACAACTGGAACCAAAACAACACGGATGTCGTCTGCAAAATGATGCACTACAGGTACTCACTGGTATTTTGAGGCCATCTTTGTGTTCTTTTTTAGAACTCATTATCATCAATTCATTAACTTATCATGTGTCCTCAAATTAAACCAAATGCTTGTATTCTCCAAAGACTAATGACTGTCAATAATTTAATTTTTACTATTCTTCGATGCAATATTTAGTTTAAGAATGCTTAACCAAGTTGAACAATTTGTCAGTATACGTAAAAATTTGTTTTTAATTGATGAATAGCTAATTAATGCCTTCTTATAAACTTGACGTTCATTAGCTATAGCTTTGAGTTTATCATCCATGTAGTTACCATATTATTAATATTTTTCTTTTTAAGTTCAGGCGATTTTTCATTTTACAATGCATCACAAGGAACAGCGGCTGTGCTTGTAAACTCATTGGAATGTTTTGGCAATGAATCGGACATTGGATATTGTAAAGCTAATTTACAAAAGGAGAACTGTCAGCGAAAATCTGTTGGAATAGATTGCACAGGTAAGATTTTTTGAGACTTTATAGTTTTTTTTTTACATTACTTTTTTTTTACTTTATTTTATTATTTTGTTTTTGGTTTATTTTATTTTATTTATTTATTTATTTATTTATTTATTTATTTATTTATTTATTTATTTATTTATTTATTCTTTGATAATTTAATATACCCTGTATGTTTTAAACTATGTCTTTTTTCAGATGGCGTAAAGGTTCGGTTTGTCGAATCTGCCCAGAATTTTTCAGGCAGAGTGCAGGTTTTCAAGAATGGAGCTTGGGGAGAAATTTGTTCGTCTGATCTTTCGAAAGAGGAAGCGCGTGTTTTGTGCAGCATGATGGGTTTCAAGTACATCATATATTTTAATGAGATACACTTGCAAGTAGGCCAAATGTTCAATAATTACAAACATCTATTTTCATTCTCAAACCTTTTTTTTAGAAACACTAATGCTCGTATTATTTCTGGACCCGCCCATCCCACTGGTGACCACGGCGTCGTCAAGGTGATAGATCTTCAGTGCGATGGATGGGAGGAGCATATTCATCAGTGCTCTTATTTGTCTTCTGGTGGCTGCTCGAACGTTGGAGTGCATGTGCAGTGTTTTGGTTTGCCACATTTTCTGAAACTCGGCATAACAGAATTGCGTTATAAAATTTGCAAATATGACCTGCAATTTATTATTGATTTCTCAACACCTGAATACATGTATTTAAACAATAACAGTGGAAAAATTACTAAATCATATTTCTTAACAATGCAACATACTTTCTCTTAATGCTAGCGTAAATCTTTGTCTGCTACAGCATGTACCAATTCATACAGCACAGCTCGTGGGAATTTGTCTTCCGCGGGATATCCCCAGGGTTACCAGCAGGTCGATTGTCTCTACGCCATCACTCCCCCTAACTCTACACATCATATGTATAAACTAACCATCAGTGACCTTGATATAAATAAAACCGGAGATACCCTACACGTAGGATCCCTATTTTATTCATAAATCATAATTTCTGTATTCTGGTGATTATGAAAATGAGCTGAATTAAAAACGAAGATTTCGTAGTGGCCTGTGATATACATGCGTCTTAAAAGTAATGCTATTCTTCTGTAATTTTTTTTAAAATTTATTTTTATTTATTTATTTATTGTTTGTGGAATTTGGAGTGTGTTTGAACACTAATACTTGTTCGCATCTACCTATTGGCTGTGTTGCTTGTAGATTACGGAAGGACCAGGGGGTCATACTCTTGCCATGTTTTCTAGCGGACGTACTGACTCTTTAATTTTAGCTGGAAAGGAATTTGTAGTTCGCTTCAGATCCGAATCTGGCAGTCAAAGCCATCGTGGGTTCAGTCTAAAATGGAGTCGTGCGTATATATTTCATAGCCTAGATTAGAGCGCTTAATGGCAATTACTTGTAAAACTTCCCGTTAATTTTAAGCTTTAATAAATTTTAAAAATTCAAAACATTGTCATTATTTGATTTAACGTATTCCAACCCCATAGCCTCATTTTCAATTAATAATATTAATTTTAATATATAAAAGAGATCTATGGACAAATACTCAAATTATAAGACAATTCCCGTTTATTACTATCAGTATACAGAGTGGAATGACCTTGACCTATCCTCAAAGAGTTATCTCCCCCTGTTTTTAATCAATAAAGATTTTAGAAGATTTATCTGGTAAAAAAAAAATTAGTGTCAAAATAGTACATGTAGTAGATTACCTATAGGTATCATTTTCTCCTCAGCTCTTACTTTGGAGGATGCCATAGCAGTCAACTGTGATGCTAATTCTTGGCGGATTGTGGTCAACATGACTTTGTTACGCATGTTATACCCAGACTCCGGAGTCTCCCAGATTTATCTTTCGAAACAGTCTTGTTATGGTCACGTGGTTGGTGATACGATTGTGTTCGATCAGTCATACAACAACTGTTCCACTTCTAAAACGGTAGTGCTGCTTGATATCATATGTTTTATAAATGTGCTTTTTCTGTTCTTCCCGGCAGAATAGAGCATTTGGTCTGAAGAATTTAAACATAATTTTAAATCTTGCAAGAAATTTAATTTCTTCATTGTTAATTATAAGATATCAGACCAGTTTGTGACATATAAAAATCAGCTCGTGTACCCAGAATCCACTACACCATTTCCGCTCATTGTTCATGGTTACCGTTGGAGAGTTGATGTCAAATGTGACCTTGACCGTTACGAACATGTTACTCAACATTATAAGCCCACCGAAGCTCCAGCAACACAAACAACCCTGCATCACCAAGTAGGGGGAACAGGTCACTACGATATAAAGCTACAATTCTACACCGATCCACAGTACTTCCACGAGATCAAGGTATTCAGAAATATATCCAGAATAACCTTTCATTAATGTAAAATTAAGCAGCTTTTTTCATGGCGAATCTGTGCAAAAAATCCTTATGGTTTATTATTAAAAAAATGAATCAGCGTTTTTCATGATGTTATTAGCGTTAGATCATTCCAAGTTTTTTAAAAACATGTTTAGCGTCCGCGTGCACCTTAGTTTTTGACACTCCATTTCAAAAAAAATAAATAAACGAACAAAATCAGGAGTCCTGAAATTGTTTATTCTGAAATCTATGAATTCTGTCAATTTTTCTAAACATTTGTCTACAATATGTCATATAAGGAATATTTTAGGCATTTATTACCTTGATTTTGCTGAAGAATATATTTTTCTAAGAGAAAAATAAATTAATGAAATCAAATCCTTTGAGTGAAGTCATTATATGACTATAAAGTCTGTGTTTTATTTATTTATTTATTGTGTGTTAATGTGTGAATGTGCGCGCGCGCGAATAGGTAGGTAGGTTTTAGACAGATGGGTGGATGCTAATCGGAGAAAAAAAATTGGAATGGCCTTATTTTCTTACCCAACTAAAAGAAAGACTCACAAATTGAAATAAGATGCATAATGTAAAGAGTTCTTTTATACTAGGGAAATCCGATATCTGCAAATATTGGTGAGAATATTTTCGTGAAAGTTTCCCTAAACAATGACGATTATGGAACGAAAATGCGACTTGACACATGCAAGACAATGCCAGAAGCACATTCAACACAACGAAACACTTACGTCATTATCAAGAACGGGTGATACAGTTTTATATGTCGTTATTATATTCTTGCAACTCTTATTTTTCAATTTGCCCTATCCTAACAAGTGGCCGCGATGTTGCGACCAGTCGACAGGGGATGCTCACTCCTTTATCGAACCTGATCCCACTGTTTGTTTTTAGAGATCTCTGTTTCCCTTGCTCAAATCATGCTCGTTATTTTTACATTTTATCTTTCCTTTAATATAATCCAGTGGTGTTGCTAAACTTCCTTTTATACACCTGGGCGTCTTCATCATTTTCAAAGAGAACGAGAACATAAGCAGTTAAAATCAAACTTGATAGTACCCATAAATATTCATGTCTCGTCTATTTAATAGGTCATTATGTATTATTCATTATTATCCTACAAGTGGGTGCAATATCACAGACAATTATTACAGCATAAAAAATTGAAATATGAGCGAAAAATAGATAAACATAAACTCCATGTGATTCAAAAATATTAAAAATCCAGGGTCTTTGCCCTCTGTCCCCTCCCCGACTTTGTTCTAAATCCACCCAGAGAGGGGGAGGGTTGGGGCGGTCTCAGAACCTCAACCAATCCAGGCGTCCACATCAAATTGGCCCCTATCTACGCAAAATCAATGAACGACCAACTCTTATACAAATTTGTTATTAAAACAAAATTTTGTTTATTTTTATTTCAGGTGTTCTGTTGATCCTAGTACACAGATCGTTTCCCAAGGAACGCACGAGACGCGATTCTTATTCAACGCGTTCGTCTTCCCGTCCAATCAGAATGCAGTGTATATTTCCTGTAATGCTACATTTTGCTCCACAAATGATTTGTCCTCAAAGTGTGCTCAGACATGTCATCATAGAAGATCAAATGTATTTGATCAATCGTTTAAACTTTTTTGAATAATAACAAGTTCTAAAATAACTTTTCTTCATTTATTGACACAAATAAATCTATATTTTACAAAATATAGAATCTGGAAACCACAAAATTACACCAGAGCAGAAATTTTGCGTGTGCGATTGTTCAGTGTGTGATGTGATAATTGGCTAGCCATAGTGAAAACATTCACGTGTTGTTAAATAACATATATGTACTAATGGCTGTATGTAATGAATACCAGGGTACTTATTTCCTAGGTTGACCTTGGGACTACTTGAGGTACCTAATGATGTGTACCATACCGGCAGAGTCGCCCACGATCATCAGACCTTTGTTGTCCACCACCACAGAATGGGGCACGTCAATCCAGTCCCTCCCGATCTGATGGACCCTCAATACCTGACCATGTTTGTCAATCATATGGATAGCGTTGTTATTGGCGTCAGTTACGATAACGTGTCCGTAAATATCACAGGTCAAGTCTGTTGGGCAAAACATGTACTCCATCTTCAGTCCTACTGGACCGGTATAAATAAACTTGACCTGTTCGTTACGGGTGAAGACGATGACACGGCCTCTGTCCTTAGCGGTTTTGTCGATGACGCAGATTTCTTCCTCGACTGTTTCGGCGACCTTCAGTGGGGATGTAAACAGACGTATGTCAATGCTGAAGGCAAGCCGCTTCATGATCCTTCCTGACTTGGTGATCTTCACTAGCTGACGTTTGCTGTAAGGTCGAATCTGTCTTCCGTCTGTGCTGGGAGAATCTACTAGACAAGCCAACAAGACGCCACTTCTACTCATGTGTATTCCTTGTGGATGCAGTGGGGATGCATTGAAGAACGTTTCGAGAGTCCCATTCAAACGCAGTCGTTTGATGCATCGGGTGTCAAAACAGGACATGAACAAATCGCCATTGCGAGAAATTGCAAGGTCTCGAATGACAAAATCAAATTCCCCGGGTTTTTCCATAGATCCATCTACGCCAACTAGTTGGATTTGTTTCGGGTTAGAAAGGGAGGACATCCAAACTTCGGATTCCCCAAGAGGTACCATTGTATGAAGTGGCTGACCATCTGCACAGGGAATAGATGACACACGAATTAAGTCCAAATCCCGTGTGGGTTTCAGTGTTTCTGCTTGCAAGGACCAGGCTACTGTTGCCACCGGTTTTTCTTGATGATTGTGCCCGAACAGTTCTCGGATTCTCTCATCTGTCGATGATCCTGCATAGAATATTGGCGGTTTGGCCTCTTGAATTTGGATCTTCATATCAACGGACGATATCATAGACCTAAGGTCGTTTTCTGATCTAAGAATACTGATGTCCTCAGCGTCATTGATTGCCATTTCTATGTTTCCTATCACTTCCTCTGTCGATTTCATTTGGTCCTCTAAGCCTTCCTTGGAAATCCTGTACTCCTCCAGATCTATAGAGTTTTTCGACTCTACATCTTCGACTAAAGCATTTTTGACACGATCTATGTCTTTGTGTAGTTGTTCAGCTCTCTTGTTGATAATATCGATACACTCCTGGGACTTCTTTGTATAAGTCTCTTCCGATAGGTTGAGATTCGTCATCGCCGTCCTCGCGTCTGACTCGTACCATGTCTTTACTGGCAAAATGTGTGATTGTAGCTCACCTCGTAACTTAGTCGCCGCCTCCGAGATGCTTACGAACTGATGCCTTTGGTGTCCTTCAACGATGCACTCGCTACAAACGATTTTATTGCACTCTAAGCAGTGAAGTTGTACATCTTTACTGGGATGCGAAAAACATCTACGAAGCTGACTTCTGGGTGTCATTGCTTCACTTCTCTCACGCTGGAATTTAGGAACCAGCTGTTTGTTTTCTGTTCTTGCAGGCTTTTTAGTGACGCTATGGCCAATGTTAGGCAAGGGCTCTTTGACGCGAAAATTGGAGATCGTTTCTGGACTTGCAGTTTGTTGCAAATGAAAAGGAAGCCTCGGTGTTGATTTTGCGGATACTGTGTCATCTTGTTTCAGATCAATAGTGAGGCCCGTTGAAATATCTCGCATTTTATGTTTAGCGCCATTAGCGACCTCATTGGCGTGTTTTCCCCGGCATTCCCTACAGTAATATTTTTGACATTGGTCGCAGAAGAAGGCAGCGGTGACATCATCAGGACACGTACTACATTTCACAGGTCCCGCAGGAGTAGGTTCGCGTGTGCTAGCCGGGGTCACATCCTTTGGGGTAACCGAGGAGGAGACAGGTTGTGATAACGGTACATTGGCTTTAGAATCCTCCTTAGACTCCATCTTCAAGTTTCACTCAGTCGAGTCCCATTCTTTCAGTAGAAAGAGTTCTCTTCCAGGTTAACAGAAATTGGTCCTTTTTTAAAATTTAACAAGCTTTATGATATTTGTGGACATAAGATGAACGTGAACCTTGCTGTAGACCATTAAAATACTTTATTAACCTGAGTGAAAATCGAGCTCGTGATAACACGATCAATGAAGCGGCAGAGTGATTCGTCTTCTCATTTGTTACGCTTAATTATAATGAAAACGTTTTAAAGTGTCACTGGTATTTACTTCCACTGTTTGCATTTTAAAATAAATCATGTCTTTAATAACTCGTACCACCGTAACAAAATAAGCATTGTCTTATCAATGAAAAAAATCAGTTCAATGTTTCAAAAGAAAATCTGAATAAGAATTGTCTCCAATCCAATTTTAAGTTGCCCCGTGTTAATCATCAGTCGGTTTTTATTTTTAATATATATGTAGAGAGAGGGGGAGGGGGGTAAAAATATAATTAAAAATATAATTTGATTCAGGAATCTAGAGGCAAGACGAGATTAGAAACACACAGTGAACGCAGTGTCATATTTAATTACTTTATTATTACTTTAAGCTTTACATTTTATCAGTATATACAATTTATAACACAATCACAGAAGTGGGCAGTGTACAAGAGAACAATGTGTACATACAAAAATTCTTGGTGAAAAAACTAACGATTATTGTATTACAAAATCGCCTGTTCGTCTTATGCTATAATAAATATATCTGCCGAGATTACACGTCCTTAAAATTCTCAGTATTGAACAATTGCAGTAATTTATACATGGATGGTTTTTTAAAGATTTTTTATTTAATTTTGCTACGATAATCTGCATAAACAGGACATACTGGTATAAAATGATATTCAACACAATTTTGGCATAACAATTCAAGAGGGCTTTTATTGTTTTGTGATATCTTCCACTTTCAATAGCTAATAAGTGTGAGGATAATCGTGATTTAGATATACATTTTTTAAAACTAATCAGGAATTGATTTTCTTAAATAATACTGTAGGTATAGAATCCATCAAGTACGTCTTGTTAAAAAAAATACATTCCTGCGAATTTTCAATTTTAGCAAATATTTCTCGTTTAGTATGATAAGAAATCCTTCATTTAATAACTTGATGCTGTTTTTAATTCGTTGTTTACAGAGACGTAAGCGTATTCATGGGCATTGGTCTTACAATAAACCTTTTATACACGATGTCTCCTTTGATTCATTACTACCTTGTGTAAATCAACAGTTAGTTCTTCATCACATTCGCACCATACTTTACTCTGTCCCAACAGTTTCCTTGAAAAGGTCAAGGAAAGTCCATATTTGGATTCCTCAACACCAAAATAAGGCTCGGATCTGTGGTTATGGATATTGCAAATCATAGGCTTTTTAACCCGCTACGTTTTACGGAAGTAAATACGGCTAAAAAACCCCCGTTTTTTCCTTAAACTTCAATATGCCAACAAAGGAATTGACGTGGTTAAGTAACATTCTTAATCACATAAGGGTCCAGTCTTGTATTCCACCATATTTCAAATTGAAGACTACACCCTGTATTTCGAATATCTGAAACATAATCCTCCATCGTGTTCATGTTCTTCTTCACCCTACAACTATAGTCCTGCTGGACACGTTATTACTGGTGACGTTAATATAGTTAATAATGAGAACCTTAAATCACTTCTATACTACTATATTAAAATAATAGACTCGAATTTTTGGCCTTTAATACCGATGAATCGGAAGAGTACTGTCTTTTGTTATATATATTTTAAACATAATTGGTACTTGAAGATTACCAATTTGTTTTTATTTTTTCTCAATTAGCCTTCGCTAATTAATAATCAACGAAAATTCTACAAAAAATTCCGGAAATCATTTGGATTTTTTGGATTTTACAATCTTGCGCGTGCGCATTACATTCACGCTAAATCACGGTGTTCAAATCAGAAAAGACAAAAGAAGTACTAAGTAGATACTTATATATTTGTTATTTTATAATTTCTCTAATATGAAATAAGAAAATAAGAAATCATAAATATATATGAACAGAATATATAGCAAATTTCCAATGAAAATTTACACGTATTTGTATTATCTTTCTGAGTTTATCCATACAAATGTGATATTGTGGCCACGTGGGTAATCATTCGCCATCTCGGAGACACATTTGTTATATGTTATTTATGTATCTGGCCATCTCAACGGGGGCAAAAAGCTCATGATCGTAGGAACAATATTAATGTAACTACCCGATTTTATTTTATCCTTCCTTTCAGAAATTCTTTTATGCTTTTTTGAGGGGAATGGGGGGGGGGGGGTGTTACAACTCCAGCTAGAATCACATCTTAGTGAAGTAAGCATTCTTTTTCCGCCAAAAATTACAAGAACATTATTTTCATTTCTTAACTTTGAAATAAATCGAAGAAATTAAATAACGTCAATATAACCGATATTTTCAATTTGAAGTGTGTCTAAATGATTGCAACTTGAATTTGTTCGCCATGTTTACTATTACCTTCACTGCTGAAATTTATAACGCGGTAAATATGAAACATAAACTAAGGGCAAAGAAATATTTGATTCCATGCAAAAAATTCACATTATATTTCTTAGAAGTGCAGTGAAATCAATAGCATTATTGTAGGTTTATAGCTTTGTTATGTAAATACATATAATGACCTCTGACCCTGGTCTGTCAACAATACGTTGAACACCCCCTGCAATGCTTGCGCCGTGCATTTCCCACGTGAACCATCAAAGAAAGCATATTATTGTTTATATCTAAATTCACCTCTAAAAATTTCTTTAACTTTCAAAAAAAAAAGTGGATGAAATATGTAAATTATTGTTATTGATCTTCAGTACGTTATATAGAAGGGACAGCCTGTTCTTCTAAATATGTAAAGGTTGTCATGGTAACTACGCTTTAAAGGTATCAGCAGTGCTGAACTCTTTGTTGTTGTCATATTTTCAATGAATATCCATAATTTCTTTTATCAAATTTGTTTGGAAAGGTGAAATTTATGTAAGCTCCGGCGTGATTCTAACTCATGACTTGATTTATAGCTAACTGATGGTCAAAGCCATTCTGAGCTACGCCGTTACGCAACAATTTTGCAAAAAAAACAAACAAACAAACAAACAAAACAAAACAAAAACAAAAAACAAACAAACCAGAATTATATTCACATTCATTGTTTATCTCAAAAGTACCTTACGATATCAATGTGTCGATGTATCTATTTTGTAAATGTCCGATATGCACATGGATGCATTCATAACAATGTCAACCCGTGCACGCACGGGTCAAAGTCTAGCATTTTAAAAGGGTCAAAAGACATGAAAAAAAAAGACTTTGACACGTTGTCAGAATGGATTAATTGTATCGGTTGTATGTTAAAATCTCGCATTAGGCGATTGTGGCACAGGCACTTGTTTCGGTAATAAATTTTTAACCCATAGTATAATAATAACACAAGGTATCTAACTCCGAATTACACGGAGTACCCCCCTCCCCCAGAACCGCACTCATTTACACTTTCAGAGGAAATACACTGACAAACTGTTTATACCTATGTTTTCTACGATAATTTATCTACACAACCATATATGGCATGCTTGTCTTTATTTTCTTTAGTCTCCGTAAACAGCGTCAAAACTCTGCTCGCCGTGTGGAAAAGTCGAATTCAACCATGAAATGGTATGTGCTAATCCCGCACAGAGAACAAAATTAAAAAATGAGTGGGTTAAAAAATACAATTCCAGTGTTTAAATATTGCATGAGTAAATATAACTTGTTTACGTCTGATTTTCCCTGAAAACATTACGATGTTTATCCGATGTAATTTTAGAAACACATTTTTAGCTAATCAAAATCTCTGTGCGGGATTAGATATCCAAATACAAAACATTGAATATCCTCTATGTCTTTGTAAGGCTCATTATTTAAATTGTATTTTAGAGGAACTGGAATTTAATTCTACAAGTGGTAATCCAACTTATACGCTTATCTCCCTTTCTAAGGAAGAAATTCTTCAAAATCATATGTTAGTTTCGAATATTTTTAATATTACCAACATGAAGAATTACCATATCTATATTGGATTCCGAAACTTCATAAAAATCCTTACAAAGATACATAGCGGGTTCAAGTAAATGTTTTACCAAGCCTCTTTCTTTACTTCTCACTAAAATATTAACAGTAGTGAAGGAGAAACTTGAGGAGTATTGTGCAACAATATATTCGAAAAGTGGTGTAAATCAGGTGTGGATACTTAAAAATTCCAAGGAACTTTTGATAAATTTGAAATCACAAAATTTTACCAAAATCAACAACATAAGAACTTACGACTTTTCAACTTTATATATAACCATTCCCCACGATAAATTAAAGTCCAGGCTTTTTGAAGTCAATGACAGCTGCTTTTTCAATAAAAATGGTACTCGTAAATTTACTTACCTTGTCATTGGTCATTTGCAAAGTTATTTTGTTAAAAACATTCTGATTGTACACACAAGTACTCTGAAGTTGATATTAAAAAGATGCTCGAGTTTCTGATTGACAATATCTATGTGGTTTTTGGAGACCAGGTTTTCCAACAATCTATTGGAATTCCCATGGGTACCAATTGCGTCCTGTTTTTGTATTCATATGAAGCAGAATTTGTGCAAAATCTTATACGCCAAAAAAAAAAAATTGCTGTGGCCTTCAATTCGACATTGAGATATATCGAAGACGTATTGTCAATCAACAATGGTTATTTCCATTCTTTTGTCGATACGATATATCCCGGTGAGCTTGAAATAAAAGATACCACAGAGTCTGACACATCTGTTTCATATTTGAGTATTTTACTAGAAAAAGGCGTTAATGGTAATCCAACAACCAAGCTTTATGATAAACGTGATGATTTTAACTTTTCAATCGTCAACTTCCCTTACTTATGCAGCAATATACTTTTATCACCTGCATACGGGGTTTATATCTCTCAGTTGATCCGATACGCAAGAGCATGCTCCACGTACGAACAATTTCTAAAACGAGGTAAGATATTGACAAACAGGTTATCAGCAGTGTCGTTTAAAGTCGTCAATTCGTTTGTTTGTATGTTGTGTAACGTCCCTCTCGAGAATTTTTCACTCATATGGATTGATTGATTGATTGTATGTTGTTCAACGTTCCTCTCGAGAATTTTTCACTCATATGGAGACGCCACCACTTGCCGGTGGAGAGCTGCAAATTTTGTCCTATACTCGGCACTTACGGCCATTGAGCAGTGAGGGATCTTTTTCGTGCCATCACCTAGTGCGACACGACACCTCGGTTTATACGGTCTCATCAGAAGGACCGGTCTCCACGTCCCACAGTGGGATTCGAACCCGCGACGTAAGGATCAACTCCTTACTTCGCGACTCTAGAGCAGACGCTCTAACCACTGCGCCACGCGGGCGACTCGTCACTTCGTAAGTTCTATGGTCGATACAATGACCTTGTCAGCAAATACAATTTATCATTAAGTCAAATGCTGACTGACGTTTTTCATACTTATTGTTAGACATACTGAATTGATTTTTCCGTTGTTTCCCGATCATGACAAGGAGCACACGGATGGTGTGACCGGTCGGCAGGGGATGCTCACTCCTCCATGGCACCTGATCCCACCTCTGATATTTTAGAGGTCCGTGTTTGCTCTGCTCTAAAATGTGTATTGTTTAATGGACTTTTCAGCTTGAATACTGTTCGTTATCGCCATATATTTCACTACAAATATCCATCAACTATTCTTCCGAACTTTTTTAATTACAAGAAAACTTTACATAGCCTGGATATTGAGCATCCGGAACATAATCCTCCATCGTGTAATTGTTCTTCTTCACCCTACAACTATACTCCTGCTGGACACGTTATTACTGGTGACGTAAATATAGTTAATAATGAGGACCTTAAATCACTTATTTTAAAAGGGCAAACATTTAGGGAACACTGGTCTTTCAACTTGAATCTTAATTTTATAAATAATATGAATTCTGCGGAAGATTACGCCAGGCGATGGGCCAGACATGAAAAAGAAGACCTTGACACTATGTCTGAATGGATTAAATGTATCATATGTATGTTAAAATCTAGCATTAAGCGATTGGGGGGGCAATATGAAAATCATCTATCCTTCTGTGTTCAATAATTCAGAAGTGAAAAGAGAATTAAATAGTATGTACTGTGCCCAGCTGACAAAACAGGTAACAACATCGTCTTTGTTTATAAGGCTCATTATTTAATAGTATTTCAGAGGAAAGAAACTGGGGGGATAAGCCGAGCCATATGCCTACATAACGATTGATAAAAAATCAATAAATTCATTTTACAAAAATTTCACTTTTTGTTGAATTAATGTAATGCTTATTACCATTTGCATATAAATTTGACAAAACCTGAATACTGTAACAGCGAAAATGATTCTGATTAACACAACAAAATGGCATCACGCTCAATTTTCACAGAAACTGACATAAATTGGATGATATAACTACATTTTTTAAATAGAGTGGGTCATCGTACCATTTTTTTGAGAACGATCAATGAAAGGCAATGGAAAGATGTTGCTTTTTACACTTGCAAAAATTTGGTATGAAGACCCACTCTACATAAAAAATTAAGTTAACTTACTTAAATTTTCACCGTGATCTTAAAAAATTCTAAGTCCAAAAACGCTTGCTAAATATAGAGAACTGTATGCTATTTAAATGAAAATGTTAGTGTGACTCCGTGGTCTAGTGGTTAGCGATGAGCTCTCTAAAGGGACGTTTATTGAGGAAAGTGTTCGAGTCATGCTCAGATTTTTTTTTTTTTTTTTTTTTTTTTAATTTTGTTTTACTTTATAAAAAATGTATATAGGAATAACATATTTTTCACTGAAAATAAAATATATATATGTAATAATGAACTTATTCACAGTAAATTATTTAAAATGCCGGATAAAAATTATAATAGATATTTGAATACTTTTATTCCCGTTTTATTTATTTTAAATAAAAGCGCTTCTAGATCACCATTATCATTATATACGATGTTAACATTTTTATAATATCTCCACAATAAGTGTAAACACTCAATATGCAGATTAATTAATAGAAGTCCTTACCCATGTTAGACATTTGTGACAGTAAATGAAAGTCAACTATTTAGCTTTTTAGAATATAAATATCATTTTGAAAACTACGGTAAACATTAAAATGCTCAAGTAAATTCGAACAAAATAGAAATTTTTTCCAATAAATGTTCTTGCATAGCCGAAAAATGGGCATGGGCACATGGCTCGTCTTATCCCCCCAGATTCTTTCTGGGATTTGATTTAAAAGTGGCAATCCAACCTATACCCATAGCTCCCTTTCTTTGGAGGAAATTCTTCAAAATCACATGTCAGTTTTGAATATTTTTAATATTTCCAACAATCAAAATGAATTTGAATTACCATATTTATATTGGATTCCAAAACTTCATAAAAATCCTTACAAAGATACATAGCGGGTTTCAGTAAATGTTCTACCAAGCCTCTTTTACTCCTCACTAAAATATTAACAGCAGTGAAGGAGAAATTTCAGGAGTACTGTGCTACAAGTATCCGAGGAACTTTTGGAAAATTTGAAATCGCAAAATTTTATCAAAATCAACAACATAAAAACTTACGACTTTTCAACTTTATATACAACCATTCCCTGCAATAAATTAAAGTCCATGCTTTTTGAAATCATTGACAGCTGCTTTTTCAATAAAAATGGAACTCGTAAATTTACTTGCCTTGTCATTGGTCATTTGCAAAATTATTTTGCTAAAAAAAAATTCAGATTGTACACACAAGTACTCTGAAGTTGATATTAAAAAGATGCTTGATTTTCTGATTGACAATATCTATGTGGTTTTTGGAGACCAGGTCTTCCAACAATCTACTGGAATTTCTAGGGGTACACTAAAACCCTTGAACCAGTGGCCACAAAATTCACAATTTGAAAGAGCTATCCTTTCTTATCATAACCATGTACTTAGTTTGTCTGCTTAGTACTGAGGGACAGAGAAGGATTTTTAAAGAATTTATTAATTTCACTATAGGATCAATAGAGCCATATCCTAATACCAAAACTCCTGACCCAGGAGGCATGAATTTCAAAATCTTGAAAGAAACACCCTTGCTCATTATAACTATGCACTTTAGTTCATCTGCTTATTAACCAGGAGCAGAGAAGATTTTCAAAAAAATAATGCATTTTCACTAAATAATCAATAGAGCCCTGTCCTAACAACAGAACCCCTGACCCTGGGGCCATGAAATTCAACATTTTGAAAGAGCCACCCTTGTTCTAAACCATGCACTTACTTTGTCTGCTTAAAATACAGGGGCAGAGAAACTTGTTTGAAGAATGTATGCATTTTCACTATATGTTTAATAGAGCCTCACTTTATCACCAGAACCCCTCACCTTGGGGCCACAATTTTGGTAGATGGTTTTATGCTTATTACAATCATGCTAACAGTTTGATTACTTTATGTCCAGAGGTAAAGAATTAGATATAATTTTAATGACTTCACTAATTTTAGTGCTTTTAGCACCATTCTTCAGGCCCCAGGGGGACAGGGAACATGAAATTCATAATTTTTGTTCCCCTTCACCCATCGATGCTATATGCCAAAATTGGCTGAAATTGGTTCAGTGGTTCCACAGAAGAAGCTGAAAATGTTCAAATGTTAATGCACAACATACAATGCATTACCTTAAGCCACTCTCATAGTAAAATCATTTGACTTACTGTGTTAAACAGAGATTTCATAAATCATTTTTATTCAAGATACTAGTACTCATCAGGATATACTGCAGGTGCACTTAAGTTTTGTGGCAAATTTTGTGCCTTAACCAGAAGTGTGAATTCATATTGACCCTAATTATCCATGATCAATAAAAGCACCATATTTTGAATACAAAAGTAAGTGCACTTGCAGTGTATGGAGAATATCAATAATGTAAAAATGTGTATATAAATTAAATACAGAAATTTGTTAAGTTACTTAGGCCTAAGAAAAAAAAGTATGCATGTTTCTATTGCAAGTTAGTAAAAAAAAAATAGGGTAGATAGGCAGGATTTTGTTTCTCATTTTTTAGTCAAAGACCTTATAGTGATTGTAGTGTTTATTATGAAAGTCTTCCGTCTCACATCTGTAGTTTCGAAATATGTTGGTCCCATCGGAAACAAAAAAGACATCTGGTTATAAGAGAAAAATTTGGGTGTTTAACTTCCCCATAAATATGTAAATAAAAGTAATTGAGATGATTTTTATATATTATTGAGTATTATTGAATATTTTTGTAAAATTCACTTCTGGTCGCGTGTTTTCCTGCATGTCCTTATAATGAGATTTTGTTCACACAGTTGCTCAGCAACAGTACATGACTAAAGTCTAAAACCTTTCAGGAATGATAGTCAGTCATCAACTTAATTCACATCATGTAAAAAACAAATGTTGCCGTCACTTCCAGTCTCGACAGGAAGTGATGCAAAAAAGTGAATTTTTCAAGTTTCTTTTGTTTTTAGAGATATTTTGGGCTAATATGATGTTAGAAAGGTCAAGTCTATACAAACTATTTTCGTCAAAAGTGCCAGCCAAAAAAATTAAGTGATGCAAAAAAGTGAATTTTTCAAATTTCTTTTGTTTTTAGAGATATTTTGGGCTAATATGATGTTAGAAAGGTCAAGTCTATGAAAACTATTTTCGTCGGAAGTGCCAGCCAAAAAAACGGAAGTTGTTTCAAACATAAGTATTTTTTATGGAAACTTTTTAGGGATGATCAGTTGTAAATAATTTAGGTGCAGAATGAACTTTTTATTTGTTTGGGGCACTTCAGGTCCTGACCGGAAGTAAATAAAGAAAACAGGAAAGCAATTTGGAAATGAAGACATTTTTTTACCTGTTTTTATTTTTGGAAGCTTTGAAATGTCTTTTATAATCATTTAGATTTCTCTAATTGATAATTTTTTTTTATTTTTCCAAAGGAGTCAAGAAAACGAAAGACCTGTTATTGCCTAGGCGATGAGTATCTAGTTGTTTTCTTTTTATTTTTACATAAAGGCATAACTTGGAAATTTTTTTTAAGTCAGTTTGAATTTCTTTTCTTCTTGCCATAATTTTTTTTTTCAAATCTACCTGATGCAACAGCTCTAAAACAGGCCACTAAAAAGTGACTTTGTACGACCTATGAACCTATAGCTTTGAAGGAAATATAGACATTTTACAACCAAAAGAATATATGCGTTGGCAAACAGAATTAGGAGCAGTAAAGTTAACATAAACAAACAATTTTTTTCTTAGGCCTCATCAAAAGTTTTTAATTAAAATAGCACTAAAATGTTCCTATGAACAGCTGTCATTAAACTCCAAAGTAGTAACGAACTGGTGGACATGCTATATCCTCGTCTTCACTTCCTTCTAGATTAATGATCAAGTCCATGTATGACTGACTAGGTGAGGGCTTCAACAGCTTCAGCATCCTACAACAACAAGAGAGCTGACAATTTTAACTAGAAATGGTTACATAAACTAAAACATGTTTCCTTTTCAAACTGATTATATAAGAGTCCCATAGGGGTCAACATTCATTTTTTGCCTGTATCACTGATCTTGATTTATAATTAAAAATAAATCTAGAAAATAACAAAAGAAGAGTTCAGAGTAAAAAAAATCACACTTGATTGAAAGGAAGCTGTAAGAAATACCTCAAAGACAACTAAAACAAAGATTTCAGTTGCGGAAAAAATTCTTTAAGATGTGCATACTTTAAGGAAAAAGTTCTCACGGCATTTGACTTAAATTATACAATTTATATTCCATCCTAGTGTGTTGGTTATAAAAAATTCAAATGCATGTACCTGAAAATGTGAGTTGCTTGTCAAGAAATTGTAAACAAAATTACATGTACTTATCAATTTAATTTTCAAATCCTATAGGATTTTTAACACTTTTCTGTTGGTCATTACAGTCTCTTCATACATTGGTGGCCCTGAGTGCCAAGCATAGGTGTAATTTTTTTAGCCCTCCACCGGCAAGTGGTGGCGTTGTTCATATGAGTGAAAAATTCTCGAGAGGGACATTAAACAAACAAACAAACATTGGTGGACCTTCTATCTCATAAAGGTCTAAACTTAAGTCTGATATTGGGAGTAATGGTAAAAATAAAGATATGAAGTTGAAACAATTAAAACTCTAGTTACTATTCAATAAAGAAATTAAGTAGCATTTCAAAAAAAAAAAAACACAATGCACGATGACAGACAAATAGAGATAGCAATAGGTCGCCTAGGTGACTCAAGTGACCTTAAAAAAGGCTACTGAAAAACAAACAGAAAGTTACCCTACATGATCAATAGAGCCCTGCCACTGCACTATAACCCTGACCCAGGGGCCTGATTATCATCATTTACTTTGTCTTCTAGATATATAGAAGGTTAGAAGAAGACTTTTAAAGAATTTATGCATTTTCTTTATATGATCAATAGAACCCTGCCCCTAGCACCAAGACCCCTGATCCAGAGGCCATGAGTTTAACAGTTCTAACCATGTTTTTAGTTTGGTAAATATAATGGGGAAGCAGAGATTTTGGAAGAATAAATTTATTTTCACTATATGATCAAGAGTCTCCCTCTTAACACCAGAACCCATGACCCAGGGGGCCTTGAATTTCACAATTTTGGTAGAGGGGCCATTGCTCATCATATCTATGCACTTAGATAGTCTGATTAATATACAGAGAAGAAGAGTTTTAAAAGATTAATGCATTTTCATTATATGATCAATAAAGCCCACCCTAACACCTACACCCCTGACCCAAGAGCCAGAAATTTCATGCATTTGGAACAGATAACCTTGCTATTCATAACCATGCTCTTAGTTTGTCTAGTAGATATATAGGATTTTTAAAGAATAAATGCATATCCACTATATGACCCAAAGAGCCCGGCATACTACCAGAGCCCCTGACCCAGGGGCCTTGAATTTCCTAATTTTGGAAAAGGCACCCTTTCTTATCATAACCAGGCTCTTAGTTTGTCTGTTAAGAATACAGGGAAAGAGAACAATATTTTTAAAAATGCATTTTACTTCTCAATCAATGGAGCCTTACCCTCACACTTGAACCTCTGACTCTTGTGCCATATATTTCATAATTTTTGTAGATGACTCTAAGTATGCTACCAGTTTGAGTGCTTGATGTTCAAGGGTAAAGAAGAAGGTTTTTGAAGATTATATTAATTTTGATGATTTTAGCCCCCACCCCTCAGGTCCCAGGGTGGCAGACACCATGAAATTCAAAATTTTGATTCCCCTTTGCCCAAAGATGCTAAATACCAAATTTGGTTTAAAATGATTTAGTACTGGTTCAAGAAAAGAAGCTGAAAAGGTTCAAAAGCTTACAACCGATGCACAATAATGGATGAATACAGATTGCAATAGGTCAACTGAGTAACTCAGGTGACCTAAAAAATGTGATTGAAATTAACATCAAATTATAAATTCTTTTTACTTACTGCTGTGGCAGTCGTTTTTTATGACCAGGCATGAATGGGACAAACACCATTTTTACTCCATGGCTGACCATGGTAACCTCAAAACCATATTTATCCTAAAATTAAAATAAGCAACATTCAAACTTTCAGTCTCAAATTCATACCCATTGTAAGATTTCTCAGTACAAAATTTTTTTGGTTTTTCCACATTTATATACTATTGAAATTACGAGACTTTCTGTATATCACTGCCATACTAGAGGTGTCATTACAACCTCAATGTGGCAAAACAACACAAAGTTCAATACCTTGAAATGTTGCAAAAATTGTTGAAGCGTGAAATCAGCTGTTCCACGTATCTCCCACCGGTCCCACATTGTCACAGTCAAGCCTTCCCTATAAGCAAAGATAGATGACAATTGTACTTTTATGTGGTAAGCAGACATATATACAAGTATATGTTGGCACCCAGGGTTTCAACTTAATATGTATCCATTTCAAATGAAATTTAGCTATGTGTGCCTCTATTCATTCCTTCAGTGATTAGATTTAAGAATTTTCTTATGAAATAAATGTAGCTGTCATGGACTTGGTTAATGACAAATAAGTGTATAACAATGATATGGAACATCAGTGTATGTTTAATGTTCGTCACAAATCCTTATTTTGAGCGTGTCTCACTTTTATGGAAATGCACATTGCAATAGATAATTAAAAACATCCATAGATATGTTAAGTATAAAAAATCCTTATAATGTGATTCACAGTTGTCACTAAGATCAACTTCACCAATGTTTATATTTATTATTGGATACAAGCTTAGTAGATAATTTTATGTATTGGGTACAAGCTTGGTAGATAAATTTGTGTATTGGTTACATGTTTGGTAGATAATTTTGTACATTGGATACAAGCTTGGTAGATAATTTTGTGTATTGGATACAAGCTTGGTAGATAATTTTGTATATTGGATGCATGCTTGATAGATAAATTTGTGTATTGGATACATGCTTGGTAGATAATTTTGTGTATTGGATACATGCTTGGTAGATAATGTTGTGTATTGGATACATGCTTGGTAGATAATTTTGTATATTGTATACATGCTTGGTAGATAATTTTGTATATTGGAAACAAGCTTGGTTGATAATTTTGTATATTGGATACATGCTTGGTAGATAAATTTGTGTATAAGATACATGCTTGATAGATAATTTTGTATATTTGATAAATGCTTGGAAGATAATTTTGTATATTGGATACATGCTTGGTAGATAATTTTGTATATTGGATACATGCTTGGTAGATAATTTTGCTGGAGTAACAATCTTACTTGATGACTGTTTTCTCGACTGGCCCGGGTTCTGACAATACAATTATTGGTAGGGCTAAGTTCAAGAAGGCATTCTTGTACACCTCTATGGGTAAATTGTCCATCACTTTTATCAACTCCACTGTCACCTGTCACAATGGATAAAAACATTTATTTTTTTATCTATGTTGATTGTACAAATTTGAATAATCCAATAATCTGTTAAAAAGCACCGAAGTCCTCCTAAGGCTGTTCTTTAAACATGCTTTGTTTATTCATAGACTAATGCAAAATGGTGGTAGTGGTCTTGCAACAAGAATACATGTATAAGATTAACTCTAAATAGTCTATGAAGGGTCAAATGATATTTATACTGACCAATCCACTAACTGTAGCTGTGGTGGTGGCTATTGCAGGAACAATTCTACCGGCAATCCTCTTAGCTTTAAGGCGGTCTATACTGTCTATCTTATACATGGCTCCTCGTAGGTTCTACAGTCAGAGATAATCATGTGATTACATGGAGTTAAGTTTTCTGACAGACATGTATATACAATGTATATATATTTACTCACTGATGCTGCTGCTATGAAGTCAATGTGTCCATTTGTGTCATCATCCTTCTCAAATTCCACTGGATTCATTGGACTCAGTACTAAAAAAAATATTTTTGATTGTGTGTAAGCAGGGTACTTCAGGTTCTGAAATATGTATACAAGAATATAAATCAGATACATGTACTTTAGAATTGAAATTGTCCAACTCCTAAGGAACTACAGCAATACATTACCTTGTACTTAAGTGTTGCAGATAATAAGATACAATTGAAAGACTTTCTCCACTTACATTGTGTAACATCTGCTTCTCTTAAAGTTGACTGCAAAAAATTAGTTACACCCACCTTACCTTGTGTGATGTCTGCTTCACTCAGTGTCAACTGCTGTCAATAAGCTACACTCATCTTACCTTGTATAATGTCTGCTTCACTCAGTGTCGACTGCAGTCAATTAGCTTCACCCATCTTACCTTGTGTGCCATCTGCTTCACTCAGTGTCAACTGCAGATGATTAACTTCACCATCTTACCTTGTGTGACGTCTGCTTCACTCGGTGTCGACTGCAGGCATTAGATAAACCCATCTTACCTTGTGTGACGTCTGCTTCACTCAATGTCGACTGCAGATGATTAGCTACACCCATCTTACCTTGTGTGACGTCTGCTTCACTCAGTGTCAACTGCAGACGATTAGCAGCATCTAACAGATCATCTCCACTTCCTGTTTCTTCTAATGGCTTTGAGGCTGACTCATCTGTGACAATTTTCTAAAGCCAAGGTCATACAGCTTTAGAACCATAATATTATCCTTACAGGTTATTATTACAGTTATTTGAGATTGTGATATAACACAGGTGAACAGGTTTTAGATACTCTAAATACATGTACCTTTACATGCTTGTATATAAAATTTAATTCTGGTAATAATGTGGTATTTGATAAGGAAAAAAATGTATTTTATATCATATAAATAGGGTTGCCCATGTCACAATGATTTGAATCAAAAACATATTGATCCGCTTGACATTACACTTCAAATTTTGTACAATTTGAAGCCATTTTTTTTCAGGGCAATAATCTTTTTTCTTACACTAAATGAATGAAAATTAAATGAGATGTGTGTGAAACACTTATGCCCCCTCCTTGGACATACGTTATAGGTTTGCTCGATTGTACCCAAATCAGAACTTGACCTAGATATTCTTACTGTAATCTGTATACCAAATTTCATTTCAGTATGTGCAACCTCTGCGAACAAAATGAACGGAAACTATTGGTGGACTGACAGACAGACCAACTGACAGGCAGCATCAAAGCAATATGCCCTTCCTTCTTTGAAAGAGGGGCAAAATTATGAGGAATGAAATTAATAGCTACCCAATTTATACCGTATAAAGTGGGCTGGAACAGTTTACGCTTCCAGGTTTACAAATAAACTTAAACTGCCCCAACCCAGTTTATACCGTATAAACTGGGTAGCTATTAAATTCATTCTTTAAGTACAATACATGTATTTTATTTTATTTCATGTTAACTAAGATATAAACTTCAGTGGAATCTTAATCCCATACATTGGAGGAATAAATAATTTTACAGTCCATATTATTTACTATCAAAGATGGTCTGACACAATAATGATATGAACAGATTGCTGCATACAAGTATTAAATAAGGTAATAATTAAACTTACCTTGTTTGTTGGTCTATATTCAGGAACTTTCATGTTTTGTAAAACTGACTTAATCGTCTCAAATGATGTGTCCTAAAATTAATGAAACAATTCTGTAAAAATAATGGCATTGTATAAAAGCTGTCAATTTGAATTAAAAATTGATTTTTCTTTATTTATAACGACAATATCTATACAATGTATAATAAATATAAAACTCATTATATATGGACTTTACAAAGTATTTAAAAATGATTATATATGAAACATCTTACTCTGCACTCACTTAATTACACAGTAAAACACACTTACAGTGAACACTTATATGTACAGTAAAACACATTTACAGTGAACACTTATGTGTACAGTAAAACACTCTTACAGTGAACACTTATGTGTACAGTAAAACACACTTACAGTGAACACTTATGTGTACAGTAAAACACTCTTACAGTGAACACTTATATGTATATGTACAGTAAAACACACTTACAGTGAACACTTATGTGTACAGTAAAACACACTTACAGTGAACACTTATATGTACAGTAAAACACACTTACAGTGAACACTTATGTGTACAGTAAAACACTCTTACAGTGAACACTTATGTGTACAGTAAAACACACTTACAGTGAACACTTATGTGTACAGTGAAACACTCTTACAGTGAACACTTGCATGTATATGTACAGTAAAACACACTTACAGTGACGCTAACATGCACAGTAAAACACTCTTACAGTGAACACTTATGTGTACAGTAAAACACACTTACAGTGAACACTTATGTGTACAGTAAAACACACTTACAGTGAACACTTACGTGTACAGTAAAACACACTTACAATGAACACTTACATGTACAGTAAAACACTCTTACAGTGAACACTTATGTGTACAGTAAAACACACTTACAGTGAACACTTATGTGTACAGTAAAACACACTTACAGTGAACACTTATGTGTACAGTAAAACACTCTTACAGTGAACACTTACGTGTACAGTAAAACACACTTACAATGAACACTTACATGTACAGTAAAACACTCTTACAGTGAACACTTATATGTATATGTACAGTAAAACACACTTACAGTGAACACTTATGTGTACAGTAAAACACACCTACAGTGAACACTGAAATGCACAGTAAATTTTTTTTTGCAATTTTTTTAGTCGCCAGGCAATTTTTCTTATGCGACAACTTTAAATGTTAATATAATATAGGGACCCATAACGTGCCTAAGAAAACATGACATGTCCATTGCTAAAAATAATTTCCTCTTCTTCTAAAATTCTTTTCGCTTTTCAGAAAAATTGTTAAAAAATGTGAAAATTTGCAAAATTCGATGATCGGCAAGTCAATTTAAAATTGTTGCCAATTTGGCGACTTATGGAAAAATTTTAGATGCCAATCAAAAATTTTAGGCACCATGGCGACTAAATTAGTCGCCAATTAGAGCCCTGTACAGTTAAACATACTTACAGTGAACACTTATGTGTACAGTAAAAAACACGCTTACAGTGAACACTTATATGTACAGTAAAACACACTTACAGTGAACACTTATATGTACAAAAAGAAGCTTACATTGAACATTCTTATAATGAACACATGCTTATAGCAAAGGGATTTTCATTTCTTTAGTTTTAAAACCTATTATTTTTACATTTTAAAAATGAAAACCACTTTGCTCTAAGCATTATTAAATTTATAACAAATCAATATTGGTTGTTTCTGGCACTCTGCTATAAGGTTGTTTTACTGTATATCATAAATCATTTTAAATTGGATTTTTTATTATAATGTTAAATTAAACCCTAAATGATAAATAAACTTTTCATCAAAAGATTCAAACTCACCACTGAGGTAACTGGAATACTGAACACGCCTGCATAGAGACGAGCTGTACTGACTATAAATAGGAAATGTCTGAAATAGTGAAATAATGTTAGGCAATTTGAGTATAAATCACAAACAAAGAATTTAACCACAAAAAAAAAAAACGAAATGCATGCTTCCTCTGATATTTCACTTTTCTATTCTAAGCACTGCCACAAAGAATTAAACATTTCTAGACTTATAAAAAACACTGTTTTAATAATTCCATTGAAATATATTTACTTCTGAGAGAACTTACAAAGGGTTTTGTATGTCAAATTCCTGAGGTACTGGAGGTCTTTTTGGAGACTGCCAAAATAGGGCTGAAATTTACATTTAGGGATGCATAATACTATATGTATGAAGAGTACTTTCTGAATAATAACCAAATAAACCAATTTAAATGCCATAACACTCTGAAATTTTACTTTACTCAGCCTGCATTTGTAAAATGTTCAATGAACATTTACCTAAATATGTGTATAAACTACAGCATGTTTAACACAACAGATGATACATGATTCTGTCATATTGAGTTATACATGTATCTAACTACTTTTGTGAAATCATGTATGCCTCTTCAATTATACATGTACTTAAATTTGGTGATTTTAAAAACATTATTTGACCATGCAATTAAAAATGTTAGGTTTTAAAAGTTTTCCTAAATAATTTGAGAGTACTGGTAATATTGTAAAATTTACTCACAGCCATCTTGCATTTTTGTGTCAAGTGGGAACATGTGAAGCAGATGCTTTGCCTGGGAAAAAAATATAGTATCAAAAAGATGTGTTAAAGAAAAGAAATGCAAATATTTATTTGAATACTGTTAATTACTTACTTAAGTGGAAATCATACAGTCTACGTGAAAGTCAAAAAGTTTAAGAGGACATAAGGTCTGGTAAAAATATATACAGTGTGTTTTTTTTACTTACTAGACTGACTTTTTATGCCCCCGGATCGAAAGATCCCGGGGGTATATTGTTTTTGTCCTGTCTGTCTGTTTGTCTGTTTGTTTGTCTGTTTGTCTGTCTGTCTGTTGTCAACTTTAACCTTGCCCATAACTTTTGATTGGTTGGAGCTATGACTTTCATATTTCACATGTGTATTCCTTGTGACAAGACCTTTCTTTGGGTACCATCATATTTGACCTTTTGACCTTGACCTAGGAGTTTGACCCACTTTTGCAAAATTTTATGAGACTTTAACCTTGGCCATAACTTCTGAACAGTTGGAGCTTGGGGTTTCAAACTTCACATGTGTATTCCTTGTGACAAGACCTTCCTTTGGATACCAACCACTTTGACCTTTTGACCTTGACCTTGGACTTTGACCTACTTTTGAAAAACTTTAACCTTGGCCATAACTTTTGAACAGTTGGTGCTTAGGGTTTCAAACTTCACATGTGTATTCCTTGTGACAAGACCTTTCTCTGGATATCAACCACTTTGACCCTTTTGACCTTGACCTAGGAGTTTGACCTACTTTTGAAAAACTTTAACCTTGGCCATAACTTTTGAATGGTTGGAGCTAGGGCTTTCATACTTCACATATGTAATCCTTTTGACAAGACCTTCCTTTGAATACCAACGACTTTGATCTTTTGACCTTGACCTAGGAATTTGACCTACTTTTGAAAAACTTTAACCTTAGCCATAACTTTTGAATGGTTGATGCTAGGGCTTTCATACTTCACATATGTAATCCTTGTGACAAGACCTTCCTTTGGATACCAACCACTTTGACCCTTTGACCTTGACCTAGGAGTTTGACCTACTTTTGAAAAACTTTAACCTTAGCCATAACTTTTGAATGGTTGATGCTAGGGCTTTCATACTTCACATATGTAATCCTTGTGACAAGACCTTCCTTTGGATACCAACCACTTTGACCCTTTGACCTTGACCTAGGAGTTTGACCTACTTTTGAAAAACTTTAACCTTAGCCATAACTTTTGAATGGTTGATGCTAGGGCTTTCATACTTCACATATGTAATCCTTGTGACGAGACCTTCCTTTGGATAGCAACCACTTTGACCCTTTGACCTTGAACTAGGAGTTTGACCTACTTTTGAAAAACTTTAACCTTGGCCATAACTTTTGAATGGTTGGTGCTAGGGCTTTCATACTTCACATATGTAATCCTTGTGACGAGATCTTCCTTTGGATAGCAATCACTTTGACCTTGACCTTTGACGTTTGACTTTTATTTAAAAAACTTTAACCTTCACCATAACTTTTGAACAGTTGTATCTAGGTCTTTC
Organism: Saccostrea echinata; assembly: GCF_033153115.1. Lineage (NCBI taxonomy): Eukaryota > Metazoa > Mollusca > Bivalvia > Ostreida > Ostreidae > Saccostrea > Saccostrea echinata. The sequence continues at coordinate 8,651,510 of NW_026889758.1, read as the reverse complement.
AAATTTCACAGGTGTTTTCCTCGAGACAAGATCTTTCTTTGGGTATCAACATTTTTTATCTTTTGGCCTGGATTTTGACTTGCATTTGAGAAACTTTAACCTTCGACATAAGCTGCCATATGGGGGCATAGTGTTTCACAAACACATCTTGTTTTTTTTTAAATTCATACATCATTATGATACTGAGATTGAAAAATGGGAGGGGGGAAATTCTCACTGTTAAATTGAACCTTAAATAAATCCAGAGATATGGTTATAAAAAAATGATTTAAATGAAATGAATAAGCTAACTATTAATAATTTTTCTTTGTAAAAGGTAGTATACAACTGCATACAATTTTCTCTTTTTCTGCTAACTCTGGTTGTATGACTCATACAAATGAAATACACAGTGTCAAAGATTTTTATGCCCCCGGATCGAAAGATCCCGGGGGTATATTGTTTTTGTCCTGTCTGTCTGTTTGTCTGTTTATCTGTTTGTTTGTCTGTTTGTCTGTCTGTCTGTTGTCAACTTTAACCTTGCCCATAACTTTTGATTGGTTGGAGCTATGACTTTCATATTTCACGTGTATTCCTTGTGACAAGACCTTTCTTTGGGTACCATCATATTTGACCTTTTGACCTTGACCTTGGAGTTTGACCCACTTTTGCAAAATTTTTTGAAAAGTTTGAAAGTTTGTAATCCTTGTGACGAGATCTTCCTTTTGATACCAACCACTCTGACCTTGACGTTTGACTTTTATTTAAAAAACTTTAACCTTCTCCATAACTTTTGAACAGTTGTATCTAGGTCTTTCAAATTTCACAGGTGTTTTCCTCGAGACAAGATCTTTCTTTGGGTATCAACATTTTTTATCTTTTGGCCTGGATTTTGACTTGCATTTGAGAAACTTTAACCTTCGACATAAGCTACCATACGGGGGCATAGTGTTTCACAAACACATCTTGTTTTAAAATTTAAAATGCACGTTAAATATTTTTTTATTTCTTTCCTGATATCTCATAATGGATACTCTAAGTTTGATAATGAAAAAATAATGAAAATGAAAAAAAACGAGTCTACGTTTGAGTGTAGATCTCCTTTTCATGACAAAGGACATTCGAATTAGAACAAGAGGCCCATGGGCCACATCGCTCACCTGATCACATTGGCTAGGAAAAAAAGGAAAAATCAGTACAGTATTGAAAAGTTTACAGGGAGGGGGGTGTTGAATTTTAAACTACCTGATGATGCTTTCATATCAATATAACAAATGGCTTTGTTGTTCTTGAGCAGCAGATTTTTTTCCCATATATTCATTTGTAAAAATTTGATCCCCCATTGTGGCCCCATCCTACCCCCGGGGGCCCTCATTTGAACAAATTTCATTCTACACTACCCAAAGATGCCTCCATATCAATTTGACTAATCATGGCTTTTCTGTTCTTGAGAAAAAGACTTTTTCCTATATATTCCTCTGTAAACTTTGATCACCCATTGTGGCCCCAACCTATCCACGGGGTAATGATTTGAACAAACTTGAATCTTCACTGTCTGAGGATGCTCCCATATAAATATGACCAATCATGGCTTTACTGTTCTTACGAAGAAGATTTTTAAAGATATTTTCCTATATATTTCTATGTAAAACTTTGATCCCCAATTGTGGCCCCACTCTACCCCCGGGGGTCATTATTTGAACAAATTTGAATCTTCACTACCTGAGGATGCTTCCATATAAATATGACCAATCATGGCTTTACTGTTTTTAAGAAGAAGATTTTTAAAGATATTTTCCTATATATTTCTATGTAAAACTTGGATCCCCCATTGTGGCCCCACCCTACCCCCAGGGGTTTTGATTTGAACAAATTTGAATCTTCACTACCTGAGGATGCTGCCATATAAATATGACCAATCATGGCTTTACTGTTTTTAAGAAGAAGATTTTTAGAGATATTTTCCTATATATTTCTATGTAAAACTTGGATCCCCCATTGTGGCCCCACCCTACCCCCGGGGGTCATGATTTGAACAAACTTGAATCTACACTAGCTGAGGATGCTTCCATATAAATATGACCAATCATGCCTTTGCTGTTCTTAAGAAGAAGATTTTTAAAGATATTTTCCTATATATATCTACGTAAAACTTGGATCCCCCATTGTGGCCCCACCCTTCCCCCGGGGGTCATGATTTGAACAAACTTGAATCTACACTACTTGAGGATACTGCCATATAAATATGACCAATCATGGCTTTACTGTTTTTAAGAAGAAGATTTTTAAAGATTTTTTCCTATATATTTCTATGTAAAACTTGGATCCCCCATTGTGGCCCCACCCTACCCCCAGGGGTTTTGATTTGAACAAATTTGAATCTTCACTACCTGAGGATGCTGCCATATAAATATGACCAATCATGGCTTTACTGTTTTTAAGAAGATTTTTAAAGATGTTTTCCTATATATTTCTATGTAAAACTTGGATCCCCCATTGTGGCCCCACCCTACCCCCGGGGGTCATGATTTGAACAAATTTGAATCTACACTACCTGAGGATGTTTCCACATATGTTTCATCTTTCCTGGCCCAGTGGTTCTTGAGAAGAAGATTTTTAAATGATGCCATTATTTTTTTACTAATTCCTAATTATCTCCCCTTGAAAGAGGGCGTGGCCCTTCATTTGTACAAACTTGAATCCCCTTTACCCAAGGATGCTTTGTGGCAAGTTTGGTTGAATTTGGCCCAGTGGTTCTTGAGAAGAAGATGAAAATGTGAAAAGTTTACAACAACAACAACAACGCCAACGACAACGACAACGCCAACGACAACAACGACGACAGACAACGGACAAATTTTGATCAGAAAAGCTCACTTGAGCCTTTGGCTCAGGTGAGCTAAAAAAACAATTATAATAGGATTGTTTTAGATCAAAATTAATCCTGCATTACTGCTAAAATGGGTCAAAAAAAGGATATCTGTGGAAAATGGGAATACATGTATGTGTACATGTAAATTCAGATTTTTTTGGCCTTATTATTTTATAAGACAATCAGTCCTGAATCCTGAAATTTTTTACCAACCCGAACCAAATTTTACCAGTAAAAACCATGCAATGGTCAGGTGACTTTCACATAGGCTGAATCATACTTTAGCACCTTTCATTTAAAGATATACACGCTATATAAATGCAATTTTTATGTGAAACAAAATGATTAAATGATTTGAGAAACATGATGTGTAATAAAAAATAATTACTTTCCACAAAGTTTTACTAAATAAGTTGTTGTAATTATAAAACAATTAAGCAAGATCTGCAATTAAAAAATCAGCCTATTCATGAATATTGATGAAGGAAGTGCGTAAACAGTATATAGACACGCATGTCCGCGAGAAATCATAGACAACTAGGTACATTGCAATTTGACTACGATTTTTAATAAAAGTTAATATCTGTCATTACAGAGTAGATGCTTAATACTGGTTGTTTTCAAAGATAAGTATCTTTAAGCATAAAACGTATGCCATCCATGTCAAAAGTTATTTTGTAAACCAAACGGCCTACCTCGTTTTCTTGACGCCATTTTTGTTTATCAATCTAAAAGTAGCGACGGTGTCACGTGATGCATGAATATAAATATAGGCATTACTTTCCTAGTAGGATAATAAATAACTATAATTTGAGATCTGTATAATGCGTTCATTTCCAATTGTGTAATTTACAATATTTTCGTAACTTTATTTGGTAAACAAAATAAATGAATTTCCAACTTTATTTTTAACTAACGCAAGTTATAGCGTGTATATCTTTAACTAAATTTAACTAAGTAAGCTAAAAGATCTGTGCACATCTCCTTACCTTGTGATTGAAATATTTCTGGAACTTGAGTCTTGCCAGCTGTACACACTGACACCAGGTGGCGCTCCTGTTGGCCACCATTTTACTAACCTGGACAGCGCCATCTACAGATTGTCCATCTTTCAGTTTCTACAGTCAAAAATCTGGCATATCAGAAAACCATGCCTACTGATTTTAGTAAGATTCATACTTTGGCACAACAAATTATGCACTTATTCATTAATGACCAAAATAAGATTTTATTTCAATACATTTCATAGATATGCTGTTAACATGGTTAATATCAACTGTATTTTATCTATTATTAAATTGTACCTGACCTACATTGTATGTAAACTTTGGATATGCTAATCATAAGATCATGTACAGCCATTCTTCAAACATTGTCTTTCCAAACTTTATATATGAATAAATAGCCATCAAAGAATTGGGGAATACTTGTATCAATGTGCAGAAATCAAAGTGAGGGTAACATCTTGTTTTTTCTTACTTGTATAACATCAGTAACTTCTCCATTCTGTCTCCAGAACTTGTTAAACAAATCCGGCTTCCCAGTAAACGAACTCTCAAACTGCAAAAGAACAACTGGTACTTCTTATACAGGAACAGGAAATGATTAATCACATGTAAACATCTTGCAGGAGCAATATTACTAAAAAAAAAAGTTGTCAGTAAATCAGCACAGTAAAAATAGTTAACAGTAAAAAATTTTCAGATTTAAGGTATTACCTTATCCCTAGCCCACTGTATGCAGTGCTCAATATTTGCAGGGAAGGACTTCAAAGTACAGTACGGAACACTCTCATCTCTAGGGTCATTCTGTTTGTTAAAATCAAAGTCATTAATTTACACACTAAGATACAAGTAAAGACTTTACTGTTTGGTATCAAATTCTTTCTTTTCTGGTGTCTTTTTATTTGTTAAAACCAGTAAACATGACAATAGTCCCAGCTACTCTGTTATCAACATGTAGTTCATGGCTCAAACATATCACATTCATCTTTACATAAGATCTGGGGGAGGGTTGCAAATGTTTTGATACATAACCTATGAAAGGTCAATTAAACAAAGGCTTGTATGAGTTTTACAGTTCTATGTCAACTCTAACTTACTATCCTAAGGACTCTAAGACTTATAAAACATGTGTTACCTGACTGCTGTACGACTCTGTCATATGAGGAACGATGACCTGGACGTGACCTTTAGTTCCCAGAGTTCCAGACTCCAACAGTGCTCTCTGATTGGTCACACAGCGACTGCATAAGTAATCAACATAGAATTACAAGTATGTCATTTTTGGTCATTTATTCTAATGATTTTACAAACATCATACATGCATGTAGATATTTATGTTGAGAGTTATAGCTTACCTGTCTACATAGCGCCGGGCCTCAATGTTATCCAAAGCATTGACTACAAGGTTCTGGTTCTCAAAGAAGGCATCATTATAAACTTTGTCTTCTGTCTGAGGACAAACTAAAACCAAAACCAAGCACTGTCTTAGTGCAATCCAAAACAGCTGTCATATACATGTAAAGTAAATCTTTACATGATCACAGTAATACATCTAATCCAAATCGGTTATAATCAATGATAATACTGATTTATCAATCCAGCTTATTGATAACATAGTGATATGTAAATCCATTTTAAAAAAAACATAATGGGTTTATCAACTAGAACTGTCCAAAAGGGACAAATACCCCCCGCTGGGTTTTTCAGAGAAGGTACCAAATCACAAATGTTTTCTAGATGTGAGAGGTGTTCACAATTTGCTTAAACATTTAGATTGAAAATTTAATTACTCATTATATTTTTTTTTAATGAATGAAACTAAGGTGCAGCCTAATAAAACATCAATACTAGTAATTACAGTGTTTTTTATTACATTGAAAAAATAGTTTGCAACTATCTGTCATCTTTGTGAGACATGACACTCTGCAAATTGATTGTTGAAAAAATAATATCATAATTAATTATACAAAATCACATTAATTTTAATACCTTTATATCAAACTCATTTTAAAAATAAAAGGCTGGTTCCAGTAACTGTATTTTGACAGACATATATTACAATTAAGAGACTTAGACAACAGAGATCTTTATTTCTTTCTGCCCAATTCCCAGGAGATATAGATAAGACCTGCTTGATCAGAGATGCCCTAACAGCTTCTCACACTGAACTCATTAATTAATCTTTAACTGGATGCATGTCCACTCATTACTCCCAAGGGACAAATGGATTTACACTATCTGCTGTGTAATGTAAAAACTGTTTTTAATTCTTTGTGATTTTTTTTTTTAGTTCTAATGAGTAGTTTTAAGCTGTACTTCAAACTTTTGTACAGATGTTCTAGATTCTACGTCTCAAACCTTAGACATGAACCCAAAATGACTACGTCAATAAAAATGAAAAAAAAAAAACACCTGTAAAATGCAAAAAAATTATGCAATCATAATGAAAATACCAGGTGCACACCTTCATATGGCAAAGAATAAGTGTACAAATTTTCAGACAAATCCTTGCAACAGTTTCCAAGAAATGGTCCGGACAAAATCTCGTCTACAGACAGACGGACAGACAGACAGACAGACGGACAGACAGACGGACAAGCTGATTCCAATATACCCCCCCTAAACTTCGTTTGCGGGGGGTATAATAAATAATCATCCACTCCTTTTTCCTGTGTTTACTAGACCTGTAAGTTTACTAGACCTGTAAGTTTACTAGATCTGTAAGTTAACAGTACTAGACCTTAAGTTTACTAGACCTGTAAGTTTACAGTACTAGACCTTAAGTTTACTAGACCTGTAAGTTTACTAGATCTGTAAGTTTACAGTACTAGACCTGTAAGTTTACTAGACCTGTAAGTTTACTAGACCTAGAAATGTAAGTTTACTAGACCTGTAAGTAAGTTTACTAGACCTGTAAGTTTACTAGATCTGTAAGTTTACAGTACTAGACCTGTAAGTTTACTAGACCTGTAAGTTTACTAGACTTGTTAAGTTTACCTTTATGCTGTTGTGCCTCTATGTTCAGATCTGAAATTGAAGTGAAGCATGTAATAAAATCTGTACTAATGTAAAACATTCATCAACACATCTGTAGTAATGCCTCATTCTGTATATTCAACATGAGCAAGAGACCAAAAGGTCTCAATAATCAACTGGGACGTCAAACTTTTTGGACAAAATATGAAATTTAATAAAGTGTATTCAGGATTGATGTGAAAATTGTAAAAATTGTAGCCTTGTTTTCTTAGAGAGTTTCAAACACTTCAGTGTAAAACTGTGTAAAATTGTGACCCTCTGTTGGGGCCCCACTCTAGTCCCAGGGACCATGATTTGAACAAACATGAATCTTCACCACATGGGTATGTCTATATATTAATATGATTAATTAGAGTCTTCAATTGTTGAGAGATTATAAAGTTTTCTTTTTCCCTACATGTATATCAAATTTTAACCTCTATTGTGGCCTCATACTAGGCCTAGAGGTCATAAATGGACATGGAGATGTTCCTCACTTGAAGAGAAGATTGATTGATTGATTGATTGTATGTTGTTTTACGTCCCATTCAAGAATTTTTCACTCATATAGAGATGTCACCATATACCTGTGAAGAGCTTCAAATTTTGACCTTAACTCGGCACTCAGGGCCATTGAGCAGTGAGGGATCTTTACCGTGCCTGCCGCGACACGGGCCTCTGTTTTTAAGGTCTTATCTGAAGGACCCGCAACTTTCACTTCAAAGTGCCGAGCGCATGGCGAAGGAATAGTTGCTACCAATTTTATATCAACTTAGGTCAGTCGCGGCCGAGATTCGAACTCATGACCTTCCAATGATGCTTGAGGAGAAGAATTCGAATGATTTTTCCACTATATATCTAAGTGACAAGTTTTGACAACTACAATGGTCTCAATCAAGTTCTAGGGGCCATAACATTTTGATAAAATTGAATCTATACTCAATAAAGAAGCTTTACTGGAAGTTTTATCTTTTCTGACCTAGTGGAGGAAAAGATATTTTAAAGTCCCCATCCTTTTTCCCTATTTCCTAATTATCTCCATTTGCATAGCTCATGTGACAATTAAACTTGAATCCCATTTATTTAGGAATGCTTTGTGCCAAGATTGGGATATTGTGTCAGTAGGTGTATTGACATCCATAAATTCTTAAAAATATACCTGCATTAATATATAGGACTGCCTCTGCTGCCGTAGTACTCTTAGGTTTCTGAAATGGACAGAATATAAAAAAAATATTCCAAGAATGTTCAAAATGTAAAACCATCACTTTTCAACATTTTAATGCATAGAAATTGTTTGAAAGTCTACATTTTTTTTTCTTTTTGAAATCTAATTATTGCATGGATAGTTGATTTATAGATGGTAAATACCATCATTTTCATAAAGTTCTGACATATACACTGTACCAAATTGCCATAAAATGAATTTTAAAAAAATTGGATGGAGTTCTTTCTGCACCACTCTCTCCCAGAGGTTTTCTTGTGATTTGAAAAAAGATGTCCATGTACTAAACAAATCGAATGAACCTCTACCTGAATGTCAGCTGGTCGGAACAAAAACTGTCTGTTCAGATTGGACTTCTCAATTAAATCATTGTCCGTTATCGTTATCTACAACAAATGATAAATATCTTATTCTTACAACCTCACTTTTTTTTTGGCCAATAACTGTTGCATCAAGTAAATTTAAAGAATTTTCCCCATGGAAATCCCGGTCAAAAATACTCACACATCCTTGCTGTTTTTTTCCTATCCCTAAGAGAGCATAGTTCTTCAACATCTCACAACCAATGGCTCCACAGCCCACCTATATAGCATACAAAAGATTTCCTTAGTTGTCACATAAAATGCTTAATTAGTTGTCACATACAGAAGGCTTACTTAGTTGTCGCATACAAAAGGATTACTTAGTTGTCACACTGAAATCAAAAATGAGTGCAGAAATATGGGAAAGATAGCCCTTTCAAAATATCAGTTTGCCACAGACTTTTTTTGTTGTGTACTGCAAGTAAAGACTTTGAAAGTCTTGTAATAGCACTATGCTGTCCTTAAACTCCCTGATAAACACATATTACATTATTTCTGGTGACATATGACATGACTCCTTATATTCTTGGTAAGTTGCTAAATATGGAGCATACATGTACTTCCAAACTTCAAAACACTTTTTTGAATACAATGCAAATACATGTATTTTGACAAGCTTACACTAAACATACCATGAACAGTTTCAGGTGAGCTAACTTGTCACATTTCCTCTGTCCCAGACATATTCTTTGGGCATCATACCTGTCATTTCTAAAAGTCAATCAGTAAAACTTGTTTAATCAACACTATCAAATATTACTCTGCTTGTTTGCAACAACACATTAAAAGGGATATACCAGGACAAGCATTTTGTAGAGGCTTCTCAAAGAGAATTGGCTTGTGCTGAGTGACAGTGTCTTGTATGTACAATGTAGTGAGTGTTGAATAGTAAGTAAACCATATTCTTATGATAATTTTCTATCAAATTCATTTTTTTTAGGCACATTATTTTTCTATATGGAATGCTACCTGTATATACCCAAATGACTTGCATTCCCAGAGAACCACTTTTAAATTTTAACTTACCCTGGGTATATGGTTTCTTTAAATTGTTCATACTGTCAAATTACTGCAATATAGTGATATATCACATCTAAGAATTAGAAAATAAAGAATCCATACAGTAAGATCCGTCAACATACCTTGGTGTAAATGTGGCAGGGGCACCTGCATCATCCTTAGGTACAACTTCTCTACAGTCCAGGTACAACTGACAAAGACACATGTAATAGTGTGTATAACTGTCAAATATCTCTCAATTTCAGATATCATCTGTGATACTGTGTATAACTGTCATATATATCTCAATTCCAGATATCATCTGTAATACTGTGTATGACTGTCAAATATCTCTCAATTTCAGATATCATCTGTAATACTGTGTACAACTGTCACATATATCTCAATACCAGATATCATCTGTAATACTGTGTATAACTGTCAAATATCTCTCAATTCCAGATATCATCTGTAATACTGTGTATAACTGTCATATATATCTCAACACCAGATATCATCTGTAATAGTGTGTAACTGTCAAATATCTCTCAATTCCAGATATCATCTGTGATACTGTGTACAACTGTCATATATATTTCAATAAAAGATATCATCTGTAATACTGTGTAAAACTGTCATATATATCTCAATTCCAGATATCATCTGTAATACTGTGTACAACTGTCATACCTATCTCAATTCCAGATATCATCTGTATGACTGTCAAATATCTCTCAATTTCAGATATCATCTGTGATACTGTGTATAATTGTCATATATATCTCAATTCCAGATATCATCTGTAATACTGTGTATGACTGTCAAATATCTCTCAATTTCAGATATCATCTGTGATACTGTGTACAACTGTCAAATATCTCTGAATTCCAGATATCATCTTGTGACGAAGTTGATTTTTTTTTTGTATATACTGTTTTAATTTTGGTTTTAACGGGTTTCCTTACTATTGAGGTTGTTTTGTTACGAGTATATAAAGGGACCGGTTTTGTCAGAGTGGTCAGATCTAGTTTGGTGTCCGGTAGAGTGACCAGCCGGAGGTGTGCCACGTTTGTTGTTTTCCCCTGCATGATTATACAAGTGGCGAATATATTTCGGTGAGATATAGCACCGAATTTAATGGGTAGCCATATAACTTGTAAGGCAGACTATTGCAGCGTGTGTATGCAGTTCTAGCCTTGCGTAAGGTGCTGAGAGAATATTTTGCACATAGAAGACGGGCTGAGGGTCAGTTGACGACTGTTATAAGCATTTGAGGTCAGTGGGGAGCGTTGGATGGAGGGCCAGTCGTGTCATGTCCAATCGTCGATGCTGAACAGGAACCGATGTTGGTAGGACAACCGCAGTGGGAGGCGATAGACCCGGGGCTACGGTTAAAGCAACTACCACGTGGTGACGAGTGAACGGTACAGGACTTGGGCGTTCCTAGATAAGTGCTAATGGCGGATGCACGTGTGGTGTGACTTCCGGTGAACATTTATAAGCAGTTGTGATATAGTAACTATTGAGTAACTTTCAGCCGTTTAAGAAAAGGAAATTATTTTTTGAAGTATTATATAATTATTAACTAAAATTATTTGAGCTTTTTCGGAATATTATTTAAGTCAATTTTGGTGATTTTTTCATTTGATATAATATCTGATACTTACTGAATCAGAATTGTAGAAGTTAATATTGAATCATTGTAAAGTATCGGAATTGGTGAAAACTGAGTTAACAGTTTACTATTACATTTATTTCATTTTCGGTGTGTGAGCCTGTATGTGAGAGTGAGTGAGTGACATAGAATTTATTTGTTTTCTATTTTATTTATTTTGTGTAAATAAATTTTTTTGTTTATTCTGATTGATATTGTTTTCCTTCTCAACTCTACAAAATCCAAAAAAAATCATTACACATCTGTAATACTGTGTACAACTGTCATAAATTATATCTCAACTCCAGATATCATCTGTAATACTGTGTACAACTGTCACATATCTCTCAATTCCAGATATCATCTGTGATACTGTGTACAACTGTCACATATATCTCAACACCAGATATCATCCGTAATACTGTGTATAACTGTCAAAAATATCTCAATTCCAGATATCATCTGTAATACTGTGTACAACTGTCACATATATCTCAATACCAGATATCATCTGTAATACTGTGTATAACTGTCAAATATCTCTCAATTCCAGATATCATCTGTAATACTTTGTATAACTGTCATATATATCTCAACACCAGATATCATCTGTAATAGTGTGTAACTGTCAAATATCTCTCAATTCCAGATATCATCTGTGATACTGTGTACAACTGTCATATATATCTCAATACCAGATATCATCTGTAATACTGTGTATAACTGTCAAATATCTCTCAATTCCAAATATCATCTGTAATACTATGTATGACTGTCAAATATCTCTCAATTTCAGATATCATCTGTAATACTGTGTACAACAGTTATATATATTTCAATACCAGATATCATCTGTAATAATGTTTAAAACTGTCGTATATATCTCAATTCCAGATATCATCTGTAGTACTGTGTACAACTGTCATATAATTATATCTCAACTCCAGATATCATCTGTAATACTGTGTACAACAGTCATATATATTTCAATACCAGATATCATCTGTAATAATGTGTAAAACTGTCGTATATATCTCAATTCCAGATATCATCTGTAATACTGTGTACAACTGTCATATAATTATATCTCAACTCCAGATATCATCTGTAATACTGTGTACAACTGTCAAATCTCTCAATACCAGATATCATCTGTAATACTGTGTACAACTGTCATATATATTCCAATACCAGATATCATCTGTAATACTGTGTACAACTGTCATATACATGTATATCTCAATACCAGATATCAACTGTAATACTGTGTACAACTGTCACATATCTCTCAATTCCAGATATCATCTGTAATACTGTGTATAACTGTCATATATATCTAAATACCAGATATCATCTGTAATACTGTGTACAACTGTCATATATATCTCAATTCCAGATATCATCTGTAATACTGTGTACAACTGTCACATATATCTCAATACCAGATATCATCTGTAATACTGTGTACAACTGTCATATATATCTGAATTCCAGATATCATCTGTAATACTGTGTACAACTGTCACATATATCTCAATACCAGATATCATCTGTAATACTGTGTACAACTGTCACATATCTCTCAATACCAGATATCATCTGTAATACTGTGTACAACTGTCACATATCTCTCAATACCAGATATCATTTGTAATATTGTGTACAACTGTCATATACATGTATATCTCAATTCCAGATATCATCTGTAATACTGTGTATAACTGTCATATATATCTTAGTATCATCTGTTGTATGTGAATACATCTATCAATTGATGATGTAGGGGAACCCCTTCTTCAGTGCCAGGATATATGTGTGAGAAAAATAACTCTTTATCTTGGATTGTTTATCATCTATCATGACATCATGTACACATACTGTAGAATCATCATTGTTTGTGGATTCCATGGCATTCCACTGAATGTTTACTCAATGCATACATGCAATCACATAGATGCTAACTTTATAATATATTACTCATATCAAGATTTTTGCAACAGCAAATATTATTTTTTTCAAAATAAAAGATAAAATTTAGTAACCATTACAGCTTAAAACTGAATTTATGATTGAATTCCAAGCTTTGAATATTCCCAAGCAATAAGTATTAAAGACTCAATGAGATAAAGAAATAATGCCAATTACTTCAAAACCAATGCCCTGGCTGTTAAAATCTTTTCTTACCCACTGTTGTAAAGGTGTAAATTTCCCAGTGACTGCCTTGATTCCCTCTTGTGCTACAAATCCTCCCAGAGCCGCACACAACGGTGCCAAACAACCCAGGCTGGTGTACGACAGAATTCTTAAAACTTCCTCATCTATATCAGTTACCTACAGAATAATTAAAGTATGAGATAATTCTTACAAAAGCCTTGTTTAGAGCTATGGGATATGATTTGTAGGTTCCTGTGTTTGTAAGGTTTATCCCCATTGTACATCAATACCAGTACACAGCAGTGAGAGAGCTGTGACAATGATAGACAAGGTCACAACATCAAGAAACATCAATAACATTTGGCCTACTGTCTCTTGAGGTGAAAGTCTGACCCAGTGGATCAACAATGTACTTACTCTACCTGAACTCATAGCATTTACGTTACATTGTACATAAATACACAAACATTGCAAAAAATATTTCATGAAAAAAGATAAAACTTTACCTTAGTGACTAGCTGAGTGTTCAGGACATTAGCAATAGATATAATATTATTGGCATCCTCCACATTCCTGTAGTAAAAAATAGAATTCTAGTAAACACATGTATATACTCCATCTAGCTGACTGTTTTAACAGTTTTATCAGCAGTCTAATAGAAAACAGTATAACAGAATGAAAAGCAAACTTACCAAACATTTGGAAATCGGTTAAATTTCTCATAAAACTGATGGAGAGCTAGAAAACCTAAGTGCAAATTATTAGGAGCCTGGAAAGAATTAAAAATTTATTAGTTTGGACACACAAAAGCCACAAAATAAGTTAAGCTTGATGTACCAGTACATGCAATATGTTGTATATAAATGATGCAACACAATCATGGTACATTTGTATATTATAGTGTAGCAACATGTACTGATTGCATATGTCATTGTGTTTAAGAATTATTACATCATTTAATCTGTTTAGACTTTCGAATTCTTACCTCAAACTTACAAAGGTCAGGGACAAGAAGTGATGGCTTCATTAATTCTTGTTCTAAAGATTTCTGGTAAATAATAAATACAGGTTCATATACAATTACATTATCTATTATTATGTACTACCTGTATGGCTCAGGTATAGCACTGCAAAGAAATGTATGCCATAAGGACCAATTTCTGCCCCTAAATTTAAATTAACAGAGAAATCTATAATCGTGACGTTAACTATAAATCTATGTGTATTAACTTCAAATCACTGAAGAATGCATCAATATCATGAGCAAGTAAGAAAAAGACATAATATTTAAATTTCATTGATCTTAACAGAATGAGTTTTCTGTGAACATGTCTTCATTGCCCAAACCTCATCTTTTAAAATACCAATATGTAGAATGATAGTATCAATGAAACATATAATAAGACAAAGCAAACTTGTGCTCTCTGAATTCTAAAGGCAAACTGAACAAAAAAATCATGATATCTGTCATTCCATTTTAGAATTTAGGGGGGAAAAAATTAAAGATGTCATAGAGACAAAAAATAGACGTCAATTTAACCTAATTGTCACAATTTCCCCATTTCTTATATCTTCTACATAATGAGTTCATTTTGATTGACTTACACATTTTTCAATGGGGGGGGGGGGGATATTTTGATTCTTTAACTACATAGTGAAAAATTTTATATACTGTTCATTGCTACTGACAGACCAATTCATTAAAACAGTGCTTAATATACTTTAGTTTTTGATGAAGAATAGATAAGCTCTGTTTGTACATTTAGAAAACATTTACTGATATCTAAAGAGAAAATTAATACCAAAATTTTCCAAATGTTCAACCTTGAATCTATGCTAAAAAACATATTCTTGCCAAATTAATGATTTATTTTTTATTCCAAAGAATGCAATAATACAGACACTATTTAGGTGAACAGACTCTCTCCTATTCTGTGCTTATATACCGGGTAACTGTTGTATTTCATCGAAAATTTCAAACAATAAAACCACAAGATACATGTATATATTATATCTTAATCCTGTACCTTCATTGAATTCAATTGACTGGAATCACAAACAAGAGGCCCATGGGCCACATTGCTCACCTGAGCACATTGGCTAGGAAAAAGAAAAAATCAGTTCAGTATTGAAAAGTTTAAATGGGAAATGGGGGGGGGGAGGGGGGCTTGAATTTTAAACTACCTGAGGATGTTTCCATATCAATATAACAAATAGCTCTGCTGTTCTTGAGCAGAAGATTTTTAAAGATTTTTTCCTATATATTCCCTTGTTCAAAATTTGATCCCCCATTGTGGCCCCTCCCTAACCCGTGGGGGGTGGGGGTGTCATCATTTGAACAAACTTGAATCTACTCTATCTGAGGATGCTTCCAATATGACTAAACATGGCTTTGCTGTTCTTGAAAAAAAAATTTCCAATGTATTCCTATGTAAAACTTTGATCCCCCATTGTGACCCCATCCTAACCCTGGGGGGTCATGATTTGAACAAAGATGAATCTACACTATCTGAGAATGATTCCATATCAATACAACTTGACAAGGCTTTGCTGTTCATGAGAAGAAGATTTTTCAAATGTTTTTTCCCTATATATTCTTATGTATATCTTTGATTCCCCATTGTGACCCCACCCTAACCCTGGGGGTCATGATTTTAACAAATTTGAATCTACACGACCTGAGGATGCTTCCATATCAATATGACCAATCATGGCTTTGCTGTTATTGAGAAGAAGATTTTTAAAGATATTTTCCTATATATTCTGTTGACTATATGTTGGCATCAAGTCAGTTGTATCATAAAATTGAACATTTTAATGTATTACCTCCTACAGAAATATCAGATCATTGCCTTATAACTGCAAGTATTAATATGAACACAAATGTGTTTTGCAATGAAAAATATAAAATGCACTCTTTGAAGGGGAAATATCTCTGGTCAAGCACTTGTAAAAACCAATATGCAGAAGCTATTAATGAGGAAGAAACTAAAAATCAAATACTAATGTTGGATAATTTACTTGACCAAATATATGATGATAACACATATGATTCAAATTATCTTGTTTATAAACTATCAAGTATTATAATTAATGCAGCTAATAAAAGTTTTCCATTTAAACCTGCAAAATTTACAAAATCACAACGAAAAAATAAACAAAGACCAAAATGGATGACTACAGATTGCTTACTCCTACGAAAAGAAGTTAGAAATTTAGGGAAGAAAGTACACAAATATCCAAACAACTGTGAACTAAAACATGCCTTTGCAAAATGTAGAAAAGATTATAATAAACTAAGAAAAAGTCTTAAATCTAATTTTTACAATAGTATTGCAGAACAAATTAACACACTTTCGCCACAAAACTCCAGTAAATTTTGGAATAAGATAAAAGAAAATAAATCAAAGAAAACTAATGCAGAAACAATTGGAATTTCAGAATTCGTTGACCACTACAAATCCTTACTGAACATTCAATATACTGATGAAGAGAGCTTGAAATACAAGTACACTGAACTAAATACTGAACCAAATCCATTAGACTTTTTGTTTACTCAAGATGAAATAGAACAAAGCATTTTAAAGCTGAAAAATGGTAAAAGTGCTGGGCCTGACTTAATTTTAAATGAGTTTATTAAAACAAACAATACTACCCTTTTACCTGTCCTTACAAAACTGTTTAATATTCTACTTAAAAATGGAAAAATGCCCAAAGAATGGAACCTTTCACTTATAACATCATTATACAAAAATGGTGATCCTAATAATACAAACAATTATAGGGGTCTCAGTGTTACAAGTTGTTTAGGAAAACTTTTTACAGGCCTTCTACAGAAACGCTTAGATAATTATCTTGAGTCAAATAACCTACTAAGTCAATATCAATCTGGATTTAGAAAAGGTCATAGGACCACTGACAATATATTTGTACTAAAAACACTTGTAAACAAATATCTTTATACAAAGAAACAGAATTTATATGTGTGCTTTGTAGATTTTTCAAAAGCATTTGATACTGTGTGGAGATCTGCACTTTTATACAAATTGAATAAAAAGGGTATTGGTGGTAACTTTCTCAAACTTTTGACAGACATGTATACAAATACATACTATTCTTGTAAAAAGGACAATCAAATGAGTGAAAAATTTAAAGCTAATAGAGGAGTCAAACAAGGTGATAATTTAAGTCCAACACTTTTCAATATCTTTGTTGAT
This sequence comes from Saccostrea echinata, assembly GCF_033153115.1. Lineage (NCBI taxonomy): Eukaryota > Metazoa > Mollusca > Bivalvia > Ostreida > Ostreidae > Saccostrea > Saccostrea echinata. The sequence goes on along the minus strand of NW_026889758.1, from coordinate 8,634,029 downwards.
GATTTTGTGAATTATCTTAAAAATGTAAGCACAAATCCTGCATATCTAGATACTATGCCAATAAATCATATGTTTTTTGCTGATGACCTGGTCCTTGTATCAGAATCAGAAGTTGGTCTACAAAACTGTATAGATGTTTTAGGAAAATATTGTTCAGACTGGAAATTGTGTGTTAATATGGATAAAACAGATGTTATGATTTTTTCAAGAAAAACAGATGATGAAACATCATTTAGATTTTATTACAATCACCAAATGATTAACATAACGAATGAATATAAATATTTGGGTGTTGTGTTCAGATCTGATGGAAAAATGAAATTTGCAGCTGAACAACTATCAGAACGTGCTAGGAAAGCATATTATGCTATTAAATCAAATTTTCCTACAAACATTAATCATTTTCAGCTGAAATTATGTTAAAATTATACCAGTCAATGATAATACCAATTATTACATATGGATCTGAAGTATGGATAACTGACTTCAAATGTGATTTAATGTCTTCAGACCAATTTCCTTTTGAAAAAACACAACACTTAATATTTAAAGACATACTAGGGGTACATAGAAAGGCATCAAATCTTGCTGTTTTATGTGAATTGGGTCGTTTTCCTTTGTACTATTTATGTTATGAATATATGTTTAAATATTTTAAGAGACTTAAGGAAATGGAAAACAAACATGATTACAATAATTATTTAGTGATTTCTGCATTTAAAGAAGACAAAAAACTTGTATCTAGAATATCTTGGCAAAGAAAACTGTCTTCATTACTACAAAAATTAAATATCACTTCTTTGGACATTTCTCACACAACCTTGAAAAACAAATTACAAGAGCATTACCAAAACAAGATACATGAACAACTGAAAAATATAAGCAAATCAAACTCTGGAAAGTTAGCTTTTTATAGTAAAATTGTAATTCAAAATGAATACAAATTGCAAAGTTATTTAAAGCTGCCTTTAAAGAAAAGTTTTAGATCTGTATTAACAAAATTAAGGATCAGTGCCCATCCATTGTATATTGAAACGGGCAGATACTGTAAACCCCCTATTCCTAGAGAAAAACGTTTATGCTATTCATGTAAATTATTTATTGAAGATGAAAAACATTTTGTTCTATACTGTTCAAAGTATGACCAATTTAGATGCAATTATACTGATATATTTAATGTAAACACATATACTAGTGATAATCCCATTAGAAAAATTGTCAATCCTACAAATATTACAACTGCTAGAAGGATATGTTGTTTTTTGAAAAAGTGCTTTGACACCAGAAAAGAAAGTCAGCAATGAATACTTAGAAATATGTGAATATACTCTACATTATTTTGTTCAACTAACATTTGTCATTTTGTATATGTATGTATTATTCTTGTTAATTCGTTTTATGTCATGACTGTATGCCGACATGGTAATTGTCAATAAAGTGAATTGAATTGAATTGAATATTCCTATATAAAACTTAAATCCCCCTTTGCGACCCCACCTATACCTGGGGGTCATGATTTGAACAATCTTGAATCTACACTACCTGAAGATGCTTCCATATCAATATGACCAATCATGGCTTTGCTGTTCTTGAGAAGAAGATTTTCAATGATTTTTTCCTATATATTCCTATGTAAAACTTTGATCATCCATTGTGGCCCCACCCTACCATGGGGGGTCATGATTTTTTCAAACTTGCATCTACATTACCTGAGGATGCTTCCATATCAATATGACCAATCATAGCTTTGCTGTTCTTGAGAAGGAGATTTTTAAAGATTTTTTCCTATATATTCCTATGTAAAACTTTGATCATCCATTGTGGCCCCACCCTACCCCGGGGGGTCATGATTTTTTCAAACTTGCATCTACATTACCTGAGGATGCTTCCATATCAATATGACCAATCATGGCTTTGTTGTTCTTGAGAAGAAGATTTTTAAAGATTTTTTCCTATATATTCCTATGTAAAACTTTGATCCCCCACTGTGTCCCCACCCTACCCCCAGGGGTCATGATTTCAACAAACTTGAATCTACACTACCTGAGGATGATTCCACATGAGTTTCATCTTTCCTGACCCAGTGGTTCTTGAGAAGAAGATTTTTAAAAGACGCTATTAATTTTTCACTTATTTGAAATTATCTCCCCTTGGAAGAGGGCATGACCCTTTATATGAACAAACTTGAATCCCCTTTACCCAAGGATACTTTGAGGCAAGTTTGGTTGAAATTGGCCCTGTGGTTCTTGAGAAGATGTTGAAAATGTGAAAAGTTTACAGACAGACAGACAGACAGCTAGACAGACAGACAGACAGACACCAGACAAAATGTGATCAGAAAAGCTCACTTGAGCCTTCGGCTCAGGTGAGCTAAAAAGCTATGAGGTACCAAATAGCAACAATTTTAAGCCACAGAAGATATCCCTTTCTTTGAAACATTTCAAGTGAATGACTTACAAATGATGCCATTTTGGACACTTTAACCTGCTTGACAATACCACCATGTTCATAAGGAGCAAAGTCTTGTCCTGATGTATCACAGATTTCAAAGGTATAGGGTGACGTCACTAAAAAACAACAAATGCTGATTCATGTTGGAATTTTGTTTCTACTGTATTACCTCAAATAATTCTTCAGTTAAATACTTGTTAATACATGTATATTTCAAATACGGAAATAACATGTAAAGTTCTCCGTCAAATCACTATTTATTTCAGCAAAAGCAAACATACTTTTTATTTGCACAAGTATATGAGTAAAACCTCAGATCTTACCTTTAATTTGACAGGTGTAACCATTCAGCTTTGTCATTCCATTAATTTCTCTAAAGGTCACATGGTCTCCAGATTCAAATCCATGCATTTTAATTTTAAAGCATGTCACTATTCCAGGATTATCCTGTTGATTATAAAATGAAAAAACTTACTGTACATGTTTAATGCTGAGAAAATTTCCTCTGGCCTACTGGAACAATAACTTTAGCTAAACAAGTCTAGCTCTTTGGGAAATAAAATTTGGACAGATATATCAGAGAGTTACAGATTCACCAATTGTGAAGTCCTTCAATGCATGCATTCCCCTCCTAAAGCACAGAATCAAATATTTAAACATAAATTTACTCCTGCTCTTATTCATTTACATGTACCCTTCAGTTGTTTCAAAGAGTCTTCTGTGGCCTTGCATATAAAAACACTGAGTTACAAAAGGGGCCATCACTTGATCCAGGATTTCAAGTTTACCTTCAAAACAACATTCGACTGGAAACATTGATAAGAAAATGATGTAACAAGAGTAGGAGTAAAATGTATGCTTAATTAATGGGTACCATGCTTCAGGCTAGGGAATGCATATATTCCAAGAGCTTGCTATAACAAAACAAGGTTTCTTCAGTGAGTGGATGTGTGGCTCTCTGGTTTGTTGGTATCCATATTTCATTTTTACAGTTCTTCAATTATAACAAGAGGCCCAAGGGCCTTAACGGTCACCTGAGTATAAAACAACAATCCATAGAGGATCCATGAAATATAAATTGAAAGCTTCCAAAAATAAAAAAAATCAGGTTATACAATATAAATTAATTTTTCATCCAATCAAATGATGTGTTACAACCAAAATTAAATTATATTAAAATGACTTATCATGGTTTTGTTGTTTTTGAGAAGATTTTTAAATGATCTTTCCTATAAATTCCTAACTAAAAAACTTTGATCATCTGTTGTGCCCCCTCCCTACCCCAGGGGGTCAAGATATGAACAAATTTGAATAAACATTACCCAAAGATGCTTTCATATAAATAAGACAAATCATGGCTTTGCAATTCTTGAGAAGAAGATTGCTAAAGAGTTTTCATATGTAATCATGTGTAAATCTTTCATCATCCATTGTGGCCCCACTCTATCTCCAGAGTCATGATTTGAACAAACTTGAATCTATACTATCTGAGGATACTTCCATATAAATATAACCAATCATGGTTTTGCTTTTTTTGAGAAAAGAATTTTTTCAAGATTTTTCCTACGTATTCCAACG